>NC_085051.1:30366859-30685950 GCF_963662255.1 Cinclus cinclus
GTACCACAACATTACCACTTCAGGCAGAAAACTGATTTAACTTGATATATTACAGGGAAGCTGCCTAAGATAGCACTGCATCAGCTCTGTCATAGGTATAATTTTCAGCCAAAAAAATTCCATACATTCAAGAAAAAGCTTAGTGTTTATTTTCCTCCAGCTTCTGCTGCTTTTCTGCATTTAGAATTTATGTAACTTAAGTATTATTTGAAAAAATCCCCACATATTTGAGGCAATATTAATTTAAAAATAGCTAAAATGATACATGAACAAATTACTTATGTTTCTTGGGAGAAGAAGTGAGTTCTATCAGTATCCTGCAGCCCCACAGTGCTAGAGTGAATATTCATCCTCCTTTCCAGCCCCTGCTATGCTTCTCAACCAACAGCCTAGGGAAGCATCAAAGTAACACTGGGAGTTAAAGCCTGGAGAAAGAGACTTTCCACGGAGACCTGTTCTTGTCACCACACCCTTCAACAACATCAAGCTGGTGGGAAGTGAGAGACTGACAGCCTACCATCTTTAAGAGTTCACGAGGTTGTGAAAAAAATATGCTTGGAAAAGCAAGGGAGGGTTGGAAATGCTGAGAAGAGACAGGACAGGAGAGCCTAGGAGATGGTAAAGGACTAAAATATAGGTGGACATTCACATCCTCAATTCCTTGGAGCAAAATCCAAGTTAACTGGTTTCTAGGCATTAACATGAAAACTGGGAGAAGGGTCCTACTAGCTCTTCCTCTGAACATTGTCAACTGCCCTGGGAGCCACTCTCCACAGCAACAAGCTGGTCTTGGGGCCATGGGAACAAGATGCTCTCTCACAGTGTCTTTCTCTGATTCCACAGCTGGTCCCACACTGGTGAAAGCTGCTACTGACTCAAGGGATGCTGCCCTGCCTCTATGCTTAGACACAATTTCACATATTTATGGTACCTTTGAAGATAGCAAAAGCAGTAATAATATACCTGAAGAGATTAAAAGCTAAGCTTAAAAGAACATTACATCAATTTATTTAAGTATAGTAAGAATTTACTATGAAATTATGACAGGATTCATTATGACAAAATATTTTCTCCAGTTCCTAGTGGTTACTGGATTCAAAGACACAATTAAACCCAACAATACCCATAATACATTAAAAACTGTGGCAGAGCTAGGAAAAGATGTCAAATGAGTTGAATTAAGAGAAGAACAGGACATCCTGCTTCATATTCTAAGACGTGACAATGATTTATTCCCTCACTATGGACCTTACAGATGTAGTAAAATCCTTGTTCTTAATCTGTGAGAGAGCAACAAAAGGTTTCTGTAAACTGGCAATTGACCATTCCCTCAGTACAGAAACAGTAAGAAGCAGCAATTAGGATGCATTTCAGTTTGGTAATACTGTACTGATCCAATGCTTTATTTGAATTAGCTACAACCCTCTGTTTTAAATAAAGAGACCTGTAAAATTTCTTATTTAGCTTCTTTAATCCACTGTGTTTAATGAACAGAGCTCTAAATTCAAATGGTAATCTTTCTGAGCCTGAGCAACAGATTCTTTTTCCATCCTGTTATAACCTACCTTCTATGGATTCTGGGATACCTTAGGTAGTATTAGGGTTATAGTACTTAATTACTATCGAATTTAATACTTAATACAGTGTAACTTATTAATACACCCATCAAATAAAGCGACGGAAGCAAAGACTAAATACAGTTCAGTTTGGTTTGGGTTTGGTTTCTTTTTGTGTAAGATAGGAAACGGTTTTGAATAGTTCTATGAAAAAGCTGAATGCTGGTACTGCGATCAGTTTTTGGCTGGTATGTTAAACTGAATTAGACCATGAAGGAGCCAGACAATTGTTTTTCCCCATTCCTTACAATTCTTCTTATTTTTTTCAGACTGGTGCATATTTAGAAATAAAATCTAGGCAGATGGGTAGGACAGTATGATAGAAATGCCAGGCATAAAAGCAAGTGGACAGGATGGCAAAAGAGCAAGTATCAGTGAGTAAGCAGACTCAAAGAACAACAAGGGGTCACTATATTCAAGGATCAGGTGAAAAGGCAGGAGGAAAATGCCAAACATTCAGCAAGTTGCTAAAGCAGTACCAAACATTCAACAGGTGTGCCAAGCAGCAGAAGAGCAATCCCATAAAGTCAGCAGATGCACTCAGCAGGAAGGTGATGCCAGGCACTTGGAGCAGGAGACAGGGCAGCAGGAGGCCAATGCCCACGTACAACCGAATGAAAGGACAATAAGGAGGCGATACATGCTGGCCAACAGATGGACAGGGCACTGGGTAGTCACTGTCAAGCAATTAGCTGGTCAAGAGACTCAGTGCTGGTCAAAGCCAGACAGTCAGGCAAAGGGCCAAGATGTCAGAAGGACGATACCACACAGCCAGCAGGTAGAGAGATATAAGACTGAAGTGAATGCCAGGCAGTTCCCAGACAAGGCAGAAAAAGACCAAAGCCCACCAACAATCAGATGCCACTGTTGGCAAGAGCAAAACATAAGCCTGCCAAATGACTGACAGGGTAGCGGGGTGGCAGTGCTTTTTCAACAACCCAGGATACCGTGAGTGAAACAGTCCCAAGAGTCTAGATGCTCACCCTTTGGTAATATCATTTGATCAGAGTGAACCATGAAAATCCACAGGAGAATAGCACACAAATGGAAACAGCAAATGAGTCTGACCCTAGCACTTGGGGAGGCCATGGGACCTTCCTATAAAACAAAAATATGAGAATCCACAAGAAAATTAAACAAATGGGAAAAATGTGTCTAAAAACCGTTTCTGATGATGATTTAAAAAGCAAAAAAATACTAGCAAAGAATTAGTTTGGAAATGATTGGGTGGGATTGAAGATGTTGCTTACCCCTCTCTGGAGCCCACATAATGGGAATGTTGGGAATTTCTGCAGCAGAAAAACAGAAGAGAAAAGGGATTTCTGACTCCCAGTTCAAGGAAAGCATGTCAATTTAGGACTGGGTAATCTTTTTGGGCAAAAAATAAGAATTCAACTGAATCTTTGCCCATCCCCAGATACATGCCTTTATGGAGGTTTGTGAAAAATTTAAGAAGCCCACATCACTTTCATCTCATGACCTCCCACCCTTGTTCCCCAAAACCACACTTACCTCTAGCACCTCTAGTATAAGAGGGGAAAGGGGTTGGTCTTGTGAGCTCATTCCCATATCCACTGCAAAATGGCTTGTGAAGTTGAACAGGAGTACCCATTAGCCACTGCTGGCCATTTGTGAGATAAACGGAAATCATCATTAACTGTTACTCATTATTAGTGTAGGTTGGTGCTTGAATTTGGCTTAGACATACCCACACTCTAATGAAAATAATTAGCCTTATGAATCTTGTGGGATAACCTTCTTCTAAGTATCAAACTTATCAGCATCTATTTTTTACCTGGAATATCCTCTTCTCTTTAACTTAAGCATTTTGCCATTTAACATGGTTGGCTTTTTAAACAAATTAAACTCTTTCAGAAATCTTAGCTGCTGCTTTATTTCAGAAACATGCAATGAACTCTGAAAGGTAAGAAGTGAGAAAATCCCAATACTAATAAAGTTCAGTAATTTAACTCATCTGTCATTTAAATCATGAGACTTTTTATTCAGTATCTACCTAGAAACTAAAAGAATCAACCAAGAATCAAGCTTCACTATTTCTGTCTATTTTGAAGTCCTCATTGCAGGTGCATTTATCTACCTGCATATTCACTTTTTATTGTCAACACTGAAAACCTACCCTCCACTTTGACAAGGCAGTAATATGAAACAAGAAGCCAACTCTCCCCTCTTCAAACTGTGGAGGACCTTAGAATCTGTATGAACTTGCCATGCACTCATATGCAACAAAGTTTTTAAAGAATACAGCAGCGACAGGCTAAGCTGATGGAACTTTACTTATGCTGATCTTGGGTATCAACCACTCCTTCTATCAGAGCAAGGCACAAGAATAACAAAGGTCAACAGAACTTCAAATTTAGAAATTTGGGTCATAGAAAAGGAATTTCTTCCATACCCAAACTTTCCCATATTGAACACTACTATTTGGACTTAGAACAAAATGGCAAATAATTTAGGCAGAGAAGACAAAGAGACTTCCATCATGTGATTAGTAAGGGCATAAACCAGCCAGGAACTGCAAATACTGGCTGAACAAGAGATATCAGAGAACAAGGTAGTAAAGGCACACATTGGTAGTTTTATAAAATCCTGTGATTTTATGGCCAGCAGAAACTACAATTAGCTGCACCACATCAAAATCAAAATTGCTATCACCTTCTCTCTGAAGGGAGATCTTTCAAGCTTAATGAAAATGAACTATGACAAACTGATCTCAGCATATCAAAAGAAAATGCTTATTTGTGGAGGAAAATAGGGACTTTTAAAATTCACTGACAGTTTAAATGTCAACAATAAATAACAGTAGGTTATGTACCTCACTATTAATTTAGGTATTCTGATGACAGAGTAACTGGGAAAAGAATATATGCATGAAGGGACAAGAAATGAAAACACAGTCTAAATAAAGGTCAAAACGTAATTATTTTTCAGACCATTACTGATAAGACTTTCATGCCTAAGCATGACAATAGTCATTTTGGTTTTCTATTTTGGTACTTATACTGAGTCAACATTTTGCTAAAGCTTCACTGCTCCATGTGGTAGCAATTAGCAAAAGCAGGAGAAGGACTAGTTATAATCCTAAGAATAACTCCTGAAGCCAGCTGCTTTCCAAGACTCTTTTAGTTTCTTTCCACTTAGTGGCTGGAAAAGCTCCTACACAGCAGGGAAGAAGTAAATGAGAAATTTTCTATTCTTTAATAAGTATTAGTTTTAATGATCAACTATTTTAATAATGAGTCATTTTGCAATTCTGGTGTGCTAATGTCAAAAGGACTAACTCACTCAATTTTTCATACATCTTAAATCTAAGCTAGTACTTGCCCTCTTGTTATCATGTCTTTAAGCTGCCTTGACAGAGAAGTCTTCCTAATATGTCCATGTTATTTTTTTTGTTATTTATCCCTGTTGTAATAGACCATTATCAGAAAAAAAAAAGACAATTAAGGGCAAAAATTACAGGCCTGACAATGTTTTCAAGATTATTTTGCTTTAACTTGTGTTTAGTTTTTGTTCAGTTTCCTATTATCGTCTCCAAAGTGATGCTTTCATGGAAACTATTTTTATCAATGCCTAAGAGGAAAAAAAAAAATCCAAAAGTTCCAAACTGAAAATTTCATTATGCAGAAGTGCTACGGCAGGCCTATTTTACTTCCCCAGTTACAGAAAGGACTGTAAGATATATTCACTGTTGTGGCTATACTGCTAATATGAGAGAAGTCAGTTTATTTAAATTAATAGAGAAATGTCTATATGAGCTGTGGGCTCTACAGTGAAAACACAGCTAAAAGACATCAGTAAAACCAAGAGGAGAAATACTGTTCTCTTTACCCCATTGAAAAAGCACACCATAATAATTTTGTTCATCTGGCTGTATTTTTGGAAGTACTGGGTTCACTCACACAGGAGCCACTTGCCCACTCTCAGGACATGCCAGCCTTGTTCCAGCTGCCATTCCTAAATTACCTTGGGAAAAAAAAAAACCCTTTAATTTCAAAATTTAAGAACAAAACGGTGAGATTTCCTGGCTCATTATTGTGGTTTTGTTTCTCATTTTATGAAACATTCAAATTCCTTACTGCTGTTTTACTATTCTTTTCAGCAGAGCTTGCAAATATTTCCTACATGTTTGAAAGTAAAAAAAAGAAGAACAGCCTCTATTTGCTATTCAAGAGTACTAAGGACACACACACACAGAGAGAAAAAAAAAAAAAAAGGCAGCAAATGAAAGCTGATCCTCAAGCAAAAATAACCAAAAGCTTAATAGGAATTCTATTAGCATTACCTTTATGGTATGATGTCAGGCAACTTTACACAGAAGGTTAATACATTAGTTAAGTAATTAAAAATATATTTTCCCCAGCATTCTCGGCCAATATTATCAGGGTTTCACATTTTCAAAAAAGACAAAAGCAATTAATGTAGTCCTTTTGAAATCAAGAAATAAAATTGTTTAATTATTATTTTCAGGATCCATTTGATTCAAACTATCTTCTCATCTAACACATACAGAACATAAAGCTATAACTGCAGGATGATTAATTTAACATCATCCATGATTTCTGCAAGAAGTACAGGATAACTTGAGTTTTATAAGACATTTCTCCCACTAGCAAACATTTTTGATTTGACAGAATTAAAATGCAGAATATAGCTCTTTAGGGATTTGTGTGATCAGTCTCTTAAACAAACAAACCAACCCAGATGCATAAAGCCTTTCATTATGATGATTTTATTACATTTTTCTGGCTCAAGCTTTCTACCACCAGCTATTTTTACAATTCTCTTTAGTAGGTAAAGAAAGCCTTTGTTACCATACAAAGTCTTTAGTATCGTACATTATTTCTCAGTGAAAGTACAGGCAAAACCAAAGTTAATTCTCAGTGTTCTTTATGATAAACTAAACAGACAGAATTGTGTAACTCTCATAGAAAGCATCTCTCCTTGCCTTCATAATTTTTTTTGCCTTTTTCTATATCCACTGTGACAGCTGAAACTTTTTAAAAGGAATGCCAATAAAAATATGCAGTTTTGCATTTTAGACACATCAATCCCATACAGAGACAAGTATTGTCTGTACTTGTTTGATAGTCTTATTTTTTTTTAATAACCTCTGATAGCTGAGTAAACGGAGCTGAAATAGGACCTGCCTCTCTTGCTCACTATTTCTCACTATAGGTGCCTGAGCAGCTTTCAGGTGTTTCCATGCAGTGGCTGCGGTTGATGATAGTGAAACCAAACCCTTCAGTGATGACAGCGTGCTACCAAGTTTCCCGGAGAGAGAAAAAGAGAAAGAGAGAGAGAAAGAGAGAGAGAGAGAAAGAGAGAGAGAAAGAGAGAGAGAAAGAGAGAGAGAAAGAGAGAGAGAAAGAGAGAGAGAAAGAGAGAGAGAAAGAGAGAGAGAAAGAGAGAGAGAAAGAGAGAGAGAGAAAGAGAGAGAGAGAAAGAGAGAGAGAGAAAGAGAGAGAGAGAGAGAGAAAGAGAGAGAGAAAGAGAGAGAGAGAGAGAGAAAGAGAGAGAGAAAGAGAGAGGAGAAAGAGAGAAAGAGAGAGAGAGAGAGAGAAAGAGAGAGAAAAAGAGAGAAAGAGAGAGAGAGAAAAAGAGAGAAAGAGAGAAAGAGAGAAAGAGGGAAAGAGGGAAAGAGGGAAAGAGGGAAAGAGGGAAAGAGGGAAAGAGGGAAAGAGGGAAAGAGGGAAAGAGGGAAAGAGGGAAAGAGGGAAAGAGGGAAAGAGGGAAAGAGGGAAAGAGGGAAAGAGGGAAAGAGAGAAAGAGAGAAAGAGAGAAAGAGAGAAAGAGAGAAGAAAGAGAGAGAGAGAGAAAGAGAGAGAGAGAGAAAGAGAGAGAGAAAGAGAGAGAGAGAAGAGAAAGAGAAAGAGAAAAAGAGAGAAAGAGAGAAAGAGAGAAAGAGAGAAAGAGAGAAAGAGAGAAAGAGAGAAAGAGAGAAAGAGAGAAAGAGAGAAAGAGAGAAAGAGAGAAAGAGAGAAAGAGAGAAAGAGAGAAAGAGAGAAAGAGAGAAAGAGAGAAAGAGAGAAAGAGAGAAAGAGAGAAAGAGAGAAAGAGAGAAAGAGAAAGAGGCACTCTTTAGCCCTTTGTAAGTCAGCTAAATCAGGGTAGAATTTCTCAATACACAGGTACTTTGTAAACTGACAGTGTGCTATGCAGTGCAAATAATTTATATACTGCTGCTTCTCAAAGAACTGGTAATAGATGGTTGGTGAGAAGTGTTCTGCAACTAAACACATCAATTCTGCTATAACATGGCTCCTCAATAGAGATTAAAAATCTAAATATGTAATTTTAAACTGACGTATTATGTCACATAAATATATTTGAATATTATAACACCAAATACAGCATATCAAATAATAAATTTTATCAAAAAATTAAAGCAGACAAGATAAAGATCTGGTCGTATAAACTAGGATCTGCCTCGAAGACTAAGAAAAAGGGAATGGTACAGAGTTGTTGAGAAACTTCTAAAAGAGTGGCACAGAATCTGGAAGGAGTGTCACAGAGCAACCTGCTCCATTTAAGCAGCTTTGTTGATTAGATGCACATGGCAAGGTTTTGTAATGCCAACTCTTTAGGAGCAAGCTGGGTTGGAAACAATTTTCTAAGAATTATGAAGGCCTCAAAAGGTCTGATGGGCAAGTTACAGGGTCAGATGTCATCCATACACAGCACATACATACAATAGGTCACCACAGCAATCAAACTTAACCCAGAGCAAGACCTCCTTTAAGAGATATGAAAAGCTACAGTTTTAAAAGAGACTACAAAAGTATTTTCTTAAAATAGCTATTAAATTGGAGGGTACCTGGAATACTGAAAGGTGAAAAACTGAAACATTAGCCTGAGTTATTATAGGATGTACAATTTCATATTATTTCGGCCACAAAATTACTTATGTCCTATGTGAGATGAAGGCTTCATTCCTCCACACTATGGAGCCATCCTGAAGTGACAGTCTGTAAATTATTTTCTTTTAGTCCAGTGACAATAATAAAATACTGTGAGGAAGAACAGAAGTAGTGCTACATCCACAACAATCAATACTAGAAATCCTGCTGCTCTGGAAAGGCTGCATTTGAACCAGGGAGGAGAAAAATCTCCTATGTGTAATTTCTAGTTTAAGTTTCTGCCTATTAAATGGAAATAGTTATTTGAAAAGTTTAAGTCTCAGTGGATTTAGGTTACTTTGATGAAATGTGTGGCTGTGAGAGTATGGCTATAACATGACTGTCCTATCATGTCATAAGCATCTTATTTCATTAATGAAGTTTAAGTGGAAGCAAACAAACAAAACACATGAAAACCACAAACAATAGAGATCAAGAGGGTTTCCAATACTACTTGAGACAGAGAAATGGAAGGATATAGATACTAAAATAGCCTGCAGAAGTAAAAAGGAGTGTAAAGAAAAATCCATGAGAGACCTTAGACAATGGGGAAGAGCCAAATGATAGAAAAATTGCATTTGGTCATAATTATAAAAAAGGTGCAATTTTGAACTGATTATAAAAAGACATATTACAGAAGAATTGAGACTTTCTTCTATCCAAACATGGCTTCTGTGTGGTATATCTGGAGTATTATGTTCATTCTGAGCATGATTTTTCAGAAACATTGATGAATAGAAGGGAGTTCCAGAGAACAATGATTTCTTTCCATGGGCCAGAGAATTCTGATGAAAGAATAAATAAGTATGCATTTATTTTCAGACAAATTTTTTAAAAGTATGTGTCTAAATACATTTTAAATCAGTCCATAAATATTGAAGTATATAAACAGCAAGAAAGAAGCACTCATAAATTTTCCAGAACACTCAAAAAATAGGAAGACTGTAAGTAAACAACTGTCTGGTGTTACATACTGGAAAACTGCTCTTCTATATTTTTTATAAAGTACTATATTAAAATCTTAGGGCTCAAAATTACCTGCAATGTGGATGAACTACTTGCGAATACACATTGTGACACAGTTCAATGTCTATCATCAGCTGAGGACAATATGTTGATTTCTATTGCTATTATCTAAGTACATAAAATTAGTCTCATAGATGGGCAAACATACTAGAAGCATACTAGAGACAAAGGATAAGAAAGCAGCTAGAAGACTGTTGGGAGACAAATAAGTGAATTTCCTGAATGTACAATATTGCAAAAGAATAAATGCAAAAATACAGAAGACAGAAAATTGAGCGGAGCATCCATATACATGAGATGTTTCTTTCCCTCTGTACTGAGCAACAGCAACAGAGAAAATGCATTAATATCTCAGAAGAATTCCTAGTAACTGATAAAAATGCTGCAACATTATTTAATTTTTTCCATAAAAGCTAATGTGTATTATCAACATTCTGTAAGAACTACCACTGAAGTACTGTAGCTCCAAGAAATAAATGTTTGCATCTGAAAATAAAAAATGAAAGTTCCCTAAATAAATTAACTTGGGCCGTACTTAGATCTCTGTCCAGCAACAAACACTTTTTAAATCAACAAGGAGATTGTATAAGCAAACTCCAGCAGAGATTAGAAGACTATTTCCATAAATTATATGTGAAATTACAATGCAAAAAAAGCAGTTGGGTCTAAAAAATTAGGCTTACACTTCAGTTTGCATTTAGTACAAATGCAAACTACCAGCAACTGCCGTAACAGGAAAAAATTCCAGCACTCACTAATAACACGTATAACACACTTTCAAATTCAGCCATTCATTGATTAAATCTGTTTTTTTAAATATCCACATGCATTTCATCACTTCTATTTGTGTAGTCAAGAAAGTGAGGGATATTCTTACTGCTTAAGTAAAGTGACTTTCACCCCTCAAAATGTGAATCGTAGGAACTAATTCAAAAGCTCCTCTCCACGCACTGACTGGACTGAGACTACAAAATTTAGGGATCAGAGACAGGCAAGGAAAATCAGATGTTGTGAATGTTCCTAAAATCTTCTATTTCGTTACAGAAGAAATGTTATTGCGCATCACCAAAACAACTGCAATAACCTGGAATGGTTCTGATATAGTGTTCAAAAGGCAAAGTGAGTGGGGAAACATTCTAATTTCTTGGGATGCTTAATTACGTATTTCTGAGGTATCAAGAAACCATTTTTAGCTACATTATGCTAGGCACATAGTTTCAATTTTATCAATAATTACAAAATTCAATTAATGTTAAGTCATTGGGTTGCAATTATTAATGTTAAGTCATTGGGTTGCAATTATTCTTGGAAACTACCTTTACTGTGTATGTACAGTAGCAATTATATATCTATACTAGAAAAGAAACAGAGAAACCTGCTTTCTAATGCAAAGTACAGGGGAATTAAGGAGAAGCAGGCCTGAAACCTACCAGTGGAAGTATGAGACTCAACAGACTACTGTCTCTATTCTAATGAAAAATAGTAAAACATTTTCCATTATCAAATTCAACTCTCGTAAGTTTTAAATTAACATCTTAAAGATGATATCTCAATAGCACAATACGATGATCACATCCTTTCATGATCAGTTCAGTGATGAGAGCGTGCTGAACCAACACCATACACACAAGGGATGAAAACCATTTCCTACATCAATGCAAGTTTTCCTAAAGGGATGTTATTGCACATTTCATGTTGACATAATGAATTTTCCATTTTGGGTTTTCTCAAAGACCCAGAAGACATAAAAGACAGGGACAAAGCTTAGGCTTCTTAGTATGTTTTTGGTATGACACATACTGACAAACTGATTCTCTTCTCTTAAAAAAATTTTTTGAATGAACGATATAATAAAACCTATCATAGGAACAATGCTTGTCATTACCGCTTTGTAATACACCTGGGATTCTATATCTCCACTGTGATTTAAGTTAATCCAATTTAATTAGGTGAAAAGTGAGTAAAGACTCTCCTATATAAGTTCTTTGTAAATATGAGACTACTTTGACAGTCAGAACACTTGTTTCTGTTATGATCAGTCCAAGTCTTGCACATCTATTGTGTTTCAAAACAATGCTGTTTTCCTTCAGTACAAGTTATTAATGATTTTTATATCAATTTATTTTTATTATACAGAGACACAGTAACAACTCAGATAACTTTCAGAATGGCTCACTCAACAAAACCAATGAAAAAAATCATCCCTGCCTGTGTTAATTAGTTTGAGTAACAGCAATGCAGTGTAACATGCAGAGTTCTCATTTGTTTATTTTTTGTCCCAAATGCTGAGAATTTGTAGCTAATTTTATGCACTGGCTACAATGCCAGTGCTTCCTAGGCTTGACCCTGCACAAAGTAAAACTGAAGCAGAAATTAATCCCTCCTTCTACACAGTCCTGGTAACACAACCTTCAAAAGCATTATGTTAGCTTGCAAGCAAGAGACAAATTTAACCAGCTCCCTTTTCCCTTGTGGTGGCTTTACTGAAGTGAATAATCCACAAAACAATTTCACTAGGTACCACACTGTGTTCATCTCAACATTGTTCCCATTTCCTGATACGCAGACTCACAGACTGCCCCCCCACCCTGGTTTTAGCTGCTCCAGGTTTCTAGTCTAAAACCATCAAAAGTAATGAACACAAGCATTTAGTTTACATGTTTCTCTAGTTACAGAAATGCTATACAATAAATTTAAAAATGTTTTTAGATTCCTGATGGAAAAAAAAATTAATTTCAGGCATCGACAAAACACATTTTTAAGTAAAAAGTATTGTAGATATGCTATATAGAACTCAAATCAACTTGAGAGTGTAAGAAATTGAAAACATATGCGAGTACTTAAGAGAAACTTAGGTTTTGCATAATTAAACATTATGCAAATAAACACATCTCACTCAATCTCAATTCTGCCCTTTAGTGAACATAATCACACAAAATAAAATATGTGATTATAAAAGCTCGTGTTGATTTAATTTGGAACCATAAATACCAGAATACTTCAAGAAAAATCACACAGTCATTTCACATGATAACTCATGGCCATGAGTTCATTAGGCTAAGGTTCTCATTTTCCCCACCTTCCTTTAGCTCCGCATAAGTGTAATGTAATTTCCTGAGCAACATTTACTGGTGCAGATTACTTCCACCTCCATACCTATTCAGATTTTTTTGACAAGCAGATCCATAGTAGCTTTGCATAGAATTGTCTCCCCCTTCTGTCTGCCTCACACTCTTACCTATAATGCAGTAGTTGTCCATGCACTATTCTGCAAGGGAAAATTACAGCATCTCTCTTATGCTGGTCTTCCTTGCACAAGACACAACAAAATCCATGCAAGATTTTGCTTAGCATGCTGTACTGCAATGCTAAGGAAAACTACACCACAAATCCATTAGAATTCTGTTTTGTAAGGGGACTGGAAAACCATTATTCTATACAATAGTTTAGTTTGAAAATTATTTTGGGTCAGAATCCAAGATCAGTAATTCTTTTGTGCTATATTTTCTATTACTTTTTTTCCTGATTGCAAGTTGTGCAGCACTTGACCTGTCCACAGATACTGCAAAGTTATAGAAGAAATTAAAAAAAAAAAAAAAAAATAACAATCACCCCCCTCCTCCAGACTCATGCATTTCTACACCAAAGGGTAGATTTTTTAATTTCACGACTATCTCACCTCTGGAGTGACATCTCGTGGTGCAAACCCTGTTCCTCCAGTTGTTAAAATCAAATTAAGTTCCTTTTCATCACACCAATCTATCAGCGTCTCCTGAAAGAGAACATGAATCCTGTCAGATCTAGCAAGAAATGGTTATCTCAAATAATACCTGAAGACTTGAAATGCCTTGAAAACAGAGACACACAGGGAGTACAGGGAATTATAAACCACTCATGGCTTTTTATACAAACAATTTAAACCACTATTTATAACCAAGATAAGACAGAATAATGCAAATATCCACATAATATTATTTTGTACATGGAAACTGAAATTCAGTTCTCCATCTCTTGACCTGAAATGGAAAACAAGTTAATAATTTCTGCCACCGTTTATTTTGATCTATAAATATACTATGATACACATTAATAGAGTATGTACATTTAATTTGGATTACATCTTTGATTCTTGTTACAGTAACTTTGGTTTCCATGCTACACTTTTTAATAGCCTGAAAAAAAAGCAAGAACCATGGATCTGTAAGCTTTACTACCAAAAGATGCAATAATGCACTTGATGCAGCAGGTGATCTATAATCATCTTTCCTACATTCCCCTAATATTTCAATAGGAGTGCGTACACCCATTCCAAAGCTGGACTAAGAAATCTGTCATGTAAATTAAATGACTTACAATATTGGATAACTCATGATACTAGAGAAGTGTTTACTTTGATTTGCATTCATTAAAAATGATTTTTAAGTTTAAAAGTCCTTTTTAATGAATGCAAATCAAAGTAAACACTTTCAAACTATGATAAAAATTTGACATAAGCAGAAAACTTATTTAATCTCAACGTGATTAAATCACTTATCCTTCATACTCAACTGTGGGCCAGCACAGCAGAAGCTTGTCTGCTTGGAGGGTAAAATTAAGTACATATACTTAAATACAAAATTAAGCACACTCATTACATAGTGAAGTATCCATCTGCACAGATCATATAAATTATTGGGACAGCTATCCATATTCCAGCAAAGAAACAGCATTATTTGAAAATGTTTAGGGCAAATTTAAGTTTTGGGAATATTATATTGGGAAGGAAGGAATAGTTTTGGAGATTGTTGGCTTAAAGCTTATTGTTTATCATGAAATTAGCTCTGAGAAATATACTGATTTAAAAAGCTTAAACCAAAACTGCCTGGAACATTTTTAAAAGTATAAGCAATTTAGGTAATCCTCAGATGTATTTTTGCAGACTTATGCTATGCAACTTCCACTTAACAGAAGGATCATATACAGACACAAAAATTGCAACTAGAATAAACTTGCGTCTGACTGCAAGCCCCGCCATGCAAATACATCCAAGGATTACTTGAAGAAGGGGCAAAGCCAAAGGTTCTGTCTTTTTTTCTCCCTTCTTTACTCATTATTCCCACTTTCTCTTTTTTATTCTCTCTTGTCTTTAATAAAATCACATTCATCTTTGCACTCTACCCCTTTGGAGAATAACTCTCTAATTAACCGCATTGTAAGTGAACATACCAGAAGTTTGTTACATGAACATTCCAAATAAACTCAGGAAAGGAACAAGGATAATGCCTCAAACCCACACATAAATAAATGAACTAGTAAGCATGGCTCTTGTCTTACATTTCGGAAAAAGAAAAATTGATTTGTGGCAATAAAATGGATTTTAGGTCCTAAAATTCTTTGCTTCAGTAACATAGTTATGCATTAGGAAAATTATTTCAGCAGTATCACTGTCATTTAGAAACATACTTGTCTTGGCTTAAATAGGTACAAATTTCAGAGAACACTTTGGAGAAGTTCAGTGTTTGGCAAAGTTAGACCTTAATATTGCATTTATTTTTAAAATGAATACAGCCAGTGTTTGCTTGTTTGTTTGTTTTTTAAGCAGAATTTATCTTCAGACAAAATAAAACCTGCCACACTCCTTTTAACAAGAAAATAGATCCTCCTCTGTTCTCATTTAGTCACAGTTCAGCAATGCTCCCATTAATGGGGAGTGGGGGGGGGGGGGGGGAGATAATTTCTTTTGTTATCCTACCAAAAAACTAAAGAAATCAATATCCTAACTCTTCAATTAAACAGAGCAATAATTTAGTGCCCATTCCTGCTACTCCATCCAGTGTACTTAGGCAGAATGCTAGATAGAATTCTCCATCAAGTTCTAGCTGTAGTAAAGAAACTTTCAGGCTTTCAAGTAGAAGACCTTTAACTATGAGGCAGTAAGTTTGGGTTTCATAGCATTTTAGAAGTGCAAATTTATCACTTAGGAAAAATACCTGAAGCTTATATTCAGCTTATTTATTTTCTCTCTAATCCAAAAAACTATGTCCCATAAAATATTCTCATTGCTGTAAAAAAGTATATAAAAAAGGAAGCCCCACACTGATCAATTATAAACAATTTGTGGATTCAGGCCAGGTAGATTCTGTACTGGCTTTGCAGGGAACTGAATTTTCTGTCTTCAAATGAAGATTTCTCTAGGCAAGTGACCTGATATTTGGCTTTACCGATGCTGTACAAGTAAAATTATTATATAACATTTCAACCAAAGAAAATTTCATTTAATATTTTTATACATATTTCTCCTCTTCTATTGTTTCACTGATGATAAGCTTTCAAGAGAAAATGGCTAGGTCAACAGATTATGTAAAGCACTGTTATTTCATTCAAGCCAATGGAATGATGCTGATGGATACAAAATACAGTAGCTGACTCTGAAAACAGTCCACTAGAATTACCACCAAGTTTTAAAAAGCCAGAACAAAGCTACAGAAAAAATCCCCAACCAATAAATAGCCCAATACTTTTAACAATTAGTATACTAAATTACGCTTTATCAGTTATTTTCCAGGGTCAAGGTATATTATAACAGAAATGAAGTCATTACAGACAGTTCCTCCACAAATAATTTTATTTCAAAAGGACACAACCTTTTCAGATTTCACTGAAGTCCTAGAATAATTATATTTATTATGTCTTTCTGATGCACAGAAGTAAAATGTCAGGATAGTTGTCTCCTTAAGCTTTAGGTTACATCTAATTCCCTGTCCTCTTTAGTAATTCCTCACATTTTCTCTTTTAAATACATTTAAATTTCTCTCATTCAAATGAGTAAGAAATCCTTAGGTATAACAAACAACCTGTTTCCATCTCTTGCTCCAAAGAGCTCGTTTCTGCCAGCTCCCTCTCCCCTGCAACCTGGAATTATTCATTGGACTTCCCATGCACTGCTCAATATTGAAATTACTTCAATTACAACATTACTCATCAAAAACTTTGTTTATGATCTGTTTGAATTTTTCTCATGAACCAGTGTTAACTTCACCAGTGCAGAAAAATCTTGCCTCATATTTTCTCTGAGTTCTTAGTCTTTCACATGTAAATTCGGAGATAACTAAGATTTTGGATTACTGATCTTAACCAGAAATTTAAACTTGAGACAAATCTCCTCCAGTCCTCTTAGTGCTTCTGTATGGTGATTTTCCAGACAGACATTGAGACTATGACCCTTAACTGGAGCAGAAGTACCACAAAGCACACAGAAGTGGTAACTGTGGATCAGATTAAATGCCTACACAGCAGAGCTGCATTCCTGATGACTTTACCTTTTCTATGATGCTACAGCCTATGGTATGTCTTGCCTTTTAAAAGTTCTATTTTTGCCATCACTGCTATGTGAGTGTGATAACACTCCCACGTGTTTCTGCTTCCAAAATGACTAGGATATCTTCCTGCGAGTCAATATTCTGGTGCTTACACTCAGATCAACATGTATATATTTTTCTGATCAATATGCAATTTACTTCACAATTCAAGGATTGTAAAAAAATTCTCAACACACATACATATTTTCATATACCATAGCTAGTAGAATATGACATGTACATTGTTACATCCAGAAAGAACATGGAAATGCTAAAAAAAATATAAACAAGGAAAATTTTCGTAATGAATCCATACGCAATTCCTTCTATATTCAGTACTGAAACTAGTTAAACAATTCTTAATTCTATAGTTAACAAATATGTTTGGCATTTTGGCACATGCTATATTTTTCCAGCACAGTGCAATCATGAAGTTATTTCACCTTACATGCATCACTAATCACACAGTAAGTAAAATATGTCAAAATTTAATTTAGACTGCTGAACAAATCTAAGTGTTAAATATTAAATTTAATTATTAAACAATATACATTTATTTACATTGGACTTTGAAATGTGGGTAAATCAGTATAAGCTGGTTTACATACATGCATGCTATTCAGAAGTATTCTCAAAACAATTTCATGTGACTTAAAAGATCACTGAGGCTTCCAGGACAAACTACTTATAGTGTTCAGAGATGCAGACGTCTGTGTTCTCAAGAACAAATCTCAATACTATGAGCTTTGTAAAATTTTGTAAATTCTGTATTTGCAAGCAAATCCTGTTTACTCTAAGAAAATACATTTTTAAATGCAAGGAGAAACATAGAACAGTATGTTTTTAAATGTATAATGATAACTTTCCTTAGCATTCCTAGTCAAATAAAAATATTCATATATAAAAAGCCATAATAAATACCTATCTACTTTTCTTTCACACTTCTGGGGCTCAAGTTTAACGAGTGTACAAGATAAATTTCATCTATGATGACTTAACATCATCACAATGAAGAAACTATAATGAATGACAATATGGCAAAACAGATCAAAAAAGAGAAAGTTTACATATTCACAGATTTGGTAAGAAAACTGGATGTCATTTCAACCACTGCGTTTCAGGAATTCAGGAATTAGCACATTAAGATCTCATAATAACCTTTACTTAGCCATGTAACTTGGACAGCTCCAGACCCCAGCTCTGAAAAGATTAAGTCTGATCCTATGACAGCAGAGGGCATACGTAACTGAATGCATCAGAAGTTCATATCACAGCACACAAAGCAGCAGAAAAGAAGAACGAAAGGTAAAAGCAACTCATTTGTTTCATTGTATTATTCAGGAGTTTGAATCCTCTATATTGAGTGGATCATGGCTTGTCTATAAATTTAAAAAGGAAAATCATATACTGGGGACTAAGCAAGAACACGAATACCCATAAAGAAAGGCAATGAAGTAAAGAGCGGAATTCAACATTATGTTTGAAAAGGAGGGAAGGTCTTCGAAACACTAGTGGATTCTTGGAATTAATTTCATATATTTTTTCCCTACTTATTGTGAAGGTTTTATTTCTTATGCTCACAATCCCTTACTTATTGTTCAAAAGCTTCCACGAAATGTGGAGGCCTGAAAATACTCATGTGTGGAACAACAACTTTCCAAGAAATCAATCTCAAAATGATTTAAGAATTTCAGAAAATTAAACATTAAAACACTATGAAAATACGCTTGATATTTTCTATTACCTCCATTACTTTTATCCTTTCCCCACCAGCAGAAGGCAGAAAGTATGAGAAAGGTTAGGAATATGTTCAGTGTAAACACTGTAGTCAAGAGACTTGGATGAAATGCAAGTATGTATCTCACTGCGTCTAAATAGAGCTTTTCAAATTTTGAGATTTTACAGAATACAGTAAGTTGTCCTTCAAAGTTTCTACAGGTAAATTTGTAGTTTCCAGCATCATGGTCATGTTGCGGGTTTTTTTTTTTTTTTAAAAACTAAGCGAATGTATTAAAATACATCATAAAAATGTAACTATTTTATTGAAATGCAAAACAAAAGAGAAATGTAAGAAAAATGTACTCTATAAATGGCTTTTTTTAAATGGAAATTTAATTACAGGCATTTTCCATTTCAAGTAAATTGCAGCTATCAAGTATTTCACAGTTCAACCTACCTATGCAGTCTGTAACATAACGTTTTTTAAAAAGTACTTCACGTCTTCTAAAGCCTACTACTCATGGTAATTAGCCCTAAAACAGAGAAAAAAAGAGTAGGCACTGAAATGCAGTCATCAACAGAGTTCATCTATGTAAACAACTAAGGGAAGTCTAGCAAGAGAGATGTGCAAACACTGGAGTGTTTGGTCAAACCATCATGACTGAAAGTGCCAACACTTTTAAGAGCTGAGACTGGCAAAAGAATGTCTAATTATTTTGATGGAGAGAGTTAAAAACAGTAGAGGCCATGTACAGGTTGATTTCCTCTCAGAAAAACAAAGGAAAGATTCGTATTTCAAGCTACCTACCTTGACATATTAGACTTAGTATAATCAATAAAAATAGTGAATTTATTGTATGATTTAATAAATTGCATTAAAAACTACAAGTAGATCTAGGTCAGAACAAATTGTGCACTTACATGCACAGAAAGGCACAAGACACTTTTCCTTCTGTACAAAATCCTGTTCCCATGTAATGTTGGTGGCACTGGTACCCTCCCAGAGTCATGCTAAGGTTACTCACAGCTACTCACAGGAAAGGAACAGGCACTTAGCAAAAGTTTTCTTCAGATGCTTGGAGGAAGAGATGGAACTTAGAGTCAGAATTAGATACTTTCTAAATGTGTCTAGGTCTACAAAGAACTTTACTGTTGACTCTGTATTTGACAGATATATACATAAGCGTGGGCCTATGTGTGTATGAGCTCATCTTTATTTAATAAAAATGTATTGGCAAAAGCACCAAAGGTTAATGTGTCTCATTTCTGCCATGAATAAAAGGTGTCTCCCTAAAATATAATATTTACTCACTAAAAAAATTTTACCGATTCATAAAAACTCTAGTTTTCTTAAGAATTGAAAACAATTAAAAATTTTAGAAAGACATAATGCCTCCTTGCCAATATCAATTTTCCTACTGAGAATCTAGAGATAGAATATATGTTTTTTGATTATTCCTACAACAATACAAGCTAAATAGCAACTGGAATGAAAAGGAAAAAAAAAAGCATAAAACCACGTAAATGGGTGTTTTAAAATACTATTTACTAACAAGAGATAAACAGAAACTGTCTCTCTTTTTAAAATTTTCTTAAATTAAAACAGCACTTCAAAGACCTGTTATCACAAGAATAAATGCTTGGTTTTGAAGTAATGAACTCCAGTTACTGGGCACAACAAGATGGCTTCTTCCACATTTTCTTCCCTTTTGCATACATATAGTGTTCATCTAAGGTTGTTTAGAAAACTATTTACTTTGGGTTTTCTTCTCAGAATGTGCAAAGACAGCTTGATATCACACACAAGTCAGTAACTTTCTAAAACTATAGCTCTTATTAATATTTTATGTATGTGTACCAATATCTACAGCACATGTATCTCATGTACCACAGATCAGAAGCTTCAGCAAAGTTTGCAGGCTGTAACCAAGCCCAGATAAACTACACCTTAATCTTACAGAAATGGCAAAGTGGCAGAAAACCAACTGTAAATTTCTTTGAGCTGCCAAGCCAAAATTAAACTGCTACAGCCCTAAGGAAGTGGTAAAAACACATCCACCATATTTGCAAAGGTGACAGGTATCAGAGAACTCCCGGTACAAACATCTCAGAATCATATTTCTGTAATAGCCTTCAACTCACATAACCTGGCCTTCTTAGAAACTACATTTTTTTGCAGAATTTGCGTGTGCATATTTGCATGCAGGGACAAGTACATCTCCAGTTTAAGCTAGGTCATATCCCATGTCTGCTTGTTTAATTGGCAGGAAGTGTAGTGAATTAGAAAATTACAACAAGGCTTCTATGATTAAAAAGAAAGAAAACCACATGAGGTCAGCTGTGGAAAAAATGTCTAAATTCAAATGTTTCCTGCAACTAAGAGGTTTCAAGGATCAATATACTAGTAAATATAACAGATTCTTACAGAATCCATTCCATTTCTAGCCTCATTTTCTAATAGCAAATACAATCTTACATGTTAGTTTACCCACTTAGCTATAACTGTGAAAGACGTTATTTAGTTTTATTTTTAAAATTATGTTACATGATCTCAAGTTTTTGTGTACCTCTCAATGGAAATGACAAATTGAATAGAATGAAGGTATTTAAGTATCTAAACAAGGTTAGGATGGGAGGAAAGACAAGAGATGGAACCATTAGAGAGACAGGGAGCTACTCAGTGTAATGCAGTTCGTGGTATAAATTTCCCCCTGTGTATTGTTCATGCATATCATCCATAGTGTTAATGAATGAAACTGGTTTTAAAAAGAAGATCTACCACTTTACCTGTGAGAATACAGTAAAGAAAATTTACCTACCAATGAACAGCTGCAGTACTTTGAGACACTTAGTCCATACATATACTCTAAGAGTGGGTGGGCTTGTGGCCTGCCCTGGAGTGTCCCGGGAGGGGCACTCCCACTCCTCCCCTCGTCCTGCTTGACGCATTGACACACAGGGCAGAGTGCATCCGCCACCACTGCAGTTCCTCTTAAATGCACAATCAAACCTGAAAGAGATTCAGAAAGAGGGGAAAAGCAGGTAGGAGACTAATGTACATGCAGACTGTACCTCTCAAAGAACACCAGTTACTGATGAGTAACCTTTCTTCTTTGAGTCTGCATGTACATTCCCACAATGACTCACTCTGATCAGTTACCTTTGCCTTTTCCCATCCAGGAGAAGGCCTGAGGACTTCCACAAACAACTGCAGCATCACTCCACTGAAGGCTGAAACAGCCCTGGATCCTATCAGACTAAGACAATGCTGGGTGAAAGCAAAGAGAGACCTCCAGGAGACATTACAGCATATGTCTAAATACCATACAGTACAGATACTAAGTTCGTCCAGAGGTCTACCAGAATTTGGTTTGACCATATGAAGTTCCTTGAGTCCACTCAGAGACAGAAAGACAGCTGAACAATCATTGTGTGAAGTCATTCAAACTTTTTGATATTCTCACAGTGCAACAAGAAAAGAAACAAACTAGAAAACTCGGACCTTTGAAGAGAAATTATAAGGGCTTTATGTAATCAAAAAATATAAAGTATAAAATTCAATCAAAGAAGCATAAGATCTGGAAATGAGTACTGAAGGACTAATTTTCTTGCTACTCTGGATCTTCAGCACCATTTCAAGGACTCCAGGATGACTGAAGAACAGATACTCTGCCCATATACAGGTACTATGGAAAACAGCAGCTATAAGGACCCATATATTTAATGAGCTGGCTGAGAAGATTGTCTCCAAGTGTACCACTTTCATAGACACAAGCAGAAGGAGTAAGCAGAAGTAAGAATTTAAGAGCTCAAAAGGGGAGAAGCAATCACTGTAATACAGTGGTTTTCCACTGCATGAACAGTGGGAAACTGTCATCAATCATGAACAATTCAACACATCCTGATCAGCTGTTAGGAAGATGTGAGTTGTGAAATGTGTGAACATCAGTGTACTCAATCAGAGAGCAACCTGGTACCCTCACCAAAATACAGAAAGAAATCAAAGGAACTACACATAACAAATATTCAGAGAGCTGCGATCAAAGAAGCAACAAACATGTCATACAGACAATATCATTTTCTCATGGAGTATGCATGCCTAGATTATACTTTGATGCTACTAGCTATCATTACTCTGGAGAGAAGCAAACTGACTACCCTAGAGACTGATTAATATTTAGGCTCGGGAGTCCCAAGATTGCCACAGACTGAAGAATGAGGGAAGAGTAATCATATGATGTCTACGAAGACTAC
Organism: Cinclus cinclus; assembly: GCF_963662255.1. NCBI lineage: Eukaryota > Metazoa > Chordata > Aves > Passeriformes > Cinclidae > Cinclus > Cinclus cinclus. The sequence continues at coordinate 30,389,729 of NC_085051.1, forward strand.
AAAAGAAGTTTCTCACATAGCTGCTTATTACTACAACTATTGTCAGAACAGGGTGAAATCACAAAACAAAAACCCCACAGTTTTGTCTTTACTGAGTATTTCTCTTTATGTTTGCCAATTGTGGTAACTTACGATCTATACACCATAAAAAGAGAACAATTTTACAAGCCTAATCCAAATAAAATTGCTGTATGGCTCTATTAAACCAGGCATCTGTTTGACATGTCAAAACAATGAGTATACTTTAGCATAACCACAGGCAGCATTGCAAAAAAGCTCTAGCATTTAGAGTACTGAGAAACAAGGCCCTAACAGATAATAGGTTCCTCCTGAGTTGAAACCATTGCCATTTTGTAGCACATGTAAAGGTTATTGTCTCCTCCCTATGCAAAATGGTCTGTATGTTTAAATAGTCAAAAATGGCATTACACTTCACTGTATGAAAAACGAGGCCTCAATAATGTCCGAATCTATTAGACCAAATGATCACTGTGGGGAAAGAAAGGCAGCATGACTATAACAGATGCACACAAACTCCTGAATTCCAAGAACTGATACTGTTCAAGCCAGAATAGAGTGAAATGTGGTAACACAGACACTGTTTTTTCCTAACCACAGCAGAATTAAGGGTATTTATTGGTAGATAAGCACCAATCTGAAATGCATGGAAACAAAAGATATCCCCCCACCAACTCAGATGCTCTTGCCCTCTAGAGAAGACATTTTAATTTCTGGATGTTATGGTAGATTATTAGTCTTTGGCAAATAATATTGTCAATACAACTGCCTATTTAAATATGCAGAGAAATTGCTGTTAGGAAGATATGCCAGCATATTTTGAAGATCCTGAAGATCTGTAACAATTATGTCAAGCACAACAGTACCATGGATGGAGTAATTACTTAATGGATGTATTTAGCACCTCCATGCTTGCTCCCACAGTGCACTATGATGGTGCCATTTACTAAAAAAAAAATTGTTCCGAACATCAGTGTATGAATGAATAAATCCAGAATAGCACTCTGGTATTGCCTGGTAATTTTTATTAGAATCATAGAATATCTTAAAGATGTTCCTCTTGTGCAATAAAGAAACCAGCCTAGCTGACATCTCTACATATTTGTAGTAGATCCTCCTACGAGCTAAGAGATTTTAAGATTACATCTATCACCTATATTAATTCTCTAACATCTGATTACCATGCATGAGATATTTTCAGTCAACCAGTGCATGTACAGGCCAAGTGGCCTAACAATTAAAGCTAAAGATCTCACTGTAATCCATGATAGTATGGTAGTGAATGACTTCCCAGGTCAAATAATCAATGTTAGATTTAGCTTCCAGAAAATAATAAAGTATCAGTAAAGAAGTCCCCTCATCCAAAACAAAGAAATGTCCCATAGTTCTCTAAATAAAAGGAAGATCCTGCTTGGATATATTCTTGTGATAGGGATAAGCAAACAACAAAGAGAAAGGTATATGCAACCAAAGAAAGATGACTGGAATATTCTGGATTTGATTGATTGTCTGCACTTCTCCATTATCTGTTGAATAGGAGTAATCCTGGAGACCCTGAAGATGATTCTCAAAAGTGATAAGGAAAGCATAAAAATCAATTGAAATTATTTGATGGTTATTAATGTGAAGAACATTTTAACAGCTGTTAAAGGTAATGAACAATGAGTAACTGATCATTACAGGAAAAAAGTTTTTTCCTTATGTGCCTAATTTGCTTTTTTCTTTTTAAAGATACAGCACAATAAAAGAATAATAGAATTAACTAGTAATAGGCTGCCTTGCTGATTAGGTTATTGCTTATTCCCAAGTAAGCGGAAGCATACAAAGAGTAAAACATAGAGAAAGAACCTTTCTGCACTTTCAGTCTTTTTGCAAGACTGAACCAAACTTACAAGAGTGACTGAATTACTGAACTGGAAAGGCCATTCTCTTCAAAGGGAAAACATTTTCAGAATTCAGTCCATGCAGACACATTCTTATAGGCCCAAAGGATTACAGCTATTACATAATACTGGGTGAAAGCTGTTACATAGAATTTGATGAGCCATCATCTGCTTCCATTGCAGCTTGCAGAAGTTATCTTAGCATTAGCCAATCCCACTGCAATCAAAGATTTCGGCTTTTATACTCAGGAGAAAACGAATGCAGAACAATTCATATCAGAAAGACTTCCTGCCCTAAGAGCTGAAACTTTTGGGTCATTTCTCTTATGGAACATTTTTTTTAAAGTTCTCATTTTTTCTTGATATGTCCTAACAACAAAATTGCTTGGAATCAGGTGGCAATAAAAGCATTCAGAATATTAAAAAGATTTCAAAATCACCTTCCAACTGTTTCTGCAGCTGGTATAAATGAAACTAAAATCTGCTGGGGTACTAAGGTTGTTCAAACATGCCTTTATGGTATTGGAGACCTCTCAGGCAAAATAATATACAGAATTTCAAACAACCTATAGCACTTTTGAAAAAATTCTTTACATTCTAAGTGTCATTGTTTCTAAGGTCCTAAATTCTTGGAAATTATTTTGTGCTATGAAGAATGATAAGTTATCACTTTGTTATATGATAAAGACTATATGCATATAAAAATAAAACGTGTATATTTTTCTGAGCCAACTAAGCTGGAGACAACTTTGTAGGAAGTCTTGCTAATTTGATAAAGTTGCTGCATATGGAGCAAACAGAAGCTTAATAAAGCAAATGCTTCACTGAACAGATCAAGCACAACCTGGTCTCATAATGTTAACAAAGCCACAAAGGTTGAAGACATGAAGACACAAGAAATGAAGAAAGTTCAAAGAAAATAGTTGGAAAGGACAATTCTAATCAGAATCACTTGTCATCTCTTGTTTTTCTAAAGACATAAGCCAAACTTTATAATTAAATTATAAAAGAAACACTAATCATTAGTATCAGAATGAAAGAAGCACAGAATGCTTTGTCCTTACAAATGCTTGCAGCAATCACATTTAGTCTCTTGACTGCTGCAGAGATATTCTAGAATCACCTGGATACAATCTTGTGCAAAGGAGGGAGTCTCCAGCACCCCTTTGGGCAATCCGTTCCAGTGTTCAATCACCTGCACAGTAAAGAAGCTCTTCCTCAAGTTCAGGTGAAATCTCCTTCACATCAGTTTCTGCCCATTGCCTCTTGTCCTATTGTTTGGCACCACCAAGAAGAGCCTGTCTGTTGATGATGGGATCAAATGAAAAGAAAAATCTAAATGTAAGAAATAATCTGAATATTTAAAAAAAAAATCAAAATGTTGGTATCAAGATGTCCAAAAAGAAAAAATACACTGATAAAGTGCAATAGTATTTAGCTCCACAGGTGCTGTTTTTCTCTTACTACTCTCTCTCCCACGCAAGCTCCCTTTTACTTTATTTCTTTACAGATAAACCACTGCATTCTAATTGATCCTTAGGGCCTCTTGCTAATTTTGTAACACACAAAACATGTCTTAACCATTCCACAAATGGGATTGTTTTCAATCACAATTAAGTGATATACAGTGGTTTTCCACCCAGATTCACACCATCCTCAGCAAACACACAAATCAGCAGAGCCTTTAGGGTTAACATTCCCTCGTTCTAATCTTGGTAAAGATGCCAGATGTTTGCACCATTCCTACACAAGGCTCCATCCTCTGACACCTTCCCCATCAGATATTGCTGACATGCCCTTTCAGTCGCCTCTCAAGGCTGACCAGGCCCAGCTCCCTCATCCTTTCCTCCTAAGAGAGATCCCAGTCCCCTCATCATCTTCATAGCCCTTCACTGGACCAACTCCAGGATCTCCCTGTCTCTCTGGTACAGAGGAGCCCAGAACTGGACACACACTCCAGATGTGGCCTCACCAGGGCTGAGCACAGTGGCAGGATCCCCTCCCTTGACCTGCTGGCCATGCTCCTCCTAATGCAGCCCAGGATCCCATTGTCCTTCTTGCCCACAGGGACACACTGCTGGCTCATGGACAGTTTGTTGTCCACCAGCACCCCCAGGTCCTTCTCCACAGAGCTGCTTCCCAGCAGGTCAGCCCCAGGCTGTGCTGGACCATGGGGTTATTCCTGCCCAGGTGCAGGACCCTGCACTTGCCTTTGTTGAATCTCAGACAGTTCTCTGCCCATCTCTCCAGCCTGTCGAGGTCCAGGTCTTTCTGCAGGGCTGCACAGCCCTCTGGGGTATCAGCCACTCCTCCCAGATTGGTCTCACCAGTGAACTTGCTGAGGAAACATCTCCCCTTTCTTCCAAGTAACTGGTGAATGAATAAGTTAATGAATACTGATCCCAATATTGAACCTTGGAAGACTCCACTAATGACAGGCCTCCAACCAGATCCTGTGCCACTGATCAGAACCCTCCTTGCTACAGCATGAGTAATTTCTAGAGGTAATTTCCAGAGCTCATGGAAAGCCCTCTGAACTAGTAGTACTTGTTAGTTATTTTCAAGATTTAAGAAGACACACATGGTAACCTTTACCAGAATCCAGAGTTATTTATATAGTTCAAAGAAGTGTTGCATAAGAAATAATGAGCCTCTTCAGCTGTGTATCACCTGCTTTATATACCATTATTCTAACATATGGTCTGTTACATGAAAACACTTATATAAGTAACTTCCAGTTATTTAATTGCAAAACTTGCCTTTCTGGACAAGGTCAAATCACATTACAGTCAACTGCTCAATGCAACTTAGAAGAAAATCTTCATTGCACTAACTAAAAATAGCATACTGCCCCTTTCAAAGAGTTGTATCATCTCCCACACATCCTCCTTTGGGGATTATGATGCATGCAGTATGTTATCTCTGGACTTCTGCTTATCCTTGTAGAGACAATTGCCACTTTAGTGCTGGAGAGTGGTGAAGAGCCTACACAGGCAGCACAGTCATACAGATAGTATTTTCAGTAAGAGAGAGTAGGTGGCATTAGTGGATGGGGGAGATAAGCAATACATTTCATCTGTGAGCATCAACTGGGCAACACCCTCTGGAAATCAAGGACCACATACTGCTCTGTTTATAACATTTGCTATACTGTAGTGCACCTGACCAGGAGGCCATCATACATCAAGGAATTAGCAATCCATGTAACAGTCCCCTGAAGTTCCCACAGAAGGCTGCCCTGTGCTCTGTGTTCAGCATGGCTTTCAGGAATGTGTCATGCTGCACAAACCTCTTTGGACAAAGGACAGACTCATCCACCTCATTGTAATGGAGGAGTCTGTAGGCAGCTCCAATTCAGTACTGGTGATTACACCACCAGCATGGCTTTCCTTTATCTAAAAGAGTAGCAAAAATTTCTCATCAGTGGAGAAAACCATCCACAGACTGATCTGATGCTGCATAAACATACAGTTCCCAGCATCTGAAGGGAGTAAGATTTATTTGCTACCTATATTCCTCCTCTTCCTTTGCTTTATGAAAGCAAGTATTTCATTCTGTTATATGTTGTCAGGCCTTTGTTACTGAGATTCAGAAAGAACCTGGCACTTCCCTCTCTTTCTGCTTTCTGCTCTAGTACAGAAAACACACACACACACACACACACACACACACACACAATTCTCTTTTCATTCAAGACCCATCACTTCCGACTACAGAAACAGAGGCCTTTGCCTTTTTTCTTGCAATTCCTATTCAAGTCTTTTCTGTCCTATAAGAGTTCTCTCTCCAGGCCCACTAAGACTATTGTATTTGAAAACATTAAAAAGAAATAAAAGTGGTTTTTTTTTTCTTCTGCTAAGAGTTATAAATATGTGGTTAAATATCTGGTCCACCAGGAAGCCAGTAATTCTACAGCAGTAATCTTCCAAGAGCCTTTACCTTTGTACCAATGAATCTACACACAGTATGTTGGTTTCCCAGCTGTAAGCATCCATACTGATCAACTTGAAAAATTAAGCCAATTTTAAAGCGACCACAGCTATTCCTTCCCAAATGTCACAAATCACTTAGTAGTCCCTTAAGTCTTTAACTCTCATTTCAGCTTTCACTTCTAACTCCAAAAGATATATTTAGCAGGAAACTCTAAGCAGTTTTTGTCTATCACACAAATTTCAAAATACCACCAAGAAAATATAAGAGCATTGGCTACACTAAATATATTTTATTTGAATGAACAGCATACAGCTTTCTACACTAAAAAACAATAGTGATAAGTAATTTATTTCAGACAGCAATTTATCTACCAATTTTTTTTTATTTTGGAAAATTTGAATTTCCTCTATTTTTGACCCTCAGGCAAAAAAGATAAAAAAAAAAACCAACTACTAAAATCCATGGTAAAACTGAGGCACAGGAAAAATAGCCTACCAATTCAATTAAATATACTCAGTTGAAGGTCTTAACTAGCAAGTTAACATCTGGGCATCCTAATTTACAGTACTGACAAGAGAATACTATTTTGCCCAGGAAATAATTGCAGGCTAACAGAATAAACAGACTTCACACCTTTAGGCTCCTTTTATTATAGTGCTGTTTTTGAAGGGAGAGACTAAATTTCTCTCTGACCTACTTGTACAAAAAAATTCATCAGTACTATCTGTTCTTTGGATAGATTTCAGCGTCTGACTGAGGTCTGATAAGAAAATGTTTAATTCTTCTGCAAACACTATACTTTGGATGTTACGTTCAGTTCCCTGCAGATAATCTACAATGGCAAAGAGCAAAAATCAGGTTTCCATGGGAAGTTTTCCATGAGAGAAATACCAGTGATCTAGAAAACCATTGTAAATTAACTGTTTATACCAAAGTTTAAAATTTAAATTGATTTTTTAAATATGCATTGCTAAGATATTATCTACCCTGTGTGCAAAAGAAACTTGCTATTTGTCAGTGGGCTTGATGCATTGCATTTTATTCCTGATTTTGAAATCTACATGTTGAAGTGATTTAAGTGTGACATTAAATATGCAGTCAGAGAAAAACTTGTGCCCCATGTATTAATTTGAAGAACTAGGTTGTGACTACTAATGATGTATCCAAAGACAGGCAATGAAGTTGGTGAAAGGTCTGGAGCACAAGTTTTTAATGAGGTGTTGAGGGAGCTGGAGGTGTTTAGCCTGGAGAAAAGGAGGCTCAGGGAGACCTTACCATTCTCTACAACCACCAGAAAGGAAACTATAGAGAGGTGCTATTTGGTCTCTTTTCATAAGTAACAAAAAATAAATAATAAATAAATTACATATTTATGTCATATAATAAAAAACCCCATTACATAAGAGGAATGGCAGCCATTTAAAGTACTGCCAGGGGGGTTAGATTATTTTATGAAAAAATCTCTTCACCAGAAGGGTTACCAAGCATTGGAACAGACTGCTCATGGAAGTGATGGAGTCACTGTCCCTGGAGGTATTTAAAAGATGGGGCACTTGGGAATATGATCTAATGATGGACTTGGCAGTGTTAAGTTTAACAGTTGGACTTGAGATCTTAAAGATCTTTTACAATCTAAACAATTCTATGACAGAACAAATTCTTAATTAAAACCACAAGAAAGGATAAAATTTGAAAATACCTGTTCATGTGTTAATTTAATGTTTCATATATATTCAAAATACATAATTATGAGGACAGTAAGAATACTGCATTTGGCTTTCTTTCCCTATTATTTAGCCATTCCCAGAAGGCAATATAAGTGTTTAAACATATACAATAATCTTTTTATTGGTAGAGATGTAGCACAGTGAATTTAAAAAGCATTTCAACAAAAGCTACCCTGAAATTAGCTATTTATTCCACCAGTGAGGGAAAGCCTTTTTTTTTTTTTTTTCCAATTTGTACATTATGAAATTGCCATGGTGTTAGATGAACTGCAACATAATCAGCTGTTTTTCCTGTTGTGGAACTGGAACTCTGTTAAGCTACTATTTCTCCAAATATAGGATTGATTTTTAAAGAGTTTAAGATACTAAAATTGTGCAACAAAATACTCTGAATGTGCACACACATATTGAAATCTATATGTTGTTTAATATAAAACATTAAATATAAATATAAATACATTGTAAAAAAGCCTGATTCCCAAATACATGAGGTGTAGCTCAGCTGTTTTAATAGAAGCAAAACACCAAATGTAGGGAAGTGTGTCATTACGAAGAAAGCTTCATGCCTGTATATCAGCTATTGGCTAAATGGTCAAAATATTTGTACTAAGCACTTTTAATAATCAGGTCTGCAGAAAATATTTAATCCCCAAAAAACTCAGAATTTTCCATTATCTGTGAGACTCAATTTCTTAGTTCCTTTGCTGGGTGTCTCAGAAGTCAACTCTGTAGCAGGTTTCATGTTTGCAAAAGCTTTAATTATACTGAGAGCATACTAATTCATAAATGTTGTTTGTTTTTTTTTAATTTTCAAAACATAACTATCCCTTTGGATTTCTCACCAACAGAAGCATTCACAGTTTGGAACATTATTTAGAGGCATTTGGAGATTTTGTATGTAAAGCAGTTCTTTATAGCTCTCTGATTTTAAACTTGTTCATCTTTCCTTCAAAATAGCCTGACAATAATTGTCTGCTGTCATCTAGAGCCTCAAGATACTCTGTAAAACTCAAGTGTTAGCTTCAGTGTCCCAAATGACAGCTTTATTTTTACACATTGTCTGTTTTATATAGCATTATTCCCTAGAAACACATATCAAAATAAAGAACACATTCCATATACATAAAGAAGGGTTATTTTCTGCTTTGTTAAAGAAGGACAACAATTTTACAACATTTTGATCTTAAGATCTTATCTTCATAAGGCATCCTTGGATACATAGTTTCATTTTCCAGAGTTACACATCTTAGATATTCTCACTTGTTAAATTATGTTCAACTACCAAGAACACAGAAGAACCCTTTAAAATGACAGAACTGAGCACTACAAATTTCCATAGGGCAACAGCCTATTTGTTACAAGAGAGGTTTATGTCATCATGCTACTGAAGCCCCTCAGAGAAAATGTTACTGTATTTGTAATTTTAAAATCGAGGGTATTTTGATAGAGCATAACAGTAACAAAGGAGGTGATAAATAATTAGAGAAAACAGAAACGTCATTCTATGCAGAAATGTGGGAAGGGAATATGTGTGTTACCTTTGCAGTCTTAGCTTCCCACCTAATCTTGTCATAATGATGAGGCAGCTGAAATTGAAAGCAATAGTTTCTGCCAGAACAATTCTAGAAATTTTTTTATCTTTTTTATAAGAATGTATTTTAAAAAGTGAAACGCTTCAACCATTCCAGCTTTACTGAACTTTCGAGGACTCAGTGGAATTCCCTTCCTTATACCTTTCCGACACCCACTAAAATTGAAAAGTACAGAATCAGTATTACAGTAATTAATATCAAAATGCTACCTATTTTATCATGGAGGAATCCAGAAAATGAACATATCAAAACCATAGGGGAAATGAAAATATCAAACTTCAATCTTACATTAGTCTTTAATTTGAGAAGAATTGTTTTCTTTGGCTAAATAGGCGCATGATAAGAAACACTTCTGTAGTGACCTCAAAGATAATCCAGAAGAGCAAATATTGTGACTTTGGACACAACAAATTACATTATTTGTCTTGAAATATAAAAACATTCTGTTTGGTAAAGCACATAATCTTGCAACCAAATATATAACACAACTCTCATCCAGCCAAATACTTCAATGTTTTCTACACACACCATGGCAAAACGAATTGGCTTTTGTTATAACCATAGCTCTCTGAGATACCTTGTCCATATCAATCCCACTTCTTTAGGAATCTGATGCCTTCACCCAAGACACACCCTGCTCTTGTGTTTGTCCTCTTCTTACCTGCTGGCATCACTTATTATTTCCCTTAGGTAAAAACCAAGAAATAGTTCCACAAATGAATAACCTCACAAACTAAAGAGTGGATAAAACAGAGTGGTTATTGATGTTAATGGACACAATAAAGCTTTTTAACTTGAAAAAAAATCCAACAAAAAACAGAGGAAGCTCTTGGGAAAATTTTTTTTACTACGATACAGAAGAAAACTTCAGGGGAAGAATTTCTTTCAGCCTGATAACATATCTGCAGTACTTTCTTCCTTAAAACTGTTGCAATACAGTATTTTTAATATAGACTAGACCAGTGTCTGAGGGAGCTGGGGTTGTTTAGCCTGGAGGAGTCTCAGGTGGAATCTCACTGCTCTCTAGAACTGCCTGAAAGAAGAATGTAGCAAGGTGGGGACAAGTCTCTTCTCTCAGGTAACAAGTGACAAGAGAAAAAGGCATCAACTTGCACCAGGGAAGGTTTAGATAGGTTAGCAAGCATTGCAGCAGACTGCTCAGAGAAGCAGTAGAATCACAATCTGTGGAAGTATTTAAATGCATGGGGCACCTGGGGACATGGTTTAGCAGAGGACTAGGCAGTGCTGGGGTTGTTTGGACTGGATGATTCTTGAGGTCTTTTCCAACCAAATGATTCTATGATCCACTGTAGTGCAGGGAGAAAATATTAGAATATACATTATTGGAGGATAATGTTCCAGAATTCTTTACTGGTGAGGTAGATGATCAAACCATTTGGAGACCACTGGTCTAGACCATAATTTGAGAAGGGCTGGGCACTCTCTAAGTACTTAGCACAGACAATAGCGTTTCACTAGTAACAACGGTACTGTATTATGAATTTCACATTTGTAACCTGACATGCTGTGTTATGGAAATACATGTGCTGGCTGGAGGTTTGGGACAAATCTACCACAGCCTGTTAGTACACAACAGCACTTTTAATACCTCTCTGCTTAACAGACTTTGGCTCATATTGCAGAGTAACCTTTGATCATATGAACTGGAATCCTTTCAGATAAAACTTATTAGAAAGATGGTCTTCAGCAGCTTGTGTAATCCACTCCAGCTGTTAACAGGCATGCAGAATAATACTACAAGTAGTTTGAAATAACTATCAAAGAAAATATGATGAATGCTGGATCTCCAACACCACATGCTTTACTTCATAGATAGATGCATTTTATTGGTCTGTGTGACGTGGTAACACAAACATGACTCAAGATAGATGTTCAATTCTTGGCACCAAGGACAGGGCGGCTAAGGCTAAGGCAGGCATTTTTAAATTTGTCTCTACACACTTGGCTTTGATTTTATTTTGCTGGAAGACATCCATTTCTGGAAGCCTTTAGGACATCAGTTAAGCAAACATTCCTGCTCTGTGCACTATCAGAGATGAGAAGAGCTACTCACCCAACATACTCAATAAAACACGGAATCCATTTATAATTTTTCAGTTTACATCAGTGCTCAGATAAAGCTCATCAACACAAAATCTCATGTAAACCAATCTTGTGCAACTGATAAAAGAAAGAATTTGAGCAAATAAAATGCTTCTAGCCACAGTTCAACATACCAATATTTTTATACCATTCCCTTATGATGACTCCTTGAAGGAAGGTTCTCGTTGGTTTACTGTTAAAAACATTTTATGTTTCATATTCTGTTTTAGACAGTGAACCTTATATATGATAGGGTCACTAACAGGAATAAGGCACCACAAAAAACCTAATTAATTATCAGAGAAGTTGAATGAGGTGCAATCACACAGTGAAGTACTAAGCACCACTCCATTCATACAGTTTACAAGCTTGCATAGGCTTGCATCATTTTTGGTGTCTTCCTACTGGAGTTTCCAATCAAATATTAAAACACAACTTTACAAATCATCTAAAAACATATTATGAAAGCAAAATAAGCTATGCTATTCTAGCAGAATTATCTGCAGTCTACCAGTTGCAAATTTTTTTCAGAAAGACATGGTGTATTAAACTGGTTTCTGATAGAGAGAGGACTGCTGTGCTGTGTGTGTTCTTTCTTTTTTTCCTTACAATCAGTGCATTATCATCCAATAGAAAACAGATAGTCAAAACTTTGGCACCTGCTTTCAGGCAGTGTTAAAATTTGCATAAATTAAGAATGACAGTTAATTTTAAAAGTGCAGTATAAATAAGGAAGAATGTTTATCCCAGTATCATTATCTGTTCCTCACATAAAAGTGCCTCTATAAATTAGATTATTTTTATAATCTGATTCTAAATCTTTTTTAGTGCTACTGTGCCACTTTTGTGATTAGGGGAACAGCCCTTCACATGCCTTTGTACATGGTGTGGCACCAGAGGCTCACGCACAAGAGAAAAGATTCAGTATTCTGGTCTTGGTTCCCATCCCCTCAGTCCACCCCCATGGCTCCCATGTCCACCCCTTCAGCTGCTCTTGAACACTGAGCTAATAGTAAACGCCTTAGCACACTGCTCAGCCTTCATTCTTGGATCATAGTCTAATTAGAGACTTCTATTTTATATGCAAATTGGAATTGGGGATTTTTTCACATCTCTTACACACATCATTTAACATTAATCTCTGCTGAATTTCATCAGATGGTTTGTCACCCAACCACTCAGTATTTTAATGTCCTTACTTGCAGTAATATTTCATTTCTCTACAAATAATAATTTTCGCAATTCACTAAGATACAACCTGTAAACAGCTGTACAGCTGAGGGTTATTTAAACAACAAACCAACAAAATGAACAAACAAACAAAACCACAAAACAAAACCCACCAAAGAAACCCAAACAACACTCTTGATCTCTTTTTCCCTATATACAAAGAACCAGCATATAGAAGCTGAAGGTTTGGGTTTGTTTTTTTTTTAAAAAAAAGCAAGCCAAAAAAACCCTGATGGCCTTTTTTCTTATATATACAGGTCCAGCATTTACCTATTGTAACAATCATAAAGACTGCATTTCAGAAATAAATTTACCAGAAGAAATGAACATAATATTGATCTCCCTCAAACTCAGTCAAGCCCTTAATTACTTATGACATTATCAGTTTTGACAGGATAACATTACATTTCTTTCACAGATCTCAAATAAGAATCATCAGAATACATTCTTACAGGGTAAATAAAACCAACCAAAACTTAATGTAACAGGTCATGTGGAAAATAATTACAGCTTTTATATAAACTTGATTTACTTATACACTTGCCAAAAGCTATTTGCTGCTTAATGAAGTTGAGCATGTTTTCTCCTCTCATTCATGCTAAGTGACATCCCATTTAAGAAATTACTTTTCCAGTGAGAACAGGAGGCACTGAAAACATTGCCCAGTATCCAGTATAAGTGGTCAGATGAAAAGTACAAGAGACTGTATTAGAGCTGGTCAAAAAATGCCCTAGGAACCAACTAGGTTTCAGGTGATGGCTGGTACAAAGACATGCATTTAGCAAAAATGGAAAATGAAAGAAAGCCAGGAGGAATTTAGACAAAATTGGCTACTTCAGCCACAGAAAGAGGCAGAGATATTTTTTATGCTGGAAAACAGCAAGAGATTTCAAATCCTGTTTCTAACATATTAAGAAAGGCTGAATGTGAGGTTTGTGGTAATGAAAAATCTGATACACATTAATGTCCCCTCTTAAGAGCAACAGTTTAAATGCTGAGCAACCAGAAATGCTTAAAGGATGACCAATATACTGGTTTGTCTTGTAAATTAACTGTCAGCTATTTTTGTTCTCTCTTTGCAGGAGAACTACAGAATTATTTTGTTTGCTTTAGAAAGTAAATAATAAAATTACTAAAATGTTTTTGTCTTGTTAGCATTGTATTTCAACTTACATGAATGCACGGTCTTCCTGCCCTTCCCTTCCCCATGTGGCAATATTCCATGACCTGCAAAGCACAGGCTAAACTTCTGTATGTTTGTAAGACTAAATTGTACAATACAATATAAAATGCTTTCACTTAAATCCTACTCACATTAGGGAACAGGAATTTATAACAATGCTTCAGCATTTTCTATATTCAAAACAGCCTGGAAGAGCAAGGTAACTTGGTGAGGTGTTCTCATCTGTCATTTCTAGACCTGAAGTCTCTGAAGCCACAAAGCCTATGAAACATAAGATGGAAGACAGCAGGAAAACAAAAAATGACAATTCATATTTTCATGGGGAACGTTATTGAGTATACTCTTTCATCCAGAGTGTCTGGGCAGTTGATGCCCTTGCCAGGAAAACAGAGGAATGCTTTTGATACTTTGGCAGTCCTAAATCAGAGTTTGATAGACACTTCAGCCATCTCTCATTTTACATTCTTTTTGTAAAGGTGCTTTTTTGGTTGAGAGCCTGTGATTGCAGTGAGCATCCATCATCCATGGAAGATGAGAGAAACAGATGAAAAGCCCCTTCAGTGAGTACTCCCTAGGGAGTTTCTATACAGAAACTTGAGATAGCAAAAGCTATAGCTTGGAGAACAGTCTTGTCCTCCAAGCAAAAACAGTCTCAAACCTATCAGAGCAGAAACAATCCAAAAGTCAAGACTGATATTCACAACTACTAATGGCTTCATAGGTGGGAAAAAAAATCCCATAATAGAAAAAGCATTCTTATGAAACACTCATATTTCACTGGTGTGAGACTGTGCCTGGACTATTCAGGCTTGCAACAAAACTTAGATCAGCAAAGGACTCATGAGAAGAAAGAATGACATAATACAACAGATAATGAAATCACAATCAACTAGGAGCAATGTAATATCATACAATATAATATAAATAACTGACTGTTGACAAGAACTACAGGACAGAAGCACAAATGCATGGCCAAGAGTATTTTATCAATACTGCAGGGCTTGCAAATATCTAGCTCGTAGCACAAATACATAAATGTGGACAAAAAATAAAGGAAAGTAATTATTTGATTTAGATGAAATTTTTGACAATTTTGTCACATAATCCCACACACAAAACTTTAGTTGTCTCTAGCATGGAAACAACATCTGTAACAATAGATCAATTATTAAGGATTAATACAGCAAGTAAAAACTCAGTTTTCTGTGATCTAAATAATGACACATGTAGCTTGAAAAAGAACACTAGTCAGTGACTGACTGCTAATTCAGGATTTGGAAATTAACTCAGGAAGAAATCTGTGTGTACATCAGGTGAACTTTGATTACAGGGAAATATGATGAGACACAAAGTTGTTTTAGCTTAACACATCCCACTTCTCAATTGCCCTAATCGATTCATGTCCATAAGAAAGTCTCCTTCATGAAAAACCAAGAAGTAAGTAGGAAAACCAAATCTGCAAGTTTATCAGGGATTTCATACATGAAATTGACATCTCAGTTGTTTTTTGGTGGTTTTTTTTTTGTGGTTTTTTTTTACAGGTTAGGACATTTGCAAAACGTTTTAGAAATTTTCTTTACCTGGATGCAGGAGTACAATGAAACTGCCTATTAATGGTCAGACTCTGAGTGCATGTTAAGAGAGTGAAAAGACAACCCCTCAGTTTTAGCCAACACACATAACTAGCAATCTAATGGAATGAGATGTGACTGGACCATAACACATGCTCTTTAAGTATTTTAAAACTTTCATCTGTATGCTTTAAAATCTATGGAGATGCTACTCGTTAATACTCACTAGACATTCATTGGATAATACCCTTTTATGCCATACTTAGTAAGAGCTCTTGTGCTGTGAGTTAGTAATTATAATTTGAGATGCAGAAGAAGGAAAACATGGGCAGAAAAACTGAGAACCAGAATTGCCATGCCTGCAAGGTAAATAGCAAAGTTTCTTGGCACTTTAGAATTAGTGGGAGTACACAGTTCAAACAGCTTGAGCCTCTTTAAATAACTTATTCTGAGTGGGCAAACCTTTTCATTTGTGTTGGATCCAAACAGATAAAGGAGCAATAATCTCAGTATTATCATCAAATTATGATGACTCCCATCATAAACATTAGGGAAAATTTTTGTGAAGATCCTTGGCCAGTGCTGATACACTTGGCAGTGAATATCCATACAGTGATGAAGTAAACCATGAAGTAAACCATAAACTCCTATGCAAAACTGGGATGACAGCACACCTTCTTGTTCGTGTAAAGCAAAGTTGATTCTGCAGAACATGCAAGAGCGATTTAACTACTGAAACACTCTCCCAGATGGAGACACGAAACCAGTTTTGTGACGTCTAAATATTTCAAACCACAACCCTGTTCTTGTGGACTATCCACCAACAGTAGTTATGACTACCTTTCTTTCACGTTTGTTTTTTGTTTAATATGGGACTACAAACCAGCACTTGCTGACAAATGGTACTTATTTTTGCCATATATTGATAAATATGAAAATGCTTTGAACGATCATGGCCAGCATCTCTTGGCCGCAGACAAAGTTTGCGTGAGTTTCATCAGCTACTCTTACCAGAAAAAAAAAAAAAAAAGATTCTGAGATACAGCATTACATAGGTATATGACACCACAAAGACGGCAAAGCAAATGATTTTTGAGAAAGTCTTGGAATAGACTGATTTTAATTGTAATTATGTCAAAGTTGTGTATTTTTGATGTCAGGAAGTACAGCTTTGCTCTGAAATACATCTCACTGACACTGAAATCAACTTCCTTTGTTCCTTAGGCGTTCCTAAAAATGACTGAGTGGAAAAGTTAAAATCTTTTAAATTCCAAAGTCATCTAGGACAACTGAACTCTTAAGAAGACACAGTGCTCACCATTTCTTTTCTGGCTACTTCACTCTCCCTCAAAGGTTTTATAATTTTCTACTCTTGGATCATTATCACTGAAGTCTACTTTTTCAAAGACTGAGGACAATCTGAGAAGAATGTGTTTCAGCTGTGGATAAAAATTTTCATATATTAAACTATTAAGTTAACACATACTCTTAAAGAAAAAAAGAGCTATCCTACCACTATTCAGGGGGAAATGTCTGCAGTCGTAAACATAACCTTTAATACTCTATGCATGTATGTTTTCATTAAAAGAGTATCTATAGAAGAATTACAAGTGTTCCTTGAGGAGAATAAAGCATGTCTCTGTTAAAGGGTGGTTAACAGAATTAAAAAAACCCTCCCATCTTGCTCCAGAACTATTTTACATCTAAATTTACAACCAGCACTAACAAAGTATTTCTAACAAGATTTCTTAAAATGAACTGCCACAGGAGGCAACCACTTAACTTTACTCTCTACACTGGAATATCTGTCTCATGCCACAAATATTACAGGAATTAAATGTTCTGGCAATGTCTTTCTTGTGCATATTGTTTTAATGAATTAAGGACCTGCTACAAAATCAATTTCTGGTCTTGAGATGAGATGCATGCATATGTCTACATATAAAAACACCTAAAAAACCCAACACAAAACAATTAAATTCCTCTCTGCAAACCAAGCAAACCAAGGGTTTTTTTAGAAATCTGTTAATAAGTGGTTTTCTCATTTGCTGAGTCTTCTTTAACAACCACCCTTCACCCCATCATATATCTTGTTTGTAATGGCAAAATGTGAAATAAAAAAGACCATCTCTCAGGGTACTGTAACCATACAATGATCCTGTTGACATAAATCTATTGGCACCTCATGTAAACTTTCCCTAATCTATAATAGTCATAAATTTCTTTATTCTTGAGACAATCTCCATGCTGTTCATCCAAACCAGTGTTGCCTGATAGGCTCGCCAGGTCCTATGTACATGGAATCATTTGGCTTGGAAGACCTCTCCTTTAGGACCATACTATTACAGTCGGTGAGGAACCAGTCTGAAATCTGACAATGTTTTTTTGCTTGTTTGAAAAGCTTCTTGCTCACAGGATTAATATTCTGATGAGAACAGAAGTCTAGAGAAAGTAGAAACAATGACACTTCCTCCGAAAGCACTGCAGTTTCTATATTTACTTTCTTTATCAGTTCCAGAAGAATTTTAAAACCAGCAGGTACTGAGAATGAAGTGACATTGGTTTAACTGTTGTAGAGGAATGACAGGAATGCAGATGGTAGTACATCCATTTATGCATTCTCGAAAAGCTTCTTTTATTGAAGTAGAAGATCATGTGATAGAAGACACAGCTACCTTCTAGAGGAGTTTTCAGAGGAGAAACCTGTGATACTATCTAGGTAAGGCTACTGCTGAGGGTTCTCACTTTGGGAACCTAAGCTTCTATGACAAAAATCTAGGGAGGGTAGGTTTCATGACACTTCAGACTGATACAGACACTGTGGAACTGTAGTGTTGTATCAGTTCTACACAATCCTTCCTAACCTTGGTAGGGTGCATGAGACTATTTAGGGCACATGCTATCACTTCTGCCCTAGGCACTCCTTATTCATATGCCTACAATGGTGTTCTACCTGAGGTGTAACTACAGGAGTTAACAAAATTAATACATTGGTTTTCCTCATAAGATATTTTGAGCTGCAAAAGAGGTTAATCTGCCACCTTTTCTAGAATACATGCAAATGCTATGAGATTTATTTATTTGTCATAGTAATTATTGTGCTCTGTCTGATAAAGTATCTCCTCTGCCATTTAAGAAAGAAGTTTACTTTTTAAGGACTATCAGAAAACATGAAGACACAACTCACATAAATATAATTCAACAATCCATCAGGTTAAATCAGATTTTAAAAGTGAAGCTTTTTTTTTATATTTCATCAAATTAACTTACTTAATATCTCATGTTTAAATCGGGGAGAGATAGTTATAAGGCAAAAATAACTAAATTAAGGTGCATGGAAGAAGATTCTGCTCTCTCTAGAAGCAATATTCCAGTAAGCTGATTTGCCTTCTATTTTCTCCTCTCTCCTTTTTCTACTCCAATCAGCCTGGAGAGCCTTTCAGATGTTAAAACTACCTCCTACATTTTGTGCAAGGGCACTCTGTCTCACTGTTTACCAGCTGCTATTCAGAATACATGTGTACAAAATAATACTTTTTGATATCCAGTATGTATTTGTCTGTCTTTGCATCCTCCAGTAGTGCTTTGTTTAATATAATTAGCATGTATTGCAGCTTGAGAAATTCGGTCATTTAAGGTGTGAGATGTGGCCAGACTTCTGATACACCTAAAAACCCCATTACCTGAACAAGTCAGGACAGCTACCAGAAAGGAGTAAAGGAAGGGATTTTCCCACAACACTTTAAATAGCTCTGACTTTAAACAATGAAATCTTTCTTTCACACTTACATCCTGGCACAACTGAGACTAATGAGTAACCCATCCTTGGATGCTTCCTAGGATCTCAAAGCACTTAAACACCAGCTAAATAAGAAAAAGCTGAACATTTAGAACAGCTCTCCTAAGAAGGTGACAGATTCCTGTGACTACTAATCTTGCAGTAAATTTCTAAAAGTAAAATTATTTATTTCCCAACATTCCATTTTTCTTTGTTCACTGAACTCAGTATAGTATGATGAAGCTAGAAATACCAGCTTTCTTCATCTTCAACATTAAAAAAATATCCATGGTATTGGTTTTCTTATATTACAGGAAAAAGATTGTGGTTTAAGGTTTTTGTAATTTTTTTAAATACTTTTGGAGCAGTTCTCTGAGCATCATGAAAATACCACTATTAAATTGTGAAAGCCTTCTTTCTTTCTTTTATTCTGGGACCGAAGTCTAAATACTGGATCTATTCAGTAATAAATCTGGATAAAATTCAGGACAGAGAAGTCCATGAATCTTAGATGACAAAAATAAATTTTGATCATGATGGTGTGATAACTTTGACTGATGCAGATCCAGGCAATCACTGTGCAGTGACTTGCTTGCAGTGGGTTTGATACTAATTGAAGAGGAATAAATTCTCACCATTTGCACAGTGCAAAGTCATGTCTACATATCATACAGTCATTTCCCTTCACAAGATTTTAGAACTATTCTTAATTTTCTTTGCATGGCTGAAAATGTGTATGTGAAACAGCAGAGTGGGTTAAGCAATCACAGTGAGCAAGCTATATGTCAGACTGACCTACTGACAATCAAATAAAGAATCAGCTTCACAAACTGTGCCATCAGATCCAGGCCAAAATCCCCCCCAGTTCCCATCTTTCACTCCATGGAAAAACAAAACTGACACAAATTGCTGAAGTATGGTTCAAGGGTGGACCTAGCTAAGGTTAGTTTTGTTACAATGCACATTACTTTGAAAGTAAGGTTCAGTATTTATTGTTATTACTACTCAAAATCTTATCAAAATCTCAAAAGCTTATAATGATTTTTTTACTTCATACTATCCCCTTAAGACAGACAATACTGGAAAATACAGATGTGTTTTTGATCTCTAAAGCAGAAGGACACTATATGGATTTTTTGTTACCCAAATATAACTCAGTGTTCATCATAGTCCTCTATCTGTCTTCAGGTAGCAAAACAGAAATAGGTATCAATAAGTAATCTGGCATCAAACAAGTCCTGCTGAAGTCAGCTTAAGATGAAAGCAAACTGCGTTTGTAAAAATAACTAAAATTCTATTTTAGATACTTAAATATGGATGTAATAATTTTACTTTAGACACCTTCCTCTCTCCCCTATGATACACTTCAAAGCAAGAAATAACATGTTTTTTAATGTAACATTTCTGTAATTTTCCAAACAAAGATATTCAGTGTTGAAAAGCAGTAATACTGTACCTTGATTTCTTCTATTTCATCTGGCACTATCTTGTATGCAGATATAGTCCCACCCAACCTGAAATTATAAGAAGAAAGATGTTCTCAAAATCAGTAACAGAAAATACAGTCTGTTAATAGTCTCATGACTTGTTCCAAAACACAGTATTCCTTCTACCAATTTAAAGGTAAAACCAGTAAGTCCTAAATCAAAAGCAAAAAAATCCCCTTTCTTTATCCAATGAAAAAACCTTACATGATTAACATAAATACTAGAAATAAGGTGTCCATCACCATAACAATTAAGTCAGCCAAGCAGAATTGCCATCATCAGGATGGTATTTTTTTATATTAATGGCAATCAATCATATTCTGTTAATTCTTGTTGATTGTCTAAGGCAAATGGAGGAATTTAAATATTTGAAGCCCGATGCGCTTTGTGCTGAGCATTTCACTACACTGCTACAAAGTCTGAAATGCATTCAAATACAGTTCTAGAAATTGAAATTTTTAAATTAAATGTGCATGTACAGACATCACAAATCACACAAACTCTATGGCCTCCATGTTTGAAAAATCTCTGTGGTTAATGATTGGTAATGAAATGTGGGTGATGGGCAATAGCTGGCATTGACAGAGAAAAAATAGAGGGTTTTGTTCTTCATGGAACTCACTGAAATTAGTCTTTTAAATCCAACAAAAGTCCTGGTAAAGAATAGTTCATATACTGAAGATGCATGAATAGCATGTACTATAAATGGTGGTTAATACTACATTTTCCCCAGAGACATACAGACACGGCTGCTTTTATTTCATGAAGCAGTTTCATTGATAGTGACAATTCAGACCTAAAAATATAAGTGCACTAATGACCTCCTGCTGGCTCTACACAGCAATACTACTCATTTCTGGATCCTACAAAAATGGAAGTCACATAAGAAGCTATTTTTTGTAAACCAGTAGACACCTATCAAATGTGTATTTGAATTATCTCCCTATTGCTGGAATTTTTCTTTCCAATTGTCAGCATTTCTACAGAGATGCATCTTCTCATATCTTGAAATCATTATAAATATTGTTTAGTCAAGTGAAAAAGGGAAGAAGAAAGTTAACACAGAAAATATATTAAGATTTTCCACATAAGTCCTGCCTTTCTGTATCTCTCTTGTAAATGAACTATTTGAAGGCTTTACACAGAGGATGAAGTCTACATACAAGTCTGAGGTCCATCACTGCTCCAGATAACATCAGCTATGATTTCTGAGATGGAGACAGGGCTCAGATACTACAGGATCCAAATCCATCATGGACAAAGACTGTAGAAGTTGCTCTCTCCCATTTCCTCTGTAACTTCCATCGCTGCCATTCATTAAGTGAGCTAAAAGTTAGAGAGAACTGAACCTTTTTTTTTTTTTGCTAGTGCAAGTACAAACACAAGCTTTTATTTTTCGTTACTTTTCTTTAACTTGTGTCTCTAGGGATAGATATAAGAAATTAGCTTTAGAATCATGACAAAGGATTGCTTCATCAAACCATGATGAGCATGTTAACATTGCACCTGGCCAGTCCTATGGCTGCTGCAATAAGGTCTGTAAGAAAGAAACTTTTATGTACTTCTTTGAGAGCCATTCCTGCCTGCCCTTTGGAGTACCCCAAAAATCACTGTCTTTCTACCCTCTAGCAGAACGAGAATACAGAACCTCTGCTGCCAGCACTCCAGCAAAATGCAATTCCACCTGGAAGATTTCTTTATTGGCCACACTTGGCCCAACTACTAAGCACTTTCTTGGAATATCAGAAAAAAATATTAAAATAATTGACTCAGTAAACTTGTCTGACATGCTTATACCATTAATTAGCATCACCACACAAACAGTTCTGCAAGGTTTTGTGTTAAGAGTTTAACACACTCAATCTGCCAAGCTGCAGCTCAAATAGTACCACTCTTAAAAAGTAAAATGTCAGCTACCAAAATTCCACATTTTTTAAAGACAAAGACATATTAGAAATTATGTTACTGTTTAAATAAACAATCTCTTACTGATAGCTCCAGTTCACATCTCTCTTAATCCATTTGCAATCCAACACTGACATCTTTATCTTAAAAATCCAGTCTACAAACATAATAACAAATTTGAAGCTGAAAGAAAATCAGAGAATATTAATACACAATTTTATCAATGTCTCTGATTTGAAATGATGTTTTTAAGGAAGTCTACACTTTCTTAATTTCAAAAACTTAGATTTCAGTTAATGTTATAACTTCTGAAAGAGATCCACCACAGCAGATTATAGTACCAGATTTAACTGGCGAAGGACATATAAAAGACATTTCCCTTTATATATAAAGTTTGGCTGTGAGTTTCACAGATGTTTAAAGGCATCACACACACTTGGAGGATGCAGCTAACACAGCCACATCACTATTACAAATCTACAGTCGGTCAATTCTGAAATTTAAGGGACTGGACAAAATTGCATACACAAATAACAGACAAAAACATTGTGATGATTGCTAAGAAAAACCAGCAAAATCAAGGCAAATTGAAAATCAGTGCAATAATGGACATGCCCAACTTGAAGAAAACTTTATATTTCAAGTGTTTCTCTGAATTACATTTAAGTGTAACCATCAATTGTGCCCTGTCTGGAAGCTTGCTTGTCATTGTGCAATTCCTTAATTTGATTACAGACATCTGAAATAATAGAGACCAGACATTTATACACAGATTTCAGCTATAGGATGATACACAGACTACAACAGAGGGCTTGCACATGGCCTATTTTTTCACTTTGTTGTGAAAAACCTCTTTATAGGTTATTTTTTCTTAGGATATTTTACATTACCATTCTTAGTCACAATGTTTCAAGAAGTAACTGCGATCAGAAGAGCAAAGAACCAGCTAGCCTGAGTATACATTGACTACAATAGACGTTGTATGCTAAAACATAATGCAGCAAAGAACATGTTAGAATGGCCAGAACTCAGATCACTAGGATGCAAATTTTGTGCCAAGTCACTCATCATCTTTCACATATTTTACCTTTTTTACAGATTTTATTCTACTGCTCTCCATTTGAAAGACTCAACATCCAGCATACTCCAATAGAAATGGCATTTTCTCCCCTAAAAATACACACCCAACCAAGAGCAAAGCTGAATACACAGCCAACTACTTCCAGTACACTGAAAAGGTGCTCCCAAACTTAATCCAGAGAAACCTAATGTTCAACATCTTTCTCTCCCAAACTGCAGTATTTTCACACTGTAACAAGCCACTCTACTTAACAGTAAAATTATTTAAAATATACTAGTTACCTTTAATGTTTCACTTGCATATGCAAGAGATAATCTCAAATGTACCAGAATTTATATTCAAATTTTGACAGACATTAGTCTTATCAGCTCTGTATCATACCTTAAATGTAATACAGAGAGCCCAATTCTCTAATCTCTTTGCAAAAGAGAAATTAAATTATTCCAAGATATAGAAATAAGAACTGACACAATAATAATGAAAAACCACATCTTACACTGGGCTAAACTGGTGAAGGCCTTTGAGGCAATGATCAGAAAAGATAAGATAGAAATTCCATAAAAATAATGATGAAATAATAAATTTAATTATTTTAACAAAGGTTTTAAAACTAATAGAAATGCACTGTCTTTTTTATCTTTTCACACTGGTTTTGTGCAAGTCCACAGAAAGGATTCAGGAGAACAACAACGTTTCCATAGCAACCTAAAAAATTAGCAAAATACAGGAAATAAACTGAACTAAGGCCAACACAGTTGTATTGGAACAGATGGGTCCTTTACTATTTCACAAATTAAAGCAGAACATCATGGAAGAGAGAAAACTACATGCAAGTTAAGGAAAGTTGAAAACCAGGAAGAACTGTGCTCAAATGAAGGCAAGAAACAATGAACCACAGATCAGATGAAAGGTAAACTCATGACAAAACTAAAAGAGAAGTAAATTACAACTCTGTTACATTATTTTAACAAGCTGACCTATTTGCTATTTGTGTTACTTCTCAAGTAGTGCAAGTTGGACTTCTGGCTGATTTTCTGCTGTGCTCCTCTATATATCCATGCTGGAATGGACTCACTGGAGTATTATTGCAGTTTGTGCAAGACATTTGTGTGCTTGGACTGAATCCATACGGATCAGTTTTTATAATTTGAATTCTGACCAAAGAGACGAACACAATCCTTATATACAGTTCCATGTTAAGAGACTGCCATAAGAAGCTGAGCTATTGATTCATCTGGTAACTTAATAAATGAGTCATACCGAATGCAACGAAGTAAATTTTCTAAAAATAGCTTGTAGCCAGCTTGGCTGCTGTCATCTGCTGAATTTCTCCAATGCCACTTTAATTAACATTAATCTTTCTTCAGATAGATCACTGTCTAAACAATATCAAGTTGTCACTAAGCCTCCCAATGAAACTCTCCTTCATCTTTTAATGAGAGCAAAACTTAAAAATTCCCCACTTGGCATTTTTTGTCCAGATCCTTTTCACAAATATATTTGTTACCTGCCATCAGGATATTCTGTCTTTTGACTGATTTATAAAGTAAGCAAATTACTCAAGAGAGACTGTTCTTGGGGGCAGATCAAATGACTGGGAGCCAGACTGGCTATTTCTAATTCTATGGGTATGCTTATTTTACCCTGGGCTACTGAACAGATACTTGCCACAATACTTCTCCTGCCAAAGCAAACTGATCAAGCATTCTTAGCCTACTTGTCTTGTCTACCTTGATGCTGATCCCTATGATATCAACAAATCAACTGGCCATGGATCCTCACATCCTCATAAGTATTCCATGAAAAGTGGTAGCACGATTTGAAAGCACTTGAAAGCTTTTTTACTCCATTACCTGTAAAATACGTTAAAGGCAGACAGAGCTCCTTTAATTGATAACTAGTTTCTACTGACCTTTGAGAAACTGTTGAGGCACCCTGAGGGAGGTAGTAAGAAGGCTGCTATTCTGGGCTCCCTTCCTACACAACAGAACACTGGCAGCGACAGCAAGCTGGGCTGCAGCTCCTATGGCTGGCTGCTCGCCAGCACTGAGCCGTGCAAAACAGCTCCCAAAGAGGAGCCTGATGACAGCTCTTCTTACTCAAAGCTAGAAAATTATGTGACGGAGATCCACCTCAGGTTTATTGTTTCTTTTTGGTGTATTATTATTATTGCTACTATTACTATTGTTATTTTAATGGATTCAATAATTGGATCCTTGAGAACTTACTTTCCTCCTCCCTTAGTCTTAGGCTGACTTCAACACGCTGTATGGAAAAACATCACAGAAATCAAATTATTGCAGACATGCCCTCCGTCAGTTCACGTCTCTCATGAACAACAGCTCTGAGATGAAGACATCAAATTTACAGGATTCTCCCTCTGCCTCACAATGTCCCAAAGATTCTTTGCACACACAAAGAAAAGAAAGAGGAGGGGATTATCCCTAAATTTTTATTCCCTACCTCACCAGTGTTTTGAGGGTAACAAGTATTCCAGGTTTTCTGCTGCTTTCAGGCCTTTTTTTTTCCCCAAGAAAAGCAAAAACTACATGGAAACATTATTTTTAAGGAGGAAAGCCACGTTATTTTTCTCTTTCACCATTCAAAGCCAGTTTGTTGTTTTGTTTTCTCTTTTTAAAATTTTACTACATGAAAAATAAGACTAAATCAGAAGAGGCTAATTTTTCAGACACTTTGGACAGGACAATATTATCACCTCAACAGTGTAATACTGGAAAAGAATAGAACAAGGGTCTTTGTCCTCAACATATGTCAGAAATAGGGAGGGTCATATGTAGGTCATTTGGCACAGAACCTGGCACAGGACCAGGAGTCACTCTTCCTTTCTAGCAGAATTAATCTGACTTGATTTGGGGGAGGAAGGTGAGAATTGTTATAAAGTATATACACACCTCTGTGCAGCTATCTAGACCCACATGAGTTCAGAGCTGAGTGTAGTTTTCTAGGGGGTAACTTTGGTTTACCTCAGCACATGGGGCACAGCCCTGTACAACAGTTTGGGGTTACACTGCTGTCAGCCTGAGACAGGTCGATAGATGGACTGGCTCCTCTTGAAAATGTTTATCAGTTTGTCACTGCCTAATAAAGACACACAAGGGGAGCAGGAAGGCATCATCACCAAGAAGTTTTGGGCTTGCAAGCACTGTCACCCACAACAAACAAATCAGATGAAGAGAACACTTAAAATACATGGACTTTTCAGTGGAGCAACTTTTTTTTTTTTTTAAATCTCAGCATGGGGAGGTGCATTCTGTGCAAAAACAGGAGGAAAGCCAAGTTCCCATGAGAAGTAAAACTATATAAGTTTTGATTTTTACTAAACAAATTAATTAATAATTACTCAAAAGTCCTGTCAATAATACTTACATGCTTCATGGTGAGAATTTGAAGCATGCAAATAGCAAATATTTTAAAACCTTTCAATAAAATGAAACTAAGTATAAACAATATGGATATTTATAACATCAAACTTTTTTTTTTAGGATTTTAGCATTTAACTGGCAAATAAATACTTCATCATTTGTAATAGACTAGTTCTACAGATTTTATCAACTGAAATGGTCTGAGAATAAAGTACTGAAGACTAATTCTGCATTTAGGATTTTCATTAGAGATTCAAAATTTTATTTATAATTAAAATTGACTTACAAAGTCTTCCCAAATGCCAGCAGAATTTAAAAACACTCTTGCCATGTGGACCAACAGCAGAAGAGCCCACTTCCATGCAGGATGCATGCGTGTTTATAGAGCAGAGGAATGACTGTACTATGCTCCATCTGATTGGTAATCTAAATATGGAAATCATACATTAAGTCAAACAGGCAGAAATGTCAGCTAGATTTAAGTAAAAATGTGTTCAGTGACTTTGAAAGTTCCCACTGGGGCATCAGATGCTTGACCAGCCAGCTCATTAAACAACATGAGCAAGATTTGAAATTTCCTGAGAGAAAAAATATGCAGAAGCAGACAAAAATCATTATCACAAAACCAGTAAAACTCTCACCATTTAGACAAAGAAATATATATTTAATACCCATGTTGGGATTTAGTCAGTAGACTGAGGACTTTAAAACACTGTATGAAAAAAAGTATTTATAGTAAGTGCCAAGACAATAATATATGTTGATCTTGCTTTGTCCTATAGGAAATACCATTGCAGAGCAATGAATGCATTTTTTCCAGCAAGTACACACTTTGGAGAGATACAGGGCATTTGCATATATATTGTTGGAAATTGCCTGTCAGAAAATCATCACCTACCTCAACTGAAAGCAAAATTTTTGGGTTCTGAAGAGTAACCTTTTGCTTACCTTGGAAGGCACTGTAAATTAAAGGATTTAGGCAATATGATAAGGATTGCAATGATCTGCCTGGAAACAAAAGTTTTCACTGGTAAATTACCATATCAGCTTGTAGAAACCTATGCAGGAAGATAAAGCTATTTTTGCTGACACTCCTGTCATTTCAGTTGAGCTCTATTTGCTCCTACCCAAATGTAAGAGAGACCATCTGAATCAAATATTAAAAAGATTCTTCCTACAAGAATGAGTTGACCCACAACTAGTAGAAACCGTAAAGTTAATTTTTGTAGAAATTAACACTGTCTATCTCCCCTACAGACTTATCCAACAAGAAATGAATTTTAAAAATATGGCACTTCCCCTTGAACGTTTCAGGCTTTTTCCATTTATATGGAATGAATGCTGCTCACAATCCACTACAACATTATAATTTTCTTCCCAGTAACTCTAGTGCATATTTTCTCATTCATTTTTAGAGACTCAGGCAAGTGAACATGCTTGTGAAGCATAGTTAGACCCACAAAGTCCATGTGCCAGTTTATGCCAAGGTTTAAAAAATTAAGTGTTTATTTTAAAAAGAGAAAGTTCAAATGAGATACATAAAACCAGAAAATGGGATCAGCAGTAGAGGAACCCTTTATCTTGGAGAACAGGCTAGAATGAATTGTGGACCACAGGTTGAAAAGTGCAGTCTATGATTAGATAAAAAAGACATCCAGAAAGATATCTTCATTCCAAAAAAATCAATAAGAATTAAAGGTGAGAGCAGGATGATTCAAACTTGGAAAGAATAAAATGTGGAGAGTATGTGGGAATGGTCTGTCTGATCATTCCAGATTCTAGACTAATTTTTTTCTTTACAATTTAAATCATAGGGCTTACGGACAATGACCAGAACTTTTAAATAAATTGTTTTAAAAAAACAACTTAGTCCTACAATACCAAAATTACAAGCATGAGAGAGGATTCTCAGAGACAAGCAGCATCCAGAAAGGCTAACAGACTTGTTCACAACAATATTTCATCTTCTGGAAGCTCTAATGATGTATTTTGCTCCACCACATTCCAGAGAGGTGTTAAGTATGAGTACAGTCCAGCAGTATTGTGGCAGTCTTGTTATAGCTATATTTCTCCAGACAATTAAATTCAGAAGTAGAATTTGCTAGTTTTCTTTTTCCTTCATACATTAGTGTGTTCGCATATATATGCACATATTGTCCTGTGTGGCCTAAACAGGTGAATTAAGTTCTGTTTAAAATGGTAATCTGACTCAAAGGGAGTTTTCTTAGTGTATGCTCTGCACTGGGCAATGTGAAAGGGAAGAAGAAAAATCTGTTTAGCTGCAGAATGGAGCCACAAGAATAAAACAATACCACATTTGATCTGTCTTCCATACCTAGAAGGAACGTTCTATAGACAAATAGTATTACTGACAATGCTCAAGTGAGATTTTATTGCATGTCTCACACAGTTATCTCCATTCCAGATAATTTATAGTTACTTTTGAAGTCGTCATCACCCATATTTTACAGCTGCTTATAAAATATCTGTGTGGTTCAAACTCAATATATTGAGAAGCACTTGTTTGTTATTCATATATTATTGGCTGTGGGGTTTTAGAATTAAATTTTGTTTTCTATAGTTGTCACTCCCTTTTTCTTTGCATCTGATCATTTAAATGTCAACAAAAAGTTTCTAGATTAATTTTAAAAAGACTTGAGATACTGCCTCTGCTATTCATTCCTCAACACATTACAACCTGGCTCTGATTATTCAGAAAGATGGTAGGACGGGGACATGTGCATCCTGGACAACTTAAGAAGGCTTTGATTAAATGTATTCATGCATTTTTTTCCATTCAGGTCCCAAAAATAATTTCTACTTTTAATTTTTAAATACCTTGCACAAACGTTGGCAACACGTAACTATTTACTCCTCCCTACTTGCAGCTTTAATTTACTTTGTAAGTCACTACCAGCTAATTTCCCCTTCCATCTATTCTGTATGATATTCTCTTAAAAGCAAAACTAATAGTTAGGTAGAACGATCCCCTCTGTTTCCATCTTCTGAAGCCTTTCTCTCTTTTTATTGCTTCCCCCATAATTATGACTTTAAGACAAGACTGCAAGGTTACAGAGTACACCGCAGTCCTTACTAACACATTCCTTTGGGTGACAGTGACCATAACATGGCCCATAATTTCAACATGCCTCCAGCAATTCCTGAGCTGAAGAACATGGATAAGGCAGAGATTTGATCTCTTCCTCAGTTTCTGCCCCAACACAGGAGTGGAAACAGACAAGATGAATCCGCGAGTTTATGTTTCTGTAAAATAGGTAACTTCCTTGAGCACTGGCATGTTTATTCCATGACAGGAAGGCCTGGTAAATTTGTCTAGGTAAATATAGCAAAAGTGACAGGAGGAGGGTATCCTATCCAAAGCAGAAATTTAGTCTAGAAGTCTCTGCCACTTATCAGTGTATTTGGAAACTAGAACCCCACGGAGGCTTAAAAAAATTAAAGCAGTAGGGAGCTTTCAATTGCCAGCAGGTCTGTGGTGGTCTCCCTTTCCTCAATCAATTTCATGTATCTGTCAGACAGTCTTGAAAAACGCCTGACCTGCAATCCTACCAGCAAGTACCACAAACAGCTTAGATGTGTAACTAGGGACCTGAAATAGCCACTGTGTAAACT
The DNA here is from genome assembly GCF_963662255.1 of Cinclus cinclus. Classification (NCBI taxonomy): domain Eukaryota; kingdom Metazoa; phylum Chordata; class Aves; order Passeriformes; family Cinclidae; genus Cinclus; species Cinclus cinclus. The sequence goes on from NC_085051.1 coordinate 30,420,236, forward strand.
AGGATCACAGAATCACCTTGGAAAAGATTAAGCACCACGGGTTTTGCTTTGACTATACACCCAGAACCACATTATATTAACTGAAAGGCTGAACTCCTGACTAGCAATCGGCAAATGACTAAGGTGACCAACACTACCATTGCTAATACTTCCCACAGTACTTGCTGAGCCGTGGTGCAGAAAGGAAATCTAAGATGGTTAGGGCAAGTCTAACTGCAAACTGGCAGCGAGGACAGCACAGTGCATGCACGACTCTCATGGATAATGATACAAAAAACAAATACATGAGGTTTGTGTACAGAGACAGCTGTGCTTTATGAACAAACCTCTGTAAGAAACTTCATTTTTTCTTGCCCAATCACAATTTACTATTTTACTCCAAACAAGCAATTATTAATATGAAATCTGTCTTTTCCTTCCAGAGCTAGCATTAAAAACCCTCACTCTTTAGACAGTAAAACCAAAAAAGCTAGTTACAAAAGCCAGAAAAAAATACCAGTTTATACTGAAATGAGTTTAAGTGATACCTAAACTTGGGAACTGAGCTTAACTGCAGCATTACATTAGGAAAGAACATTTTAAAAAGTGATAGAAAAACACTATAGGTGCTGCCAATACAATATATTTTAGGACCTTAACCTCTGGTTAAACTGCAAGATCATATTATGGTGGCAATGCCATACTCTAATTGCTTTACAAAGTTTTGCTCTATTTTGGAATTGCCTTTGTGATCAAAGAGCTTAGAGGTAGGCGGGTGGTGCCATCAGGTCAAGCAATGGAAGAACCTCTTTCATTTAAAATATAAAAGGTGGATCTAGAAAGCTGGTCGACCAGAGACCATTTATAAACCAAAAAAACCCTCCAGATTTTGTATCTTATAAATATTCCCCCTCCCTTCCCTCCAGCAGAATATCACGGGTAGATTTTACTAGGTTATTTTAACATAAACTATATTGTCAGCTATATTTTCATCCAAAACATGTCAAGACAAATAGTGACGCTCTCCCTCCACAACAGCAGTCAAAGCTTTAGCTCCTATTTCCTCCAGCCACATCACCTGACTTTAAATGCTCACTGATGCAAAATGTTACCCTAGATAAGTGTCAAGATACATTTCATAGCTGCAGTGCCTCTATACCTTAAGCTGCTAAGAAGGCATGCTTTTCTAAATTCAGCAGTGTTCTTCAAAGCTGAGAAACATGATTATCCCAGTGCACATTTAGTCAGGTTCATAAATGGGACAATAATTATAAAAAATGGCTTTCTTTAAAAAAAATAGACTTCTCATGCTCTGAAGCTTAGATTACAGATGTTTTAGTATGAAAACCAGAATAACCTCTTTCCTTTTACTTAAGGAAAAGTAAATATTCAGTGGAAGCATTCCCTCACAGATTCACCTTTGCAAGTGTTATATAAGAATTTGTCTAAAATCCACTTGCACTGAATTCAAAACCATTTTTAATGAATAAATGAAATGTGGGAGAAGCTTTTTAAAAATAAAAGGAAGTCGAAGTTGAGTACCTGATACCTAAATATGTCCATTCCAAGGTTCTCTTTCTGTCACATCTATTGATTAGCTAACAGTTCAGCTGATCTTTACAGTGAAGCACAGTGACTCCACATGTGCCACATATGCCATTACAACATAAAAACCTACAGGTAGATTTTTAAATTTCTCATTTAGTTCACATTGATAAATTTATACACTATTCTAGCATTATTGGCATTTCTACTCTTACCCCTGCTCAATTTCATCCTCAGAACTGCACTGATCCATACACGAGCCAAGCACACAACAAAAGTTTTCTAACCATTTCCTTCCCCCCAGTCTTTACCCCTTCTAAAATTACCTGATTTAGTAGCTATAATACAGAAATACTTCAGGGAGAGCTTTCATATTATTGGAGAATTCTCTATCACATAGCAATTTAATCCATGACACAGTTTTGCATTACATTGCATTAAAGAAAGTATAAAGGCACCAGAAGTCTTCTGATTTTACAATAAATTAAAATAACAACCCTAACTCTGAACAATTGATAGTGACAGATACTTGAATGATGCACCATAATGCAAGCTTGCTATTTGTTTTTTAAAATGTTTACTACCTCTTCTGGCAGAATTCTCAGAGCTTTTATTAACAACTGAACTATTAAATGTAGGAGATGAAGGAAGAAAAAAAAATAAAAAAACACCAACCAAAACCTTGGGTCTATTTGTTATTTTCAGGGAGCTATACCAGCATCCCACGAGAGATGACAGCCAACTCTGTACCACAGTGAGAGTGGCACTGAGCCACAGCTAATAAACCATGCTGAGAGGAAAAGCTTGTTGGCTTGTACTCAGCACTGTGCCACAGACATCTCTCTTACAACCAGCCAGCTCAGAATACTCGCTTGTCTTTATCTGTCAAAAGCTATTAACAAAGGAATAGGTAAATGACATTAATTACATAATTTAAATATAAAATGCATAAAATATGTTGCATGTTATAACTGTGCAATTAGAAACTGTGTGTTGTTCGATGAGAATGATGCAAAGGAATAGTTATTAGTAGCAAGCATAACTTGTTTACACCCATTTGTGATCTTTCAAATTAAAATTGGGAAAGAGCTACTTGACAAATTTTCAGTAACTTTTTTTCAGTTAAATATGTAATTCAAATAAAATGAAAGTAGTTGTGCATCACAGAATTTTATCAAAGTTCCTCAGTGAAAGGTTTTATAAATACTTTGACATTAAATCAAATATTCAATATTTTGGTTTGCCAGTTTCATTTCATGTTCAACATTTCAATTATTTTTACTGGCCAAGTACAAAATATTTATTGCTTAGTTATGTGCTTTCCTCTTCCTCATGGATTTGCTTGTGTTTTCTCAGTATTTTTAGCCCCATTTCATCACAGTGCCATATCAAATTTAATTTATATTATCCATTCATTATTTCTCCCTTAATCCTCACCCCCCAAACCATCCCACTATTAAACTTTTTATTAATAGCAGTTGTAAAAGAAGCATTTGTCTTATTTCATGATGTAGCTTTCCTTTTACAAGTTAATCAACAGTACCAGTCAGAAAAAGTTTTATTTTCTACTGCCTGAAAACATGATCCATAGCTGTGAAACAGACTATTTAGCAAGGCTCTTGATTATCAGATTCTGGTGAGAGTAACCCATTTTTAGCAATTTTACCAAGACCAGTCTCTTACCTCTGCTCAGCACAAAACCCTTCAAATCTTCATTTTCTTTTCTCAAGGCTGAGTAACAGAGTACATAACTTTCCTACAGTTATTGTTAAGTTTTTCTCCTGTAACTAGCTACTGCAGAAGATGGGTTATTTTATCTTTTAATACTGTAACAAGAGCACCCTCAAAAGAAGGAAAAGAAGCAGATTCGCTGCTGAACTGAAAACAGGAACGACACAGGCTATTGATCAATAGATTCAGTTAACATTTTCTTCCATGGGTTTTAAAACACAGCAGCATCAGAAACAGCTGCAAAATCTGAATAGTGCACGTGTATTTGAATGTCTTATTTCATCATTCACTCCTGTTCCAGAATAACAATGTCAAAACATTTTCTGATAAAGTCTCTCCTCAAGAGCAGCTTTTGCTGAGATAGAAAGGACATACACCAGCACGGAGTCTGCTGAAAGAAGGGACATAATTTCTGGAAATAATTAAATATGTACAAACCTCCTTTTCATAAAGCTGTCAGTGATCTGATTCTTTGCATTACAAATACATTGTTTCAAAACCTGCCCTCAATGAGCCTGAATAATTTCCTATTAATAATGACTGATGTTTCATTTATCTCTTCTTTCTTCTTCAGTGATGATTCCAACATAATCCTTCTGTAAACTCTCTGAATAGAATTACAGAGGACAGGGCAAGACAAAAGCTTGCTATTAGGATAGCTAATAATCTGTGAATCTAATTTCTGTTAAAAACATTCAGCTAGTGTCCTGCCCTGCGCAGAAGAACAGAAATAGTAAAAAGAAACCATCATTCTATATGTCAAAGTAGCACCAAAAATTCATGGTCTTGAGAAGGTTCTGTATGTATAGACCACTGCCTTAAGAGAAGAAGGAAGAGGAAAATTATGGGAGAGACTGACAGAAAGAAAACATGTAAAGGATGATGATACCTCTGATAAATAAAGGAACTCTCTATTAATAAGCCCTCATTTCAGAGCTGTTTTCCACATAACATAAGGTTTTGGCCAGGAACAGCTCTAATTAATCTGATGTCAAAGGGTATTAAGACCTTGTTAAAAATGGAGGCTTAAAACAGTCTTTTGATGGGAAATGAAAATTATTGCTAAGATGGCACTGAAACAAATTTTAAGGGAAGTTATTGCTGCATTAGAGAAATAATAATAAGAAAGCATTTCTAAGAACTGCTAACTTCGCAGAGATTACTGCTATCCCTTCATAGTAAGTTAGTGAATTAAGCTGTGCAGAAATACCCAAGCAGGCAAGCTAATTAAAAGCTTGCATACTGTTAACAGTGGTGTGACTGAAATCAAAAGTTATGACAAAACCTTCCTGGAAAGGATATTGTTACTAATATAAGAATATTATTGGACTGTTACAAATAGCTTGTGTATGTACATGCTGCAGTCATTGCACTGCTCATAATATTTATTTCCTCAAGTACACAATGAAAATAATAGTAGCAGCAAATCAAAGATGATAAAATCCATGACTGAGGAAAGAAAGGGTTTCAATCCAATGAAAACTGGATCATATATTAGAGGTCTTGAGCATCATAAACATTCATAAACTGCAAAAAAACCCACAAGCAAACCCTTTTTTTGGCATATACAATAAATTAACTGAAGAGATTAAAAGGCTTAAGAGTGCAGATGGCAGGACGAGAGAAACTCCTGAAGGAAGACAAAGAATAAAACACCTTCCTGAATGTAGAACTCACTGCTATCACTGGGATTTCTGAATAAAACCTTGAGCTAGTAATCTCTTTTTCTACTAGATCTAGAAAAACTAGGGGGCATTTTTGTTTCACATATATATCTTCAAAATTTTCTGCTTAACCATGCAGGCTGAAGCAGACACACTTCTCAAAGGCGTTTGAGACACAAGCAAAAGGGAAGACATTTTCTCAGTTTTGACTTCTTTAAGACACACTTCTCAAATACTTTCACAATATAAAACTGAATTTTTCACATAAATGCAAAATACAAGAATTAAAAAGATAAAATTGTTCTGAAATCTCCAAATCTTCACTATTTTATCTATTACTAGTACCTGTATAAGTATTAGCAAATAATGAAGTACACAGAGATACTCCACCTATTTGAACACAAACATTATCTTTAAATCTTACTCAGCATTTGGTCACAAATTCATTAATTCCTTGAGGATGTATTTTTAAGATTGCTACCTTTTAAAAAAAACAATACAGAGCATACTGTTAAAAACATGAATCAGTCTGAAGTGGGTTGCTTCATCCCCTCATATGCAGAATTGCCCTTGAAAAACTATTTGCCTAAGGCTCATCGCAGGGAGCCTTCTTAAGCCAGGGAGAAGTAGAAAACAAACCTAAAATAACTATTTCTTTGCATTTTTCTGGTAAATTCCTCTTTTTATAAGGGATTCAATGAGAAAGACTGAAAAAATGTATTTTAAAGTAAACTGTACTAAAAGAATACTGTCTGAATACAGTACCATTCTTATAAAATTCAAATACTTTATTTTAACTCTACCTATGTCAGTTTTGAAAATAAAGATTCTGAGAGCCATTTTAGATGGATTTTGGGTAAGGGTATTTATTGTAGCTTGGTGGAAAGCAAATTCTGCACTTAGTTATACACACCAAACCAAGATGATCCACCTATGGATGGGGAAGACTGAATAAGCACCACCACATTTGGGATCACCATTTTCTGGGTTTTGATGCTTATTCTATGAAAACTGATCTTAAGAGTTTTAGTGTTTCAAGATTATTCAAAAGTCAAATACTTTCTTCAATTTTTCTTTATGGTTTGGACTCTGCAATGCAATAGTATCATACTCCTGAAACCTCTGAGCTTTCCCTGAAATTCATGCCTGTTTAGAGGAAGTTGAGGTTCTAAACTGTATGAAACTTACGATAGGTTGAATTAGAACTTTTTCAAATATTGCTCCCTAATTTTCACAGCATTGCAACTGCAGTAGAGTAGGCACAGTGCAGTTTCCTGAGCAAAATGCCAACAATACGGGTACAACTAGAGCTCCAGGCACAGAATGGACACAACAGCTGCTCATGGTACCACACACCGCTTCTCAGTCCTGAATCCTGCAGCCATCCCAGAACTATAGTGGTAAAAAATCTCTCAGCCACATTGCCCTTTATTCTCTCTTTTTGCACGTGAAAAATCAAAACAAAATGACATGTTAATGTATTTCCCGGATTATTTGCAATCTATATAGCGAATGGCTTTCCTGGCTCTGTCAGAACATAGATTTTTTACATTAGCAAAAAAAAGGAAAGAGCACGTTTAAGGTATCTTTATGTGCATCCTTTGGAAAAATAGAACACAATAGACTAAAAATCACCACCTCATAAGTAATAATTACATCCTTTGTTAAAATGGAGAAGAGGTTCCAATCATGCATTCCCACATTTAATAGTCCCTCCAGGACCTACTCTGTTTTTGAACACTTGCCACTGAACACTTCCACATGCTAGAGTAAGCCAGAGAGCACATCAACTGTGTAGAATGCTTGTGACAATGAGAAAAATACTGAATCAAGAGGGGCTGAGAAAAAAATTGAACCTGAATGTGCATTTTTAAAATAGGTGTTGCAATCACTCTAGAGCAACCTCTATTTTCTAAATCAATCACCTATCTGAAAATTACACCAATAAGAAATTTCAAAAGGATGCTGTATTTCCAGTAACAAATATAGACAAGATACATTCTTTTATCTGAAACCAAATAACAAAAAATAGAATTTTAATAGAGTAAGAATTTCTCCTTATTAGAATATAAGGAAGGGAATGAAAATGGAGGTTAGAAGAGAGATGCTGTAGTTAAAGAAGGACCAATAAGCTTAAAACAGAATTAATTGGGATATAAAGGGACGTATTTACTGCTGCAGTATAACTGTGTTTCTTTGATATAACTGTCTGTGGAAAATCACTTGAGGTAATTTTTCAACCCTCAACACATCCATTTTGAGCTCAATGCTGTCTTCATCCATTAAAAAGATACTTAAGTTCTGGTTATATTCTTGTGATGTTTATATGGTAGCATGGATAAAGGGGAAAAGTGTAAGTGAAGAATCCAAGGTAAACTCCAAGCTGTAGTGAAAGAAAGTGAGAAAAGTGTACATAAGAAAACCACAAGATTTACTGTAGGTAGCTATACTTTCCTTTCTTAAGCCACCATCTGTATAGATTTCTGCCGTACACTGCTAAAAGTGATTTTATAGGAGTCCCCTAGAAAGTTATGGCATGACAATTCTAATTAAGAAAGCAATGTAGAACTGAAATGCAGGGAATAATATTGCATAAAAGCATGTACAGATCTGTGCATCACAATTTTCTGTATATCAGTGTCCGAATCATTCCTAAGATGTGCAGCAGTGGCTTCTTTTACATCTCTATTCCATTATAATATTTCAGTAGCAGAACTGCAAATAGGCACACAAATTTCAGAGAGGCCTTCCCTAAATAAGGCACCTCTTCAAGTACTTATAGCTTAGACAAAATGTAGACTCTCACACAAAGAGAATCATGTCCAGAGGTCAGCTCACAATCACTTTTTCAGAGCAGTTCAGAAGATCATTTAGCAATTTTTAATAGTGAGATTAGAGGAATGAGATTTTCTATCATGTAGTAAATTACCAAAAGGCATTTGTTGAGATGGTTTTGTTCCTCCATTACTGGGAGATCCAAATTTACGTTTAGCCATGTCAGGGAAGCCCTCTCTACTTTGAAGAACAAGTGTTTGCTCATGCAATAGAAATACTTTTCAAGTTTGTATGTGCTACAATCGTTATGAAAGTACTACTGAAAGAAGTATATAAAAATTGCCACAACAGCTCAGTCTAAACATGCACACAACTCAATATGATGTTTCTGGTGCTAAGAAACAAATGCTTAGGGAATAAACACATGACAAGAGAACATGATTTGTTTCTTGGTACAAACTTACTACCTCTTGCTGCCTTTGGTTCAGGAGCTTCCCTGACCTAGATGCTCCATGCAATTCATCAGCTTTAACAGCCACAGTAGGTCTATCAGCCTAATTCCTTTATTTGCATCTGTCATTTGTACTGCAGGCTTCCATATGATGTTACATCAATTATGAAACATCCAGCTCTGCTGCACTTGAACAAGTATGTAGTTTTATTAATTTTAAACCTGCTGTTCAATCTTTTTCTTGTCACAATTTCTGATCTGTGAAAAACAGTGAATAACTGCCTCTGATTTTTTAAATGCTATTCATTTTGTATACCTCCACCATATCTTGTTTGTTAAAGTGAAAAATTCTAGTCTATTTAATTTCTTTGTGTGGAAGCTGTTACAAACCTCTGCTTAATCTTATCATCCATACCATACCCCTATTAGAAGTTAATAAAACAGTCAAGATTTAAGCATACCTGAGGTTTGTAGTCATATAAATAGGTCTTCTGTTTGGTTCTTGATATTTTTTTAAATAAGTATTTTTAAAATAAATTTTCTTATCTGAGTATATAGAAACATATAATGCACTATGGAGTATTAAGAGAATCTTTTCAAAGCATTATCTTAACAAATGCAGTTTAAGCTAAGATTAGCACTGGACCATTTCTTACCGGTAGATACACACAAAAAATTTTTTTCATAGTGTAGACACTATGAGAAGACAACCCCATTTAAATACCAAGAAAAGATTAGATTATAAATGGAAACAAAGATTAAAATTTGAAAGAATAAAGTCAGGTGAAGAGTCAGCTGACATTTGGATGAAGCCTGGAGGTGGCAAAATAGGCTAGAAGAAGCTGTTTGAGTTTTGAGAGTCACAGATCCTCAGAGAGTAGGAAGCTGATGAAAATAGCAAATGTCATGAAAAGACCCCTCCAAAAGAAGCCTGAAGTTACAAGACCAAGTAAGGCAAGATTAGGTTACCAAGAGAAGAACAGAGAATGCAACTAGAAGCTGTGGTGGATTTGGGTTGGATGAGAAGACAAAATGCAAAGCCAGAGAGATGTACAGAATAATCCCTCAAGGAAATCCCTATCATACATTAAGCTTTTAAAAATAACTTGGACTGTAGTTTTAAAAAACAGAATATTGACCAAGAAGCCAGGCTGCTATGCCATTAAATTCCAAAGCAAATGACGGGCTGTAAAATTATATTCAATCAAATGAACATTTTACATTCTACTCCAATCTCTTCTTATTAATTATTAGCGCAAATGATTACAGAAAGAAGTCTTCTGGCACTTAATTCTGAGACTGACACTTGTACTTGGTATATACTCAATTTTCCTACTTCTGTAAAAGTCATTGTGATCTGGTCCTGAATATACCCAGACACACAGGAAGCTTATATTCCTTCCAAATGCAAAAGGAAAAAAGTAATTACAAAACTTATTTACATTTTTTTTAATTACAATGAGTATTATAATTACAGTATTACTCATATGTGAACTAAGTCTGATTGGGATGGAGTTGACTTTCTTCACAGCAGGTACCTGCTCCAGAGTTGCTGTGTTTTGGATTTATGACTGAACAGTGCTGATAACACAGCAGTGTTTTCACTATGTTTGAACAGTAAAACATCAAGACCTTTTCTTTGTCTGCTCTGCCATGCCAGCAAATAATGCTGGGGATAGGAAAGAGGTGGGAGGGAACACAGCCAGCACTACTGACCAAAGGCATACTCCATACCTTAACACTGTGCTCAGCAGTACCTGCTCAAGGAAAGGAGGTGGAAGAGGGGTAACATTAGACATTGCAGTATTTGTCTTCCTAGGCAATTCTTGTGCATGCTGAGGCCTGTGTTCCCAGAAACTGGCAAAACATCTGGCTGCTGATGGGAAGTATTAAAGCTCTTTCTTGTACTGCTGGAGAATAGAAGTTATTAAGACAATGGGATTTAAAAATTGCATTTGGGAAAATAAAAAGTTGGCATGAATTTTAAGTCAGGAGTAAAGTGGGCAATTTTAAAATGAAGGTTTAAAACAAATTACTTTTAATCAACTGTGATACTGGCTAGACTGAAACTTGATCAAGATTTTTGAACCTGTGTCTTGTGTATTTATTTTCAGACATCAGAAAGCAACCATAATGAAACAGAGCACGAAGGACATAACTTTTCTTTTGAACACTTAAAAAATTTTCTAACATTTTCATTTACTTTCCTAAACAGAAGTTTAAGTACATTTAATAATAATAACAAACTTTAAATCTGGAAATGAAGGCTCTAGTAAATTTCCATGACCAAAGATGAAGTTTCTTATTTCAACAAACATGATATAACCTTACAGATTCTATAAGTAGAGAAAATCCCTAAACTTGTTTAGATAGAGAAACATCATATATCCATGTTACAGATCCCATATGTGGAGAAAATCCTTAAACTTGTTTAGACAGAGGTTTCTGATAGACGTTTTAGATACAGCTTGTTTCCTAACAAACTTGAAGACTGCACCATAGAGAAGTACAAGACTTAATTCTGAAACAAGTAGCAGAACTGAAAAGAGAGATGGAACACCCAAGATGCAGCTGCCATGCAAACAACCAACCCTCTCCCCTTAACAGCACTTACCAGCCCAGACAGCACTGGGGCTGCACAGCCTCTAGTTCTAGAAAAATTTATGCAGTTACTTAATTAACTCATAAAATTCTTAATTGCAGGCTACCACAGGGCACTGCAAGAGCAAAAAGAAGAAATTTTCTTCTAAGAATTTGATAACTGTGTGATAAGAGAAGACATGTTTGCTCTGAATGTAACTACTACTGGTAGATAAAGCCAACATGGAGCTTTAGAGAGGTTACAGGAGACTGCTTTGGGCCAAGATGTAAAAATTATTAGAGTTGAAAGTTACTAAGTATTTTAAAAGAGACATTTTCCTCTGTTCTGCTTTGCACAGTCTTCTGCTATGGGTTTGCTTCAGACAGATGAAGTTTTTCCTATAGGTTTATGAGTCATTAAGCTTAAACAGCCAAAGGACACATGCAATATTAGCCATTTTTCCTAGAAATTGCCAAGGAATCTCGTAGGTTCAAAATTCTTTTTCTTGAAGTGCAAGTAACAGAGAAAACATTTAGGGACTTGTTCATATGACTGGAGGTAAAAAAAGATTTGGCAAATGAACAACAGAACATCTTCTTTGATACATTTGATGGAGGCCAGTTAGACTATGGAGAAGCCAAGCGGGGTAACTGGGTAGAGAAGAAACACCAGCAATTTAAGGTCTTAAGCATATTTTATATATCTTGAAGGAAGGGCAAATACAATTTTTTAAGGCACAGGAAAACTCTGCTTGCAGTTGAAGTAGACAAAGGTTTGTCTCAATCTCCCAGATCAATGAGAAACCATAAAGATAGCATGAAGCCAATTTTATGTATATCAGCTTTAGGAAGTACTTATTAAATTAGACTCATCCTCATGAATTCCTTTAGGCAGGTCTTAGATCTTTGGAAGTTTGTCAAGTACAACGTTTTCACTAAATTCAATGCTTAAAATAGACAGCACTTCTGTAATGCTCAGAATGGCTCCTCTGCATAACAGAGTAGTCTGGGCCACCACAGACAGCTCTCCAGTCATCCTAATAAAGTTAACCTGATAAAATCAGTCAATGCTTATAGATAACCTCAGGAGGCAAGAGAAGCAGAGAAGTATTTTCATAAGCCTATTAGGGAAAACATGCTAATACAGTCAAATAATGGACAAACAACTGAGCATGAACTCCCACTAGAAGGTTGTTGCACAAGTTAACTATGGACAGAATGACCAAATAAACATTTCCTCTCTATACAGCATTACTGAGACCAGCAGTTAAATAAAAGAAACAGGCATTGAAAATCTAGAAAGGGTGCATAAAGGGGAGAAGGTGTGAACTGGTATCCTCACAACACTGAGTTTATAATCTGCAGCAACACAGAATATACTACTGGTTTTCAAATGATGAGCAAAACCTAGAAAGTATAAACTACAATATTTACAGTTTTCATCAAAAACTACTAGACAGGTTCCCCCATGTGATGATGGAAACTGAAGTTTTACATCCACAGACTTAACAGTGAAACACTAATCTTAGAGAAATTAGGATTTTAGTTAAAAGTTGGGTATTTACTGGAGTTAATTAAAAAGCTGATGGATAGATAGGCCTTGCTGAAAATATTTAAGTCAGAAGTAAGTTAGAAGAAACTGGGCTTGAGATAGTTATCTGAAACTTAAATAATTAACTGTCTGTCATGTTATGTTTGCTCAGCTGTGCTTGCAATGGGAAAAGATGAAACTCGTAAGTAGATCCAAAGAAACACGAACAATTGCAACCAGAAACTTAGTTAAAGTCACGAAGAGTGGGAAATTGGAGTTCTCCCAGAAGCCATTTGAATTGCCATCTATAGAAAAGGTCAGGAGTTCAGGGTGAGGAAGACTCACCTTACTTCCTCTTTTTAAGACCCCTCCCCACAAAAACAACCCCAGACTTAATTCAAGAAGCCAACCACACACGCTTAATAGTCATTCAAGCTAATTACCATAGGAAGCCAAGAATGGAAGGTGCTGGCATGAATATGTAATTGTTTGAAGCTTTTGTCAATAAATAGACTCTGTGATCACCTGCAATTTTGCAATGTGCATTAGGGGTTTACCTCACACTGCTGCCCAGCGCTGAATAAACACTTTAAATTGTTAGAGAGTCTTTTTGTCTGTCACAGTTAAGTATCAGTATTAGACCAATACTCATATTTTGATAAATCAACAGTGCATTTATCAAGTCTTCAATCACAGAATGGGTAAAGCTGGAATGGACCACAGTGAGTCATCTTAAGAGCATGGGATTGCATCCAGAATTGGAGACAGCATTCCAGGGCTCATAAGAGGGGCAGGATGACCTTCCTCAACTTGTTGGCTATGCTCCTCCTAATGCAGCCCAGGATCCCATTGTCCTTCTTGCCCACAGGGACACACTGCTGGCTCATGGACAGTTTGTTGTCCACCAGCACCCCCAGGTCCTTCCCCACAGAGCTGCTTCCCAGCAGGTCAGCCCCAGGCTGTGCTGGACCATGGGGTTATTCCTGCCCAGGTGCAGGACCCTGCACTTGCCTTTGTTGAATCTCAGACAGTTCTCTGCCCATCTCTCCAGCCTGTTGAGGTCCAGGTCCTTCTGCAGGGCTGCACAGCCCTCTGGGGTATCAGCCACTCCTCCCAGATTGGTGTGCTCTGTGAACTTGCTGAGGAGGGATCTGCCCTTCATCCAAGTTATCAGTGAATTAAGGTAAAGAATTATGGGCCCAGCACTGAACCTTAGAAGACACCATCAGTGACAGCCTTCAGCTAGACCCTGTGCTACTGATTATAACCCTCTGGGATCTGCTGTTCAGATAGTGCTCAATCCACCTCACTGTCCACTTATCCACTCCACACTTCCTGAGTTTGCCTGTGAGGATGCTGTGAGAGACAGTGCCAAAAGCCTTGCTGAACTCAAAGCAGACAACGTCCACTGCTGCTCCCTCATTCATCCAGGTGTTTGTTCCATGCTACAGTATATATCTTATGTACTCAGTAAGATTACAAAAAAAATAGAGCTCTTCAAGAATTCCTTTATCATCTTCAGTCCTTAAGTGACAAATTTGAAGGATCTCACAACAGCTTCCCAGAAGAATTACCTAGTTCCTCCTTCTAAAATACAATCAGGGATAATGATGACTTCTGTGAGATTTCTATCTCCTGTCATGGACAAATGGAACTCGGATTTAATCCACAAACTTCTACCATAGGGCTATTACCATTTTGGTCATCTTTCTGATGTGATTACATGGAGGGTAAATAACATTTTCTTCTCACAATGTTTTCTTCAGTGCAGTACATACTTATTAAACCAAGTAACATACTTGTTATTAAAACAAGTTCTAATTTCCTCTCAAAGGTTACCTGTTCTTACATTTTAGGTTTATCTACTCTATTTCATAATCAGTCTGAAGGAGACATGAAACAAAGTTCAGATGTGATGTGATATTGCCTATAAAGAAGTTATTCAGAATCTCTTGGACATTGTTCATCTCAAAGAAGCTCTGAAGATGTTTCCAAAACAAATGCATCAGTGATTATCTGCAGCTGCAGCTACTGAATTGCACAGAAAGTTTGAAAGCATCCTCTTTTCTGTTTAGACAAGTATTTTATGAACTTTATGTCTATATACAGGCTAGAGCTGAAAGGAACATCTTATAAAGTGATGCTAAGAACCAAAACTTTGGAATGTGTATACACAGAACTTCTGCTTGAAGTAGGTGGACGTATACCTAACATTCTAATGATCTGATGGTTCACTCTTCAGGTGTATTTAAGTAACTTCTAGTGAGAAAAGGAAAGCAGTAGTAAAAATCGCAGGAGAAGTTTCAGGTGATTGACATATTGAATTGTATCTAACCCATTTTTCTCCTGAGCACAGGCTGCCTATTAAGGGTGGAAAAGTCAGGAAGACAGAGGAGTGCAGACCATTCAGTGTGCTCATGAAGAAGGGGTCAAATGAACTGATCAATATGTTTAACTTTGCTTGAGCACCAGCCTTTTGCCTTGCTAGAGAGCCTCAATGGTCTCCCCACAAAAGCAGCAATTTGCTAGCATCTTAAGCTGTTTCACTGTATTTTACTTCAGCTGAATAAAGTCTGAACCATCATCTAAGAACCAGAAGCCTAGTTCCTCCAATTGCACCTGCTCTCTCCAGCTTACCTGCTTAGGACAATGAATGGAAAAATACCTATAATCCTCTCATTGAGAATAATCTCCTCTGTAAAATCAAACACTTGAAATATCTTTTATGAGTTATTGGAATGGTAGGCAGGGCATTATCTAAACCAAATCATGGTATTTGAATATTCATAGCCATATTACATTACATTTATAGGAATCAAAATAAGTTCCATCTGGTCATATTAATTACACAGGAGACAAACCAGAAAGCATACATTTTCATAGAAGAAAAGGAAAAAGAAAAAAAAAGGACGAGATTAAAAAAAAGGTTTGCCGTTCCAGCTCTCTACACTTAGACAGGAACAAATATGTTCCTGTGTGTGGAACCCTCCCTGACATTCTTAGATAGAGGTTCCAGTTTCTTCACCAAACAACATTTAGAATTTTTTCAAACTATCCAGTCAATGTTGTCTACTATAAATTGAATTAGTTCCTTCTCACCAGGCAAACAGAACAAACCCTTTAATAGTCTTTTATATACTATAGCACACTCATACTTCTGCTTTTGACGCTGTTTCCTCAATTAATTAACCTGCCATGCACTGCATTTTCTGTCTTCTCCTCTTACATTTCTTCCACACACCTCTGGATCTCTGTGTCCAAAACAGGACACTATATATAGCAGACATATCCTTGAGCTCCAGGGAGCCCAGTCTTGTTGAACACATCCCTGCTCACTGCAGGAGGTGACCTGCAAAGGACCTTTCCAATCCAAAGTATTCTATGATTATCTGCAATGAATAAAAACCAGCACTTAACTCTCAAACCATCTTTACAGTTGAACTATGATCAACATTTTGCAGAAATTAATTTTTTCTCTAATTAACCACTAAATGAAATTTAATTTCAAAGTTGTTGCATGCTTCCTTCCCCCACAATCTGTAACTCCTCACTTCAGATTTATTTGATATGCTTGATGTTTTGGGGTTTTTCCCTTTAGCAGGATTTTCATTTTTGTTGGCACACAGTAAATTGTGAGTTAATCACATACAAGTATAGGTGATCAAACTACTGATTTAGGCAGCAGAGCTTTTCTTAGCATTGCTGACAGAACTGAAAGCAGATTAAGTTTACAGTCCTGCTCCAGATGGGAAATCACCTGGGAAAAAAATGCTACTCTGACAATTAGGCATACTTGATATAAATCAAACACTAATGAAACACCAACAATGCTGTCTAAAGTGTTTCATTTCAATGTAAAGACACACTTTCAGCTGTCCAAAAAAAAAAAAACAACAATAAGGCCTTCTGCAATAACAAAAGAGAAATTGTCTGTTGCAGAGCCAAGAGTGGCAAACAAAGAGGTACAGAGCCATTTGCAGAGAAAGCATGAGAATTTTTTATGTAAATCTAATGTTTGCATCTGAGATTACAAAGAAAAAGAAGCAGGACATCTAGTCAGCACAAATGAGCACTAAAGAAATCCTAAAGTGTAAATATTAAACTGGTAAGAGGATTAATCAAATGCTATTTTACGATTCCAGGTATTATTACAGGTATCAATCATACCCAAATAAACATAAGATTTTAATTAAACTTTATTGTTTATTAAAAAAAAAATAAATAAAACATCTCTTTGCCTGACACTGTCATGCTTCATCCCAATGCTGTCTTTTGCATAACGAATTCAGATCCCATGGGACCTTTAGAGTCACCAACATAAGGCTGTTTTGAACAATATTACCTTAGATGGTTTCTTCATTTTGGAGATTCACTCACACTAGTACACATTTTGCAAGAACTCTTAATATGTGCTCAGTCATAAAACAGGAAAAATATTGATTTGGAAAGAGAAACCCAAGTCTATGCATTCCTATCACTCAGCAGGAAGAAGGACACTTTTCTTGCACTATAATCTGTCATACAGCAAAGTGTCATAAGCACTCCTCAGAACCTAAGGCCTATTGAGACATTATTCAGTCTTACAAAGTGACAAAAACAGCTACATTGCAGTCACTTATGCTTCTTATAAGAAACAGAAATCCATTTAATTTCTTTTGAACATTACAATAATTTATTACAATATTATTCACGCGAGTTACAGTCAAGGAAGAAAATTAAAAGATTCTATCACTTCTGGTAAAAAATGGTGAAAATTATTATTCTACAACAAAGGCAATTCAACCTTCTGAAAGCAAACTCTAAAAGTGCAAGCCCAAAACTATGTGTAGCATGTAAGCTTACCTGCAGCTGCAAAACCCACATACAATTCTAAAGCAAACAAACAAAAAAGAATCAACAAAGCCAACTAACCAATCAAAAATACTCAAAAACTACCACTCAACAGAAACATTTTGAAAATTAAGACCCTTAAAATAGCCTTGACTACAACACTTAAACAGTAATTACTAAAAATATATCTATTGCATTCACTCTGTACATATCAAGTGACAATTATACTTGCTGCTTGTACCTCTATAATTTCAGATATATAAATCATCAATTACATACCCTATGTCAAAATTCCCCAAGAATGCATGTATATGTGCATATGTCATTTACCTGTAGCAACATGACAAAATTAATCCTGCTTCTACTTAATTGCTATAAATCCCTGTAACTGAAATAAGATTCCAAATACCCCTTATTTTTCACTATTTCTCAATCACTACTCAGTATCAAGGACCATCATGGTAGAGCTCACTGTGGAATGCACTGTCATTCCTGGTTAAAAGATGTGAATTTTTTTCTTTTCCCCTTCCCTCATAACAAGCACTACACTCACACACTGGCAAGAATATTTTCAGCTAGTACTAAAGTTAACAGATGAGAAAAAAACCCCATGGGGAAAAAGAAACTGAACACAGAAGGTCTGAGACAATTTCAAGTCTGGCTCAGAGCTCATGAGATTGAATATCATGTTAGAGAAAGATACAATACTGAGGTAAAGACCAATGGTCTTGTGATGAAGCAAAATTGAGACCATGTGCACATATACTTAAAATTGAAACAGGTACTAGAGCAAGAAACAAATATCAGCTGTATGAAATCAGCTACAAAGAGAACAGATTCTACATGTTAAAGTAACTGACAATAACATAATTATCCATCAATATTCTAATTTATGTGCAATACCTCGTTAAAAAAAGAGGAGGAACAATGTGCATACAAGCCCGCTATAGAAATACCAGCATGCACAATCTGCTATTTCTGAAGACTTTCTACCCTTTACTATAAATGCTCTCTGGTTGTTACTTCATGAGCAGAATTACATCAAAAACAAGGTAGTTTCAATAATACCTTCTTGTATTAAAGACTAACAACTTGGCAAGCACTAAAGCATTATGTGTACTTCATCATACTACTTCTTTATAGAATTACAAAACTACTCACAAGGATATCAGGAAGAAGCTTTTCTTTGCTTAGCAATAAGAGCCAGATACTCACAAAGAAGGGTCTTGGACCAGATCTTTAAGGTTTATCCCACTACGATCCTCGGCAAGGTTCCTGAAGCAACTGTCACTCACTAAAAAAAAAATAGAAATAAAATTAAAACAAAACAAAATAAAACAAAATAAAATAGAAAAAAAGAGGTGGGAATTCAAGAATGGAACACAGTTCTTCTGATTAACTAAAAATGCTTTTTGGCATTGGGTGGAACTTGAACATTCATATATATAGTCTGATTTTCATTGAGGTTCTACCTAATTCAAAGATAATTCAACTCAATGGAAAGTGAAAAACACTGTATCACAGCTTACACAGAAATAAACTGCACAAAGTTCAGGTGGTGTCCTCACTACTTCTCCACCTGGAGGCACAGGAAGTCTCAAATATGAACAGCAGATGCACAGGTATACACTTATCCATACACTTAGTGGGACAGTCTTTAATCATGCACTGATCAATATACTTAATCAGAAAGAGTGAGAGCTGCTATGTATTTAAGGTCATAGTTATTAATGGGTTAGCAAACATGTTTAATATGAGCAATAACCAAAACAAGTAATTAAGAGCAAACATTTATTCAGGCAACTTAGAAATAACTTATAAACTGCATGTAAAGCAGCTAGTTAGTGCAAGAACTGAAATTACAGTAAACGTCACAGAAGTTTGAAAGAGTATAAGTGTGCTTTCATTTTCTTCACTAATTAAAATCTTAAAAAAACCCAAAAAAAAAGCCAGAAAAGACCTAAGCCTCAAACTACAAATTTGTTCTCTTGGCTAAGTCTCTCAGCGCATGTACCCCAATCCTAAAAGCTATCTCACTTCTCTTAAATAACACTACAGTCAATTTGAGAGGTGGAAAAAGAGTAGTGGTACAAATATTTTTAGAACAATGCAGTATCAGTTTAAAGGAATTAGTTATTTCTGACTACAGCAAACTTTCTGAAGGAGACAAAGGTTGTGATATGGAAAACCAGTGTAAGGATCAATTTCTCTTAATGGGCACGGAAATCTGTGAGACAAAGTTTATGAAATAAATGCATTATTGCTCATTCAACACAGAATGCAGCTTCACATTTGGTGAACAGGGATGTGTTTAAAATAATCTGCAAAAGCAAGCGTTCCTACTTCTTTCTCTCTAAATGCAAAATACTCTCCTTAATTTACATCTCTAAGTATTCATGTGCATCACCAGCATCAAGAAAATGCAAATCATTCCCAAAATATATTGTTTTCACAGATTACAACACGTACAGTGACAGACCTACCTAACATACTACAAAACTGCAAAATGTTTCTACTAGTACTTCTCATTGGCAATGCATCTCACAAGTGTGAAACCTGTTAAGTCTGCTGGGAAGGACAAGTACTGGAAGAAAGCATCCCAGAAGAGGCTGGCACAGCTGATGGAACGGGTACCAGCCCCTGGCCCTCAGATAAAGCTGACAGTTTGAGACTGTAAGAGAAGTATCTGTCAAGTGTTGAAAACATTCCCCTCAATGCTGTAATAACCAATTGATATCCCAAGCTTCTCTTACCCACTGTCTCTGAAAACAGTACCTGGCAATTGCTCGCTGCACACAATCCCTGAAAGCCATCAGTCTTTCACAAGGGGTCTCTTGTTTTCGAGGTACTTGTTTCAGATCTTCATTTGAAACAACAACTACCTGTGCTAACTAAGCCCAGGTTCTCAGCTTGTTCCTCCCATGACAACTTAATCATTGACTGTATAAAAACCAGAAAGTTACCTGTACTGAGTTCACAAGCACTTCCCCTATTGCCAGGGAAACTCTGACTGAGCCCTTGAACCTTCGGGAATTTTTCATTTCCATCCTCACCTATTACACTGAACCCAAGACCCTTGAGTGGATCTCTTAACTCTCCAGTTAAAGGAGTGATTCCAAGATCAGCAGATGCACAAATGACTACATACTAGATTTTATGGGAGAAAAAATTCCCACCTACATTGATAGTTTATATTTGCTTCTTGTCAAGTTTGGCAACAAAACATTTTACCTACAGCCTTGTCATAAATCCTATACTACCATTGAATCCACATATCTCCTGTGCTAACACAATACATCATGAATAAAAATTACGTTTGACACTGTTTTTTCACTACTGACAAATCAAACATTTTTAAAGCATTAAATATTTAATCTCAACATGCTGCATTTCTCTAGTGTCTCATCCAAAACAGGATAGTGAAACTGGGATGGTATGGCAGAAGTATCAGGGTGATCAGTGGTGCTTCAAGGACTGAGGGAAGAAAATGTAGAAGAAATCTTTGCATCACAGCCACAAATTGTACTACAGACACAGGTCATGTCTAACTTCTCTTTGAAGCACAGCCAAGGGATACTTTTGCATAGGACATCTGTATGAACACAATCCCCATACAGGTTTGGTTTTTTTTTGTCTTCCTTCAAAATTAAACTTTCATTTTTTAACCCTCCAAAACTTTATAAAAGCTAGTATTTCAAGCATTGTTGAGTGGATGGATTCTGGAGAGATACAGAACTGTTATTTGTTCCTCTCTACATAAACATCAAGTGGCTGAGCCCCTGTTTGCAGTACACCCCCCAGAGGTACTTCCTTAGAGACATGGCAAATGACAACAAAAACAGCACCCTAAAGTATATTTGCTCCATGGAGTATTGCACATACAAGGACAGTCTGTAAGGTGCCAGAAATGTTCTTAATACACTAAATATCGGCACAAATATCACAGGCATCAACTGAACAAAACATATAGTCTGAAAAACATCACAGTAAAGCAAAACCCCTAAACATGCATTAAACATTGACTTCCAAGTGAGCTGTTACAACTACCAAAGCAAACAGGATTTAGCGACAGCTCAAATCTTCACCAACATCCATCCTACTTCCAGCTCCTGGTTTCTATTACCAACGTTCTATTTCTGACCCCTGTCTAGTCTTGTGCCTAGGAAGTAACAGAGGTGAGAAGCAAATAAGGGAATATAGTTCTCATCTGTCAATTACACAGCATACAAAATTCCTGATGGAAAGGTTAAAATCAGCATTCGCACTCTAATGTGCAAACATCGAATTTACAACAGTTGTGAAGCCTTCCCACTTGGCATTTGCGAACTTCTAAATTTGTCAATGTGATTTTTTTTTCC
The DNA here is from genome assembly GCF_963662255.1 of Cinclus cinclus. Taxonomy (NCBI): domain Eukaryota; kingdom Metazoa; phylum Chordata; class Aves; order Passeriformes; family Cinclidae; genus Cinclus; species Cinclus cinclus. Next base: position 30,441,680 of record NC_085051.1, read on the forward strand.
TTCGCTTTCTTTAGCAGAGTTTTAAATGAGACCACACCAAAGAGAAATAGGTTATTAGCCTGTTGATTTCCAAAAGGAGTTCTTAAACTATGAAGGCAAACTAATATTTTCTTCAAATAGAGACACGTCATAATCTGTTGAGAAATGTATCCTTGTTTTAACTTCATTTTTTAAATGTCCTACAATTTGAAAACCATGTAGCTCTTTAAAAATGTCACTTAATCTCTTACATCACAGACAGTACTCGAAGTAAAGAAAAGTCTTCTTTAGATTAAATCACTTCCAAATCTACAGCTGATTACAGTGATTTTCATATTTATATTATTTAGGAAAAAATGTAATAACTGCCCTCAAAAAAATGAACAAATAGCTACACTTTGGTAAAGGAAATTAACAATTAAGTTTACCTCCCCCATATCTAAATATGCGATTCCAGAAAACTACTATTACCTGCCAGATTTTCCTCTTGGTTCCTAGAATTCAGAACTGCTTTTAGATTAATTGTGACTACCTGTTGATAAAAATCACGTTGACAACAAAAATGCTACACTCATGAAGGGAGCCACTGATGCACTATTAGTTTGAAAATACATGGATGACTACAACTTTGAACAGTATGCACTGAAGTATAAGCTAACAGTTTCTTACATTTTCGTCTTTTAGTAAGTTTAGGTCTTTTTCTTAGGACCTCTTCATCTACCCACAGTATTTTTGACAAGACTTTACCTCACCCCTCTTTTTGCAGGCTCATTTATGTATTTAGGTTTTATAACAGATTCATTCAGCAGTTAATATAGAAAAAAATATTTACTACTCTAGGGATATTCTGAACAGTACTGGTCTACCACAGTGTTGTATTCCAGTCTGGTTTTTCTTGCAACAAGCATTATTCAGAAGTCTCACTCCAGATTCAGGTGATTCTGTTCCATGTACTGCATTCAAACATTTCAGGATTCAAGTAACTTGTTTTATGGGCCCAACCGTACACACAAGGCAGCAAGCACCTTCTTTACCTATTATACATATTGTTGACTTGAAGAAATAACAAACTCTGCTAGGGAAGCTCAGGGTCTTAGGGTTTAGGATACAGAAAGGTAACAGAATTTTTTTCAGACCTCAAAACATCTCTTTAAAAACCTGTTCTCCCACAAACATAGAATTCCTGTCCTACACATGTCCTATATATCCTATAAAGCATACTTTACAGAAGGCAAAGAAAGGAGAAGGCGCCAGAAGATTGATTCTCTTAATATTGAAACGATTTTAAGGCATTTTATGGGTTCCATGGACGGTAACACCAGAGATAAATAGTGCTGCCTTTTTTCTCTGCTACTGTCACATTTTTCAAGTGAGTGCATGTCAACCAGAAAACATACATAAAACAGATGGCACATTACAGAATTTTGTAGCACCTTCTCCAGATCTATCAAAGAAGACAGCAAATTAATTTTCAGAGCAGCACTTATACCATTTGCATATCTGCACACAAATCTCTGACGTATTTGCAGAATAAAAAGAACTACGAGCCTCCATGAAAACTGCAAATGCTTATAATTGCCAAGAAAATATGTTGTCTGTTAGTAGCAGAAATAAGGCAGGCTGATTTCCTAAGAATTTGTGATCTAAATGCCATTTGCTATCACCATATAAATCCAGAATAGTATCTTCACAGATTGACAACAACATACTATCATCAAAAAGGAGCTAAGGCACTGGAACAACAGAAGGGAAAGATACAGGTGACCTACTGAAAAAACAGGATGATCATAAACCAGAAATACAAGTTAAGACACGTGAATCTGTGATTTTTCTTTTTCTAGAAAACCTAGAAGCAGTAATGTCACTTGTAAATCAGATGTAAAGGAGGGCTGTTGTAATGGTAAAGAAAAGTAAGATTTCAGGGGAAGTGAAAAGACCTTTCTTGATTAGCTTAGCAAAAAAAAAAAAAAAAAAAAAAAAAAAGCATTAGATGGTAGTTGCTGGTGTGTTTATGGAAGTACAACAGCAAAACAAGTATCAGAGGGAAAACAGTATTGCAGAAGAAATATAACTGTGAGCAAATCATAAGAAACAGAGCATAAATTTTTGAAGTTAGAGAGGTGAACCCTCACATGTAACTCTTCTATATGAACAGCACACAGACTAGGTCTCAACAGATTTAAGGATAGATTAAATGATATAGAAATTGTTCTTGAAGACCTGAAGTATTCTGCATCACAGCAACTAATACTGTAAAATCTATGTTAGACTTCCTCTGAAGGCTATGAACTTCTCAGCCTCCCCAGGGTTTCTCCCGTTTTCTAAAAGCAATTAAATGAGACATTTTTTTCTCTGTATCCATTAGTCTAGTGGGTTATGCCTCTCTCAAATGATTTATCATTTAAATTTTACAATATTTGTGTGGCCTTAGGCTACAAATTCTGCACTGGGTTTTAATCTAATATTTTAAAAGCTTGAGTTTCAACTCCATCCCACTGTCAGTGCAGTGATCAGGTGGACTTCAGAAGAAAAACATCAAACCATTGAAGACATCATCAAACCATTGAAGATATTCAACTCTTTGGAGATGCAGCATTAGCAATACTTCTAATTGTTTGTACCCAATAAAAAAAATTAATTTCCTCGAAGCTAGGAATACTAAGTACTTGATGGATTTTTTTCTCTGGGCTCTTCTTATTGGAGATCAATTAGTTTGTCTTTTGTGTGGGTTTTTGTTTTTTTTTTTTCCTTCCAACACGTATTTCCAGTAAGAAGTTTGTGTTATTCCTCCTTTCACTATAAAACCATAAAAAATTCCAGGATGGGAAGGAAAAGTATAGAAGACAAGCACATCCAAGAGAGGAGAAGAGTTAAAACAGTAACAACTAAGAGCTAAGTACGTTTGAAGAGTAATATCTCATTTTAGACTTCTCTGAAATTTTTAGTTCTATCACAGGTTAGAAGAGCTGTCCTTGGAGCAGATGCTAACACATTTCACATATCTTGATTAAGCTTGATTAAGAGCCACAAGAATCACATGAAAAACTATACTCCATTTTTCCAATGATATATTCTACCTAAAAAGACTGCATTTATGTGAACCACTCCAGTGAATGCTCCAGTATGAGGGTCCTGTGACCACAGGCTTGCATCAGTCACTAATGACAGGATTTAAGAAATGTCACAGTGTGGCTTGGAACAACACCCCTCTTTCACTGCTGCATTGCTGCACAACTAAATGCATACAGACCTGCTGACAGACAGATAATCCCTCCAGGACCAACCCATAGACTCCAGAGCCTCAATGTCCTGTCTTCCATCTGCTCATGTCTCATAAAGCCCTGGACACCAGAAATCAGGTAACTCTTTATCCTTATGCAAACTAAGGTATTTTCTGCGCTGTTCAACATAGCCTGTCAAACACTGTTAAAAGAAGCCACCTCAAAAATACAGAGCAAAAAAGGACAGGAAAAAATAGAAGGCACTTTGTCCTTCTTCAGATACATATTGTGTGATGCCCATGTCACACCACAGCTGGCAGTGTGCACTCCCAGCCCAGAGAGCCAAGGGTGTCCTGGGCTGCATCCAAAGCAGCGTGGGCAGCAGGGCCAGGGAGGGGATTCTGTCCCTCTGCTCTGCGAGACCCCACCTGCAGTGCTGCCCCCAGCTCTGGGGTGCCAGCACAGGAAGGACATGGACCTGCTGCAGTGACTCCAGAGGAAGATCACCAAGCTGGTTAAAAGGATGGAACACCTATTCTGTGAAGACAGGCTAAGACAGCTGGGGTGTTCAGCCTGGGCAACAGAACGTTCTGAGAGGGAAAACTTACAGCACCTTCCAGTACCTAAAGAAGGCTACAAGAGAGTGGGAGAGGGAATTTTTACGAGGGTGTTTAGTGATAGACCAAGGAGTGATGGCTTTAAGCTGAAAGAGAGTAGGTTTTAGACAGGACAATAGAAAGATGTTCTTTACTGTGAGAGTGGTGAGACAGGAAAGTTGCGGATGTGCCATCCCTGGAAGTGTTCAAGGCCAGGTTGGATGGGGCTCTGAGCAGCCTGGTCTGGCGGAACGTGCTCATGGCAGGGAGGTTAGAATGAGATGATCTTTAAGGTCCCTTCCAAATCAAACCACTCTGTGATTCCATGATTCCCCTAGTCATTGTATCTATGGCTTGAGCAGATGCTTTCCCTGAATCCAGATGTACAGCTACGCACTACAGGACTACCAAGGAAGATAAAGACTTCCAGGAAGGCACATGGGAAACACATAGACAAGATATGGAGCTAGAGGCAATCCAGGATCAGATCACAAAGCCATCTGTCTTACTGAGGATTTTGCGTTCAACTTCTCAGTTCAAGTAAAAGCAACTAAAGGTCATCAATGGTACTGGACCAGGGAGTGATGCAAGCCAAGATCCACAGAAATTAGGAGAAAGCAGAACACTACATGTGTAGTGTACTACATGAGCTAATAAAACTGCAGAAATCCCACTGACAATCAAGTGTGACTCCAGACTGAGTGGTGTTAAATCATATACAGCTACTTCAAAGCCTGAAGGTGTAATCACAGCAAAATAATGCCAGTTAGCACATAAACCAGAACATGAACATGTATTGTAGACAACAACTCCGCTACAGGCAGGACTTGAAGAAAAAAGCATTATCTCTATTTTTTAGACAAAATTAGCACCTGGGCCTAGTCTGTATCTGACCCCTTCAGTTTGCTTGCTGAAGGTATCACCTGGGACAGAAGAGTCTCCTGTAAGCAACTACACAATAACCATTTATTTAGCACAACTCCATATGCAAAGCTCTGAACTGAGGCCCTACAAACACCATACTGAGGTATAAAAGGCATAATTTTGTACTGCTAGCGGTGATGATAAAAATATGTTGACATTAAAATTCAGTTGTAGGTATTTACTTACTGGATATAAGGATGCCCATTTATGCAAAGGGGTCTTTAAACTATTAGCTTTCACAAGAAGAAGAGTAAATATTTAAGCAAATCAGTATAATTTAATAATGTAAAATGAGAATGAGTAAAAAATTCTTATAAAACTACTAATATATTTAGTATCAATAAATACTGTTTAGATGACAATGTAACTGTTTTACTCTATTTTTCCCTAAATCTCATTATTAAGTAAATTATATACATATGTTTAGAAGTTTCAATTCATTAAATAATTTATGGGAAAATTTTTCATGAAAGTAGAAAAAAAACCAGTATTATAAAAAGTGCTTGCAATAATCCTTAAAAATAGGACAGTTCCTTTTTGTCCAAAACATAAGTACTTCTTAAGATATGTTTTTGTACTAGTACTCTTAAGCCTCCTTAAAACTAGTGGCAGTACAAAACAGTTTCAAAATAGAAACACTTTAAGCAGCAATTTTCAACTCTACCTAGGGGAAAAAAAAAAAAAAAAGGCAACAAACACCCAAGAGCACAAGTGGTCAAGAAAAACAAAGTGCATTACAATAAATCCTACTGCCTGTTTAAAAAGCATCTACCTCCATATCGTTTTCTTTTTACAATCACCTTTCCATTATCAGAAGTAAAATAATACTTCAGGTAGCAGAGGGAAACAGCCCTGCAGTTATTACTGAGCATGCAGAACATATCAATCAGCAGAGCCCGTTCTCTTCATCAGGTTCAACCCAACACTGTTTTCTGGTAGGTCTTACTTGCCCATATGCAGACTTTGATTGGCAAAAGAGCTCTGCTTGAATTGAACAGCCTGGTTAAATCTAGACCATAAAGCAGAGACACCATATTAGCACCACAAGCACCAGCTTGGATACAGCAGGATTAGCACTAAGGCACATATATGAAAACTTGAGCAACATTCACTGACTGTATGCACTCTAATGCCTCTGTATATTCCTGGTCAGGAAATGCCAAGAGATATACCTAAGCTAACTTCACATGCTGCCAACTCAGCCATGACAGGGTTTATTAGCTCAGATTTGCAGTGGCATAAAGGCATCTAAAGAACCTTCAAGCTCCTGGAAGAATATAGTCATATTCACACAAAGCTGAACTAGTCATGCTGGTTTAGATTTTTGCTGGCTCCCCAGGGCTCCGCAGCTATCACAAGCAGTGGGAAACTTTCTACAAAATGATCTGGAAACGTACCATAGGTCTTTCCAGAACACTGAGCTGCCATCCACGAAAAACTGCTGATACCAAATCCTACACAGCAAAGTGCAGATTCTGAAAAACAGTATTTTCCATATTGTTTAAGTTTCATTTCCTGCTGTCTCTAGTGGTAGCAATGGTGAAGATCTCAGTGGGACAAGTTCCACTCAGGTGTCATGGGAGGACAAGATATCTCACCAGAAGGCCTGTAGTTCATGAAACAACTTTAAATGAAACAGAGATTTATCCCTTACCCCCAATCTCTTAAATCCTTGCTTTTCTTTGAGTTAAACTTTTTTCCAATATTTTGTTTAACATTATGCTTATAAACTGTGCCTATTTAAATTGCTCTGGAGCTGACCACTTTTCATGCAACTGGTTCAAAGAACTGGCATCATCAATCCTTCATCTCAGGGTCCATTTGTTTCCACATGTCTGTTCCTAATGCTTGTGAATCAACTTTGAAAATGGGAACCAAAGCCTCTTGTCATTTCTTCCAGCTGGGAGGATCCTGCAAATAGTTGGAACTAAGCCAATTATCTCAGTGAGCTGTGAAAAACCTGAAAATCAGTTTAAATGCTAAGTGTTTTCATCACTCATTCATTCAGCTAATTATTAAAACTACAATCTCAAATTATTCCAGAGTACTACAAGTCATGCTTCATGTACCACTTGAAACATATGTTCCACCAAACCTGAAATACAGAAAATAAAAATAGGGAGCCTAAAAATAAGCTAAGAAATTACACCAGGAGTATACTTTACATCTGTGTACCTTTTTTATGCTCACTTACAGAGTTGTAACATTCAGGACTACCAAGTCTTGACTGCTGGTCCTTGATTTCAGGTCCTGATTACTGGGTGGAGTTTGCTGTTCATTCCCTTTCTGGAATCTTGCTATGCTTTTACAAGCAGATATTTTAAACAACAATTCTATGTGGTAAATCATGGATTGCATATAAAATATTTTTTTTTAGTTTAAAATTTGCTTACTTTAATAGCAGGTGTAAGGCAGTAATAGAAGTACCTTCCAGCCCCTATGCAACCCTCATCTGACAGGAGCCCAGAGAACTGTAGCCTACCATTCCTCCTGTGAATGGTTCAAGTGTTTAACCATGTTTGCTCCTATCATTCAGTTCTCAGTGGACTCTTTTTTGAGCTACTGTATTTTAGCCATGCTCAAAAATCTCATTCCTTAGTTACAATGAAATTAGAATTAATGATTTCTACTACATTACATTAATTACTATTTCTCCTGTTTGTCTTTGCTACACAAATATAACTTTTTACATTATCTAGCTGCTGATTTACTTTACTTCATCTTTCACAGTCACTTGTATTTCTAAACACACAATATTGTCATTTTACTGCTGTCCCCCTTTTTTTGATGTGAATATAAACATCATCTTTTTCTTCTCCTGAACAGGGAAAAAAATGTATATTCTGGAAATAATTTTGTCAAACTGATATTTGACTTCTTATTCTTAACTTTTAGTTCCCTCCCTTTGCTGATTCCAAATCTTTAGCTATATTTAACTCTAAGCCTACAGCAAGCAACAAAATGGAAGAAATCTTTAAAGCCTATACAGCCTGTCATGTCTCATATGTTTGCTTATCCAGGCAATGAATCAAATCAATCAATCAGCTGTCAGGACCATACCAAGCCATGCTGGCACTTGTAGGAGAATGACACCCAGTATGAACACTCCATGCAAATTTTCTCGCAGCTCAGAAGAAACCTAGCAGTTACCACATTTGTAACATGGCAATGTGGAGCATCCTGCCAAGGGTTCTCCCTCACTAGTTTGTGCCCTACGCACCCAGCCAAGGCAGCAGTCCTGCAAATGAGGAGAGCAGAGCAGCAGAACAACACAATCCTGAGGAACAGTATTGCCAGGCAATCACAGAGCCTGAGTCCCTGTGTTGGGTGCCTCTGCCTGCTGGCACACTGCAGCACTTGGCACGACAGGCTCGGACCCAGCCTCGGGCTGTGTATATGGGTGGCTGTCTCAGGAAGGCTGAACAAGTTATGATCCATTGTCTGGCCTCATTTCTTGCCACTGTTACAGCCCTATCAAGAATAAGGTTCTTGTGGGTGCTCTGAAACTCCAAGTCACAAATGTATATACTGCTTTTCCTTATTTTCTCCGAGTTCTTCTTGCTTGATAAACAATGAGGGGAAAGATGATAGAATGATAGGATTATTATTTTTTGCTGCACCATCAGTAATCCTCATGGTTCACAAATGGCCAACAAAAATAGATACAAATGGTATATGCCATTGTAAAGTTTCCTTTCATTTTCCATCATTAAATAATTACTTTTGTCCTTACTGAAACCTTTGAGCTGTTACATTTTAAACCAGCCGTTTGACGATTATAAAAATAAAAATGGACATCAGGGTAATTTAACTGGGAAAGAAGAAAACACTTTTCTACCAAATGTTTGGTTTTGTTTGTTTTTCGGGTTTTTTTGGTGCATTCTGAGATCTGCAACATTATTAAATTCCCCCTTAATGGGCTGTTGAGTGAATGGGAGACCCAATGGATTGCACAATTTTGTCATTTATTCTGCAATTCTACTTAAAATCAGTAGTCACTAAAAAAAAATAAACAATAAAAAAGGTCTTAAAATTTATAGATATGCATGACATCCAACTTTCCCATGCAGTTTTCATGAATTCCACTAGTGACTTCTGTGTATTTACACAAGTATAATAAGAAATCATAACAGATACTGAAAATGTTCCTAAGTACTTGAGGAAAAAAATCTAAATGTCCTAGTGAAAACTATCAACATAATCACTATTAAACAACCAAAGCCCACATTTGCAACTTCACCAGTTCATTGAGAAAGGCCATTTTGCTCCTCCAGAGGACTGCTCCATCAGTATGGAGACAGTAAGCAACTAAACTTTTGAAAGTGTCAACATTTATAATTTTCAACAGTGAATAAGGCTTTCAACATTTCTATGACAGAAAAAATCTGACAGCCAAACATACATACCAAACATGTTTTAAAAAGCCAAACATACATACCAAACATGTTTTTAAAATTAGAGACATCAAAGATAGTATGATAGAAAGCATGGGAAATCAATGCTTGGAGAGAAAACAAGGCAAATTAGTGACCTCACAAAGATAGGGCTCTTATCTATTCTAGTCCATCACAAGCCCAGCAGCAGTCAATGATGCAACATGAACATGGCCTTGAATCACTGCAAGCATAGGATCAGGCTGGAATTACTGTGTAACTTCGTGCTATCATTTTTCAGCTTGCTGGTGTATTTATAATTTAGTATTTGACTAATTCCAAATGAAGTAATACTCAGAACAATGCAAAACAATTACAAAACCAGAAAACACTGAAAACCAAGAATTATTTCTAATGTTTGCGAACCCGAACATTTTGGTGCAATTATGAACATAAAGTTGTTGTACGTTAACTACTTAACATACACATATTCAGCAACGCATTACAAAACTCAGTATCAAAATGAGTATGATTCAAAGGGAAGTTAAAATGTATTATGGATAATGAGAAAAGTTCTACATTAAGACATAAGCAGTGCTATTTTAGGAAGTGAACAGATGGCTACAGAAGAGCAGACCTAAAATCAAGAACAATGCAGGGAGTCAGAACAGGAGGGCTGGAATGAGGTATAACTGGAGAACTTGCTTATTTTATTGCACGCATTTTGACAAAGCTGAAGATACTACAAATCTACAACACAGAAGACCTTAATTACATTTTTAGGTATTTTAATGACTTGCAGAGGAGTGTTGGCTATTTTTGCTCCTCCTCTCTGTGCATACAAATATTCATATGCAACCATTTTTTAAAAATCTCAGTACTTTACAAAACTTAATATACTTTTTCTATGATGTCAGAAATATCAGGGAAACCAAAAACTGGGTCCAAAGTGTGGCTTATTTGGTTTAAAACATTTTTATACTAATATACATATTACAAACTTCTAAAGAATTTGCTAAAGCCAAAACAGTGCATATAACCTTTTAAAAAGACTACTCATTTTTTACCCCACTGACAAATCTGCAACTATAGTCCTCTAAAATTTGTAAAAGCTCTGAATATCTGAATTAATATCTCTGAATTAAGTATACAAAACCCTCTGTAGGTCAATAATCTCATTTTACATTTCCAAGAGAAAAAGGCATCACTTCGTCTTCTTCCCAAACATGAGATGCATCCATGCCACAGAGTACAGGACATCTCAATGGATTTAAATTTAAAATCCCAGTAATTAAAATTTACTTTTCCCAAGGAAAGGCAACAAACATTGTTATTTCATTAGTCATTGTTGTAACCTTAAGAATAACTTCTCTCTTAGTATTTGTCAAATGGAAGCATGTAGCATTTTAATTAGAATGATGAAAATTCTTACCAAAACCAGTAAGTCTTGGCTTCAGAGACAAGTTGGCTGTCTTATTTCTCCAGCCTTTTACAGTCCTTCTAGATGGAAGTATGACCCTCTAACATATCAACCACTCATCCCAACTTTGTGTCATCTGCAAACCTGCTGCCAACATCCAGAGTAGTAATGAAGATGTAAAACAGGGCTGGAGCTAGTACTGACCCCTGGGGTACACCACTAGTCTAGTCCAACCAGACTTTGGGCCGCCGCTCTCTACCCTCTGCACCCAGCAAGTTCCATATGCTAAGGACAGCAGTTTCCATGTTTCCACTTTAACTTTGGGTGAGTGTTATACAAATCTTCGCATATCTTCTAAAAGGTGTCACATTTTTTTCTTTTTTTATTTTTTTTTAAAAGGAACAGAAACAAGCAAGACGAGATGGCTGCTGTCAAAAGAGATATAAGAAATTTGTTCAAATGGATGTTCCTAGGAGACTAAATGGAAAACTGCTTTTGGAACAGAAGTCCAAAATCAATAATCCTAATCCATGATCAGTATATAATAAAACTGATCTGAAATCTGACCAAAAAACCTATAAATCTAAGCTCTGTGTGGCACAGAAAGTGGTTGTGAAGCCTTCTGAAAGACGTCATCTGAAACCATTGATAATCTACAGTGTGTTGTTACATAACCATCAAGAAGAAGGGTTTTCCCTTATGAATTATTTTAGAAGTTCATGTATGTAATGACACTGCAGCAGTGCAGAAAGGGTTAAAGTAGCTTGATGGTGATAATTATAAATCAAATTTTAAAAATTAACGATTTTATGTGACCACCAACACAAACATACTTCAGTCATACTTAGAACTGGATGGACACACCAAGACCTCCTCCAAAAGCCAACCAGACCACTGAAGTGGTGCTAAGTCTGAGCTGGACTGACAGGTCTGCCAAGGTCATTTCTAGAACTGAACTGCCATGTTAAGGCTGACATCAGCTGCCTAGGCTGAAGGATGGGCAAAGTAACTCAGGTGTGTCTACAAATAAAAATCTAACTATATCCAGCACGAATATTCAGTATTGGAGTGACAGTAATCAGATGCCTGCTTTGTAGTTCTAAAGTAACAAAGTGCTATATTTTTCCCATCCAGCTATTTTCTTATGCAACAAGGCATTTCTCTTTGTGCCATAAAAACAAACAACATGTTTATCTCAGCCTTGCGATTTCAGTGGCACATCCATGCTTGGAAAGAACCATCTCTACTTATCCTATGCATTTTTAAGAGGTTTAAGGGTTTCACGACTGCCAGCCTGTTTTCTTTGTTTTGATTTTAAGTACAGAACTGTAAAGGAAAAACCCAACAGATTTACTTCCTCAGCATAGTTTCAAAATTACCATGGTCTTGACACTTCTTGATGCTTATGGGTGGCTGAACAGCCAATACTGTACAGGACAAGCAGTTTAAAAGCTCTTATAGCAGGCATTGGCAGGCATTTCTGTGGCAGACAGCTGTGCACAGCGTCCCAGCTGATGCCCCTAAGCAGCAGGCAGCAGACAGCAGCTGCCAGAGGAAGCTTTTGCTGGAGAGACACCATTCTGAGACCAAACCCAACAAAATTCTGCCATTAAGCAGAGCGCAAAGAAAATGCTAAGTCAAGGAGACAGCTTCTGGCTTTTCCCATTTATTTTCGGAGGGCTCCTCAGCCTCTAGGGCCAAAGGCAAGGTGATTGCAGCATGCTGAGAAGCAAGACACCCTGGGATGCATGAAATCACTCGTTTAGACCAAAGGAGAAAAGATGAGTGAGTACAGATTCTAAGCTGCAAAAACCCCCTCTTTGTATAACATATTGATTACTGTAACACCACGTCACTTTCCAAAAGTCAGTTCAGTAACATGCTTTAGAATCTTCCCATTTTAATCCACAGTTTCTCTTTTTTCCCACCAGACATGACATAGTTTTAAGGATTTCTTAAGATTATTTTGTTTGTTGTATTAATCCTACATTACAAAAACAAAATAAAAGAAAAATACCTTCCAACACAAACACAGAATGCAGATGCTCCTATGTGCAGATCTTATCTGAGATTCTGCTTCACAGCCTTGGATAAACACCTGAGAAAGGCCTGTGTGTGCAAATAGATTTAGTCCTTGCTGTACACACTCCACTGTGGCAAAGGAACAGTTACCAACCATACACATCATCTCCAAACTTCAAGTGAGAAACTAGGTATGCTGAGCTCATTCGGTCTGCATCTTCTCTTGTTAAAGAGCCTTTTTTGGGAAGACTTGTACAAAGAATAAGAAAAGAAAAATTAATAAGAAAAGAAAATACTGAAAAGAACGAGTGACCCTCACAGCCTCCACTGCATTATTAAAAAGCTTTAAAGCAAACGTTCTTAAGGGCTTATGTCTAACTTTTTCAGGCATTATTAATGCAATATTATTATTTAGCTTATTAGAAAGGCAATGAAATCCACAAAAGGCACACTGGTTGCCATGACTCAGCAGTTTGCCTAACAGTGTGCTATGCTAAACAACATTAACATAAGATAACAACATAGAAATAAGTAATAAGAAATTTGAATACTTCCAACCTTGAACGCTTAGTGAGTTCTGTATGTAGAATTCAACCAATAGCATCTCTGTTCCAGATGCAGGCTCCCAAACTTTTTTGCTGCTGACAGCTTTTATATCATCATCTTTTATTCACTGTTTTAGCCTGCTACTGCTTTTCTCTAATCTGTTCCCTACCACAATGAATTAGCTGCTTTCTAAAAATGTGAGGTAAAGGAAGATGAAAAACAACTGGAAGCACTGAAACTGCTACAGCACCAAAACTGTTGCATAACAGAAAAAAAACCCCACCAGAGTAGTGTCTAGGATTTGATAGTTATGCTTCAGAAATGCCTTTAATAAATTATTTTGCAGGGATTGAAATATTGCTTCTGGACTGTTTGAAGAGCAGTAGTAGTCACCAGAGCTTTCAGAACTGCAAGTTCTCAAAAACAGCTTAGAAAATATGAGACTGCTACTTGTGTGGACCAATGTACATGCAATGAGAGTAGCACAACCCTCCTTAAGCTACATGTTTACAGACAGGTCTAAGGATCAGACATTACAATTAAATAAACTGAGCGAGCCACATCACACAGTCAGTGATCTGGTACTACTTGTTTTGGACTGAGTTGCCAAAGTTGCAGAGTTTTGTTTAATTCTGTATAATATTAGAAATAATGTGTGTGCCTGGTAGATAGGCTCAAAGCCTTTTGCATCTGTTCATAGCTGTATCTGAGTAGCAGCAAGGGAAAGCTACCACTGATGGGCCAACAGAGGCGTTTTCATCCTCTTACCAACAAATGTCTAATCCACTGCAAAAATAAAATCTCAAACTGCAATAGGATTGGCTAGCTGCACCAATGTTTTCACTTGGAAAGCTATCACCAGGACTTTTTTCCATACTTACTCCCCCTCAGAAGAGATCATCCTCCTGCCCCTGTCAAGGTGAGCAGTGTATTGGGAGCTCTGTGGAAGACACTGTGTTTGAGGATTCAGGGATCCTGAATGGGCAATGCACACTCTGTTGGGGCTCATACTTAGAAGCCCATATGCTGGCATGAGCAGTGCTGTAGGGAACCTGCTGGCATGCCCCAGGTGGAACAGGTGGATGACATGACAGAGATGTCAGGCCAGGTTCTTAGGAGACATGACTGCTTGTAACACAAAATAAAAGGCACTGCGATAGGGAAGAGGAATCTATCCACAGACAGCATCTGCACAGCATGCTGTGGGAAAATCCATCTGGGGTCCATCTGAGCCTGCACGATCAAGAGGTTCCAAATCTCTGAAGGGACACAACATTTAATTGCTGTGTCTCTCTTTTTATTCTTCCCTATTAATGTGGCTATCCTATCATGCTGTTCATTGGCCAGTCTTTCTTAGTGAGAGCCAAAGAGAACTCTACAACATCTCCCTCCCATAGAGCATAATTAACACAAAAAAATGAACAAAAACAGCTGAGCTGTAAGACCCCCATGTCATCTGTTTCATTTCCATTACCTTCTTCTCCCACTCTGCATTCACTTTACAATTTCTGGGCTATCGAATTCATATACAACTACGAACACAAATTTAGATATGCTATATAAATACAATCTTTATATAAGCTATACAGTTTAGTATATGTATATACAGTTTAATAGATCATTGGCTGGATCCTCCTGTATTATGGAAAAAAATTTCTAATTATTAATATAATGAAGCTGGAAACAGCACTTAGTATAATCACTCTAAAACAATGAGGTGTTGAGTTAAATGTTCTCTAAAACCGTTTAAGAATAACAATAAAATTATGTTTTGCTAAAAGAGAGTCTTACAATGATATACAACTGTTAATTAAATCCAAGTCCAAAGTCATCACCCAACAATTCAAAAAGTATACATTCTGCCAAGACATTTGCACTATGAACAACGAAAGGGTAAATCCAAGACCGTACTGTAAGACTTCAGCCAACTTCTGACACTCCTACTCTTCTCGTAAAGTCACATGTTGTACAACTACTTTCAATACCAAATGTAAACAAAATTTTGAGAGTAATCTGAGAAATATGTTAAACCCTGAAATCAAAGTGTTTACTTGATCCTGTGCAACTAATTGGAGACAACTGGTGATTACAAACAATTTAAATTTTCTTAATAATCCTCATCAGAAGATCCAAAACACCTACCACTATGACAAGAAAATCTAAAACAGTCATGGAAGGGGAGACATTAGCACCTTTGTTCTATTACAATTATTACATTAAAAGTGGAACACATCACAAAAGACAAATAAATTTCAGAACCAAAATTGTAAAAGTAAAGGACACATCTCAGATTAAGATGGATTTCAGGATTTACAGGCTCTTCAAAAATTTAGTTGTTAATGTGAACACTGCGCATTCAAACCTGACAGAAGTGGTATCTGCAATCATAACTATGATTACAACCTGTGTCATGAAAAGCACTGGAACACAATTTCCAGTAAAATAATGAATAGTTACATATCTTATAAACTGGTAAATGGGTAAAAAAATACAAAGAAGGCAGTAAGAAAGTTTGTAAACCAATAAGAAGAGATGGAGATAGAGGAGAGGCAGGAAGCACAAAAGTAGGCAAATCAAACACCGAAGGCTGTTTTTGCAGAGAAAACTCTCCCTTCTAAAGCTCCTGAAAATAAAAGCAGGCATGGATTTATCACCTGTATGTGTATGACAACATTTATAATCTTAATTTATATGAATTATTTTACCAAAGCCAATGGTAACTGGTCTCTTCTCTCTGTGAGATGACTCACAAAACCTGGTATTAGATGTTATATTTATGATTACTCAGGGACTAGGCATTCACACAGGCACACATTCACCGGTGCTCTAGAAATTAACATGTTGCACCTCTGTAGTATATTTCTTATCGAATTTTACAGCTTTTATTTGTTACAACTTGGCAGGAAAAAAGGGGTAGATGTTTCCAGTCTCTCATTTGGTTACCATCAGGGAACAGTAACATCCACACTCACACCACTGCATGACCACTGGGCCTGCTCCCAGCCATGCAGCAGGTATTATCCTCAACTAAAAATCCTGAATGACAGAACAGCTTCACAGCATTCAGGCAGAGCCTGAAATAATAGTAACACAACAGTTTTCTTCAAAGCGTGACTAAAGTAACTCGATTGGTTCAGAAGCAGAAATTAACTTGATTTAAGGTGAAGCGTAAATGCAAAACAGAAGGAAATTTAAAGAAATAAAATATATATAAATAAGGAAATAAGGAAAAATTATTTCTGACTGCATTGATAAATATCTGGTAAAACTTGAATGTAGTAGAAAGTAATTTATTGGTATGCAGCAGGTAAAGTCAATCCTGCCCATTTGTTTTGAAAAAGAAGAAAAAGCCTCTTTCAGGTATTCCATTCCTTCCTTGTCCCCCATCTACTTACTGTCAATTGCTTCTCCTTCTGGTACTTTCTTGCCAAAGAGAGACCATAAAGAGGGCAAAGGAATGAATACACTTGGACCCACTCCCCAAAGAACAAGTCAAAACCCCGGTGTGACACTAAGGCTGCCTGCTGCAGAGTGCCTGCCAGGTCACACACAGCCTGTGAGGTCACAGCCCAGGTGAGCCAGCATGGTTTGCATCAGCTACAGCACAACAGCCCAGCAGGCACCCTGCCACACACACAGGGCCAGTGATACAGCCCCCCAGCACTCAATTATTCACACCTGCCACTCTCCACACTCTCTGTTTGTTTGTTAATTACAAACACTTACATCTTCTTAGAATTTGAGCCCTTTGGGCTTTGTAAGTTCTTTTTTTTTCTTCATAATACTAACTAGAAATTCTCCAACTTTATAGATTCCCCTGTACATAACTCCAGACTTAGGTAGTTAGAAAAGAACATTCTTGTATTTCAACAGTTTATTGCACTGAGTATAATACCTGGTGTCCAGCATTAGGGATAGTAACTTAGCCAGAAAAAAAACCCAAACCTAAATTACTCCAATATTTAATAAAAATGTTATGCTAATTTAATTTAAAATTATACAGTATCTGTCTTACTGTTTTTAGTCTTTCCATATGAGCCTCAATAATTAACCAATCAGGAAAGCAGTTTATTAGACCCAAATATTGGCCCACATTGCATCATGTACAAAATCCAATTAAATCAATGTCTCTACAAGGCATAGAATGCAAAGAAAGTATATGTGCAATTGTTTTACCTACACTGTAGTTTTCAGCATTTCATAATGAAAATGTTTCTATTTAGAGCCTTCAGTCTTTATGTTCATATGCTTATAGCAAAATCTACCTCAATTTTGTCTTTGGAAAGAGAACAATAAGAAACTTAATTAACTATGATCTAGTGATACTCATCTCCTAACAAGTAAGACTAGCAGATAAGCAATTAAGCATTAAACATTAACCATTAAGCTAAGCAATTTTTAAGAGTAACAGTTATTAAAGTTAACAGATAGCAAACGTTCAAAACGAGCAGTCTACAAATCAAACTAAGAAAAACATGGCCACTGCTCAAAGAAAATGAATTATTTATTCCAGTTTTATTGTAAACACAGTTTAGGAAACATGAGTTTCTAATACACCAATTTGAAACACTGTTTACAATACAATTTTTTTTTCCAATTTTAGTATTTGCAATATATCTTTATTAGTAGATATGGATGCTGTCCCTAGTGGAATGTTTGTAAGGACTATTCTCTGTATAAAAAAAACAAGAAGCAGCATTCAATTTACAGAATTCATATATGAAATGGAGATAGATTTATTTCCAATCATGGCAATTTAATGCACTAACTTTAAGTGCACTGTTTAGTGGTTTTAAAAATCATACCTGCTTCTCATAGCCTCGTCCATAATGACATATCTGATGATTTAACATTTTAAACTCAGATTTAAAGGAAATAATTATTTTTAAATGACACTTTCGTACAAGAATCTTAAAAATTTTAACAGGTAGACAAAGATCATGTAAAAATGAAAGTTCAGTGCAGAAATACATCACAAAAAAACCCAAACCAAACAACCCTCCTCCAAGATACAGCTTTTTCAGTTCCAGTTGTAGGATACTCCATAACTGTATAACCACAGGTACATCCTAACTTTGAGCAATAAATATGCAGATAAAATAATAGTTGTTATTATTATAATGAATTATTAATAATAATATTAATAATTATTCCAATTAAAATAAATTATGGAGAAAGGAAATCCAAGAGCAACAGACTTTCAAAACATTTTTTTGTTTCAATGGTAGCAGTTAATGATTGTCACTGCAAGTCCTTTACTCACAAGCTCAGATACATCACTGAATTCCAGCAATCCAGTTCTCTGAGTGCTCAGTGAAACAGTGCAATAAACAAATTCGATTTTCATTAAATTAACACAACTCTCCAATCTTCAACATAATTTATCTTTTTGATTTACACTAAAGAACTAACTTGAAAAACATCAGGAGCCTTTGCAGTATTTTGAAGAAACTTCTGAAAAAGCAAGACATATAAATGTATTAGTGCATTCACCTCTGTCTCTCTTACCACAAAAACGACTTCATTATACATGGCAATGATTTTCCAAGAAATAAAAGCACAGGAAAAATTATTTCAGATATGTATTACATTACTAGAAGTCATCCCAGAAGAGAGAATACAGTTATGAGAGCTGTATTAGGAAAGTAAAAATGAGAGCTTCTTGCTGACCTTAAAATAGAAAATGTTCCTACAGTTGAACAGAATTGATGAAGTTCACATCGCCCAGTTACTCATCTCATTCATCCTCTTAATCTTTGCTTGCCACGGGCATTTTTTGTGTATATGGTAGTAGCTACAATGTGCTAGCATTTTCCAGACATTCAAGAATGGATGGCCAATGTCCCAGAGAGCTTAGACCCTGAAGACAGGCAGGCAAGTAGACAGAAGTCAGGAAAAACAAAATTAACAAGTCAAGCTAAACATCTACGTTTACTACTGGTATCACAACAAAATTGACCTGTAAGCTCTGAAGGTGACAAGCTGAAAGGGTGATGTCTGGAGGGGAAGAACCAGCAGATGAATTCTTCTAGATTGTGCCATGCACTGATGCTACAGAGCAGAAAGCAATAGAGTCTGAAAAAAGCTGATAAGCAAGTAGGAAGCTTGACAAGAAAAGCATAAGCAGAAAGTGATAGTTACATACTGTCTTTCATGTTCTAGTTTACCTTTTGTCACTTCTTAGCTTCTAAGTAATTCCTTTAATAAAGCCCGAGTAGCATGATAAATTGAAATGATTTGGGTTCTGTCAACATTCTCGAAACAGTAGTTCCTTATACCTCAACCACACAAAAATGGTTATTTTGACAGAAAGGCCATTCTGTTTCCTTCACTGAGGCTATCCATCACACAATGTGCTGTTCTTAACATGCAGACCTTGCTGTGAGACTGGAAATACGAATTAAATTTGTGTCTTATTTTTCTGAACTATTTTTTCCAAATTTAATAGTTAAAGTGTTGTACAAACATTGTTATATAATTCTACATAGTGAATGATGCAACACATCAAGTTTTCACAAAACAAAATAACATTCAAAGACCCTCAGAAAACTAGCAGAAGGGATCTAGATGAATACTGGGTTTGTGCCACAAGTACCGACTCCCTGTTTTTGTCCTTAATTTTTCCTCAGTTGCCAATGAATCATGACTAAAGTCTGCTAACACTTTTTTTGTAAGTTTTTTTTTTTTTAATAAATATTTAGGAGTAAGATCAAGGCTCTGATCCAAAAAATCTCTAAAAGCTGTTCAGATTTCCATAGTATTAAAAATGTTGTCATATCAACTTCCTGTTTGAATGAATTACAGATATTATGATAGAATCACAGAATGTCTGGTGCTGGAAGGGACCTCAGGATGTCACCTGGCTCATCCCTCTTGCCTCAAGCTGGACCACCTACAGCCCAGGACCATGTCCAGACCCCTTTTGATTCTGTTCAAGGATGGAGAGTCCAAAACCTCCATGGGCAACCTGTGCTAGTGCTGAGCGTCCCTTACAGTAAAGAAGTGTTTCCTGATGTTCAGAGGGAACCTCCTGTGTTAGTTTGTGCCAATTGCCTGTGGTCCCATCACTGGGCAGTGGTGGGAGAAGTCAGGCTTGGACTTCTTTGCACAGTTCCTTCATATATTTATAAAAATTGAGCTATCTCTCCTCCAGGCTATAAAGTCCCAACTCACAGCCTTTCCTCACTAAAGAGATGCTCAAGATCCGTAACCATCTTTGTGACCCTTTGTTGGGCTCTCTCCACTGGACCCACTCCAGGTTTTCCACATTTCTCTTCTACTGGGGAGACCAGAAGTAGAAACTGCACACCAAGTGTGGCCTCACCAGTGCTGAGTAGAAGGGATGGATGACCTCCCTCAAGCTGCTGGCAACACTTTGCCCAGTACAGCCCAGGCACCGCTCATCTTCTTTGCCACAAGGGTGCACTCGCTGCTGGCTTATTTCACCTTGGTGGCTACCAGGGCCTTCATGTCCTTTCTGCAAAGCTGCTTTCCAGTTGCCTATAGCTGTTCCTCCCCAGCTGCAGGATTTTGCACTTCCCCACACTGAACTTCATGACGTTCCTGTGTGCCCCACTGTGTGCAGTACAACCCTTTGGTATACAGCCACTCATCCCAGTTTTGTGTCTACTGCAAACTTGCTGAGGGTACACTCTGCTCCCTTCTCCAGGTCCTTTACAAAGATTAAACAGGACTGGACCCAAGACTGACTCCTGGGATACACTAGCCTGCAACTACACTTTGTGCCACTAATCACTGGCTGTTCTACCAGTTTTCAACCCAGTCATTAAATCACAGAAGTTTATCACAAGTCAAGAATTACTTCCCCTTGGTGTAGCCATGCTGACTGCTCCTTATGACCTTCTTGTCCCTCATATGCCTGGAAATTTCAACTAAACTCTCTTTACAGACTCTCTTTCAGGAGGTCCAGCTGGTATACTAACGTACACTTGATAATTGTGAAGCCTTTAGAGCAGCCAAGTGAGAGAAGCATCACGCATTGGGATGCAGTGAGCAATCCTAATGCAATGCTCTGAATTTCAAAGGATGATATTCAGCAACAGGTAGCTAGGCTGCAGTATTTGTTCAAATCTAACCTAAGTGTTACAATTACAGACTTCTAACCAAGATTAGAAGTAAGCAGGTATGTCCATATCCAAAAAAATCCATTTTTCAAAGGCAGTGAGCTAACAAGAGCTGACACTAGGAAAAAAACATGTTTCTACATAAAAGAGAAATTAGGCCCTTTATGAAAGCTTAGCTCTCTTGCTGGCTGTACCTCAGACCTCCCGTAGTGGATTAAAAGACATCTCCCTGTTCTCTGCCTTGGCTTCCCACATCTTCCTATTTCCATTTTATCTACTTTTAATGAAAGCTTTCCCAGCAGGATCATGTGCCATGAAATTTCATTTCTGATCTTAATTTGAACCACTAGGTGCTGCTGCAACACAGACAATAAATAATTATAGCATAAACTGTCCCATAAAATTATTGGGGATTTATACTGTGCATGACAAAACTGACCTAAGGACACTATATGAGAACTCTCAGTACTGTCATCCTTTTGTTGCAACAAAAAAATGAACAGTTTCCAGCCTGGGGACTGATAGTCTGTTTTTGGGTTTTTTTTGACTACAAACTTTATTCACTGATCTGAGATTCAAAAGCAACACATGAAAATCAAGCATAGATCAATCTGTCTGCC
The DNA here is from genome assembly GCF_963662255.1 of Cinclus cinclus. Lineage (NCBI taxonomy): Eukaryota > Metazoa > Chordata > Aves > Passeriformes > Cinclidae > Cinclus > Cinclus cinclus. Next base: position 30,463,465 of record NC_085051.1, read on the forward strand.
ATCGTGCTCTCCTTCTAAGCTAAGTGTATAATGGCCAGAAATATTAAAAAGCTCACTCTCATAAGTGAAACTTCCAGCAGAACATGAAGTAAGTAATATGCTGAATATTGCTAGTCAAGGCAAAACACTGGCAGCCTTTTAATCAGCCAGGACCCTTCCCTTGGAACTCCAATCTCTGAGGAACCCTAGATTTAACTCTTCCCTAACAGAACATTTATAAGCATTACTAGCTTATCACAGCTGCCAGGACAAGGAGTCCCAGGATGAAGAATTCTTCTACTTGCATCCCCTCAGGCAGTATCAGGTCTATCTGGTTCTTAGCAAGTTTAAAAATCTAATAAATGGAGAATGGCTGCCACTACCAGAATGGTCTGTCCAAGAAATTGGTATGATTTGACAGAAATGTTATAACACTAATCTAACAGGTATGTAAATATTATATTCTATGTAGTGATCAATATAATCACCTCTTTTTAGAATGACAAACACAACACCACCAGTAACTATAAGAGCTGTTGCTTTAAAAATCACATATATTTCTAATGTTTACGTAGTTATCTGAGAGTATATAAGCAGTATACAGAAAAAGTGTCATACTCTAGCACAGTCACCAGTGTTAAATTCTTTTTATTGTCAAATTCTAATTGAACCCCTAGAGGTTCAGGATGAAACAGAGATGTTTGTGGATGAGAGTACTCTTAAATTCCTTGTAACATCACGGAATAAATTAATTTATTAACTTCTTTTTTGAGTGGACTTAAACTTTTCACTGCTGCTACTAAGACACTCAACATCATTCTACAAGGAAAGGAAAAACAATAGTGGATTATACTTTGAAACCTCTTATATACCTGTGAAAAAGTGCACAGCACATAATCAATCTGTCAAGCCCCCTGCCAGTCTCCCTACAAGAAAGGGGAGGTTGAAAAACCAGCAGGTCAGCAGTTGACTGACTACACTCAGGTGCTACATACAGCTTTGGGTTCGGGTACTAGCTGAGACATGAGTAGAAATACAGCTGGGTGGAGAATGGATGGAGAGCAGCCCTGCTGGGAAGGACCTGGGGGTGCTGCTGGCTGAGAGGCTGGACATGACCCAGCCATGGGCACTGCCAGCCCAGAGAGCCAAGGGTGTCCTGGGCTGCATCCAAAGCAGCGTGGGCAGCAGGGCCAGGGAGGGGATTCTGTCCCTCTGCTCTGCTCTGTGAGACCCCACCTGCAGTGCTGCCCCCAGCTCTGGGGTGCCAGCACAGGAAGGACATGGACCTGCTGCAGTGACTCCAGAGGAGGAACATGAAGTTGATTAGAGGGGTGAGACAGGCTGAGAGAGTTGTGGCCATTCACCCTGGAGAACAGAAGGCTCTGAGGAGATCTTACAACACCTGCAGTAGTTAAAGGGAGCTACAAGAGACACAGAGAAGCACTTTTTACAAGAGCATATAGTGACAGAACAAGGGGAAATGGCTTCAAACTGCAAGGGTATGTCTAGATTAGATATTAGAAAGAAATTCTTTACTGTGAGGGTGATGAGGCACTGGAACAGGCTGCTCAAAGAAGCTGTTTGCCCCATCCCTGAGGATGTTCAAGGCCAGGCTAGCTGGGGGCTTTGAGCAACCTGGCCTGATGGAAGGTGTCCTTGGCCAAGGCAGGGAGGTTGAAATGAGATGACCTTTAAGGACCCATCCAATGCAAACCATTCTGTAATTCTATGATCTTTCCTGCTTCCAACATAAATTATTCTGCACTAGAAGACTTGAAGTCAGCTGTCATTTCTGGTCCTGGATCAATTTTTATCATCTTGTTGACCATTTTTTATGCAACCTGAACCATTTGGCCCCGTAATTCAATTCATTTGTCAGCAAGGATCCACTGACTAGTCTGAAGAATTTGATCCACAGTTTTCTTCCCAGAACAGAGAAGGAACAGTTGTTTCAGCAGCAATAAATGCAGACTGAAAAAACTTAAAATTTTCTCCTGCATCCTTAGTCTGGGTCTAATGGCTGCTGAAGGACAAAGGCTTTCAGTGGAGATACTTATGCAGAGTCATGACAAAAGTTATTCCAATGGCAAATTAACCCTAAGTCGTCTTATTTCTTGGTATTTTATTCCTGAAACAGATTTATCTGGCATTTGCTTATGTAGGCTCCTGATCCACAGTGAATACCTTCTAAAGAAATCCTGGAAAGGAGTCTAGAAATACTGATCCAGGAGGACCTGATTACCATGCTCAGTGTAATTGCCAAGTTTTAGGTTTGGAGTTGGGCTCTTTTCCTTCCAGGACTCTGGGACAAAATCAAGTGTTGACCTGAACCAGAAACTATTTCTCAAGGCTTTAAAAACGGCTTACCACAGCCTATTTTTTTAAGTTTATTTTTTTCTTAGTCACATCACACTGACAATCTACAATTATCTCACAATCAACACTTACTCACTTCTCAAACTCACTCTTCTTCTCTGCCATTTTAAACTGACAGAAGAAATTTGTTGCAACATTTTTCCAGATATCAATTACATTAACCTGCATTGTGCATTGTAACACCTTAACTTTTTATGTCAGTCCAAAAAGACTCAGGCTCTTCTACGCAATATTTTGCCCTGTATCAGTGGTGTTTTCCACCTATTATTATCCCAGTGACAACACCATTATTATGCAGACCTAGAAGGACGTCCTCCCAGTGTTCCAACCCCTTCTATTTGTGTCATATTCAAGTACTTTCTACACAACAAGACAAACATACAATCGTACAAACTTTAACATTTGTGCTTAACCAATGTAAAGACATTGTAACCAAGGGATGCTGCAGGATAAGGATCAGTGGTACAAACCTGACAAATTTAACTTGTTTCACTGAAGATCAGCCACATTCAATCTAGATTTACTTTGCAGGGAAAAGAAAATACAGTCAACTTAACAAAATAAAGTTTACCCATAGTAAAATCCAGTTGTCTAATTACTGCTGAATTTCATGCTACTTTTTGTTTGCCTCCCTATTTTGAATTATTCTTTCATTAATATTTGAATATTAATGCCCTTTAGTTAAAGTAAAATGCCTGGTAATTCCACCCCTAGCTAAAGGCATGCATAACAATTTATTATTTTGTAGTTATCTGGCTATGTGCCCAACTTATTAAAAATCCCCACTGCTTACCTAAAAGACTGAATGCATAAAAAGTATTCTTTCTCTACTCCTCTTCAAAAGAAACTCCTGAGATAAATTTACATGCTTATGCTGCAAACTGCAATCATTTGGATCTTAAGTGTGTCTTTCATAGTCCTCTTTATTTTTGTCTAAAATAGTAAGTTTCTAAATGTGAATCAACATCACTAAAATAGCGCAGAAGAACTCTCCTGGATCAGAGAACAATTTGCTTCCTTGGAGCATTTAATTCTGTCCTTGCCACCAGCTTGCTATGAATCACAGGGCCAAGTCCTTTCACATGTAGTGTTTGACCCAGGCTTCCCCCCTGTAAACCACTCCTAAATGGCCATGCCCTTCCAGCAGCTACAGTCATCAAGAAGACCTCACTGAAGAAATGAAATACATTGTTATTATGAAGAATTTAGAAAACTAGGCAGTGTCTAAGCAAACAAAATAATACTATGTTTTTGACCAGACAAACTTTAAATCTCCACTTCCGTGTTTGCCATTTTTGAAAAGGAGTAATACGTCCCTAAATCAGATATGACAAATAAATTCCACTTTCAGATAAACTGATATGCTGAGATGAAAAATTATAGAAAACCTGCCAACAAAACTTGTTTCTTTTTAACACCATACTCTGTGGATGATGAAGGTTTATTGCTCACAAAAAAAATGGTCACGTTATAAAGAAATGCATAGCTACACATTTACAGCATTGATGAAGTTCACCAGGAAGGGAAAAAAAAATTATGATTACCGACTAGTATGATGTTCAATCTTAAGGAGGCAGGCATTTTAAATACAGACTCTTAGTGAATTTCATGTGCTGAAGTTTAAAACTACAACATTTAACACATCTTTTAAATGTATAATAAAAGGCTGAATAAGGTTTCTAGATTCAGTAATACATGGTGGAAGTGTATGCACATTAAGTTTTATAGCATAATTTTGTTTTTTCTCTAATTAAGAAAATATACTTTGCATTGTCTTTTGAGATTATAAACACAAAGAAATCCAAAGAACCCTTGCTGGGTTTTGACTAACATCCTTCTAGTCAAATATATTTCTGGTATTGACCATAATTTTATTTATATAGTTATATATTATTATATATATTATTTTATATAATTTTACTTTTATGGATACTCCTTGTAAGATCTTCTATGGCAAAAATCACATTCATTTGCTCTGATGAAAATTTTAATTTAATATTCAATTACACATTATATGTTAGAACTGGATGCTGCTTTATAAATCAATTAACATGACTTACGGAGAGGCATGAGAATAATACTGGGTAGCCTTAGTTCAAAAATACCTGTTTGCAGTTTACAACAGACAGCTGAATGAATAGGAAAGTGGAAAACAAAAGACTAAGTTAAAAGCATTTGCTAAACACCTGTTATCTATCACTATGCTATTATTTATATCTATCACCTGTTATCTATCATTATGCTATTATTTTCCCCATATGTCTACATATGTCTTAGAGTGATTGTTAGAAATATTCATTTCCTGGAGTAAAAACTGAAGTACCAATCCATGTCTTGAAAGAAATGTTCACATTAAATGAAAATAATTTAAATAATTTTAAATAATTTAAAACTATTCTTACACATAGGCAAAAATATATTACTTATTATTATTATCTGCATAAATCCCTAACATTTCCCCTCTTTTCCTAAGAGAAACCACCAGGATTGTTTGTCCACAGATAACTGTCCTTATCACCTCCATCACTGTCACTAGCAACTGAGTGCAGCTCATGCATACATTCCTGGAGATCAGGACTGCAAAGGCAAACCCTGCAAGAGCAGTGCAGCAATTCTGTTTTAGGGACTACTGCAGGAGGATTTCCCACAACCAAACATATTGCCCTGTCTGTAAACAGCCTAAATACAAATCAAAGTAAAACACTTGCAATATCCCAAATAAAAACATCCCCAACCCCATGGGTTACAAAGAATGATTAACAGAAATTTTAGAAAGATGCTCACATCTCTGAACTAAGGTGAGATTTAAGACTGTTCTTAATATTAAAGCAAATCTCCTTCCTTGCACAACGAGTCAGATGTTGAGACATTTCCCATCCATGGAGCTAAAGAGTTTTTCCTAGGTAAGGTTTGCACCTCTATGTTAGCTGAGGATAACAGACTGTGATAAACACACATGACTTTGTCTTCTTTTTTCTTTGGATAAAACCCCTCATTTTCTTGGTCCCCCCAAGATTACTGACCACCAGCTTTTTTGAAAAGCAGTTTCAAAACTCCTCTCCTGGATTACTTAGTGACTCCAGCATTCTGGAAAAAGTAATTACCTTTTGGAGGTCTAGGTGCAATTGCCTTCTGTCGTGACAGCTACCAGAACCTTTTAAGAAATATCCTGACATTCAACTAGATGAAACTATAAGCAAAAAGTGGTTTTGCATTGAAAGAAAACAAGTCTTCTTTCCTACTTTGGACAACATTCAAAATTCAGTGCAAAGTATTTGCATTATACACTTCCTAAAATTTGGTACATATTTGTATTTGTATTTAATATAAAATCTTGCACGTCACATAAATTAAGAGAAGTGCTTTATACAACCTACAGGTAGGAATAATACATGCACTTATCACTGGATTTTAATTTGGGCCAGTTACCAAGAAAACCCATAACTTTTGACTGGTAAAGCAGAAATAGGCTTGAGATGATGTAACACACATTAATATCTACCTTTGAAAGAAGGAGAAAGTGCTCAAAATGTCTTTTAATTGTTTGTATGTTTTCAAAATGCTTTCCTAAAAGTAAATAAATACATCAGAGGTCCACATAAAAGCACACTCACTGAGAACTTAAAATTTTATTCAGTAGTTCTGAACAATCTCTGATATAAAACTTGCTATGACCAGTTACTGGGTCATCAAGAATGCAAGAGTAACATCTCAGACAGCTTAGACATCTTCATTGGGTAAAAGGTGAACATTCTTCTGATGTAGAATATGTGCTCTGCATTAATAAAATGCTAAGAAAGCATCATTTTATTAAGCATTTTGGTATTATTATGGAAGAACCCAAATATCAATCTCTATCATTCAAAATAACATAATTATTATGTTATTATTTCAAAATGCTTCCCACCTGCAAACTGTTATTCCGAAACACAATGGGTATTGAAAAACTGACACTTTGAGATGGTAAATAGATTTTTTTCAACCACGTAAGAAGCCAGTACCTACACAATCTCGCCCTTTTAAAAATCCTGTTCACTTCAAAAGGAGCTCTTTTCAGAAAAATAAAGTCAGTTGCAAAAGCAAGATGTCAGTTTCAAAATACCACACATGCTACTACAAAAACAGTTCTTGGCAACATCAGAATACTCTGAAGGAGATGGCTAACAATGAAGAGTCTTCAGAGAGGAAGAAGTATAAAAAGGCAATAACTTCCTCTAAGGGAATACTACCACAAAGTCATTCACCTTCCAAAAAGTTTTGAGAAGTTTCTTCAGCTAAAAGAGGTATGAAAAAGCAATGGCCCTGCCAGAAGTTACTATTCCTGAGTGGCAAGATGCTGTTTCCATTTTCCTTGCATAGGTTCGGTACCATGGAGCAGTGTCTTCATAAGCAAATCCTCACTGCACTGTATGACACATTGTATACACTGCACATGTATAACTGCACTGTCCCTCTCAGGCTGTGAAACAGAAAGGAATGACTGCAACCTGTTAAGTTAAAACTATCAGTTAGGAGAAAATACTGTGTTTTTTACCTCCTGTACACTTACATCCTAGTTTAATTTACACCAAGGGGAACTCTGAATCAAGCATCATGTCAGACATGAGAATGTCACTCAGTATGGTGAAAGAAATACAGCTTTCTAGTTATGGGGTAGCTGAAACAGACATGAACCCATCTGGTGACTTGGACAAAATTTATTTTACATTATGTAAAAAAAAGTGCTGCGAACACTCCGGAAAAAAAAAATCACCCCAATAGTTTAAAATATGTAACAGAGGTAAGGACATGTCAAAACCAGACTGAATTATCTCTGCAGATTGTCAGGTTAAAGAAATAGTAGATGACTTCACCACCCACCTCCTCATCAATACTTTTTACACTGAACGAGGATGGGAGCGGAGGCAGCCACACTGTGTACGCTGTGTTTGCTGACTAGAAGAAACAGAAGGCCATTGCCTTTTGATGTTTCTTATACAATAAGAGTGCTTCACAATACTGGAGTATACTTCAGAATAATGGAAATAAGACTTGTTTGCAAAGGGGTCAACTATGTTCCCAGTTTTATTTATTTATTTATCTGGGAGGGTGAAGAAAGAGTCTACAATAAAATTAACTTCCCTCAAGAGTTGTTTGTTTTTTTTTTGAACAGTTCTTCAATAGAAGAGACTTTCCTATCTGTTCTAGCACAAAGGTTCTGCCTCACCAACACCATCACATCATCCTAGCTTCCAGTCTTTCAATATGAAACACAAAACCAATCATCAGACCCCTAGCAAAATTTCATTGTTAGAATCTTACCATGATTACAGAAGAATCACTAAGATCACTAAGAAGTGCTTATTGAAGCTGAATGATATTATATTTTTGTAGTTTACTGAATGGCTGGAAGTGGGATACACAAAAAATCCCTAATATAAAAACCACACAGACTCAAAAATTCTCATACTCTTCTAGAGCACATCATAAATGCAAATAATTGATTAAACCAATTTCAAACTCAGACAATTTGTCAATTAAGAAACAGGAAGAGAAATAAGAATGTGAGTTTTGATAAGGCAGCTGACATTTGCTTCAGGAATGGCAAAACTATGTGTAAGGAAACAATACAAATTTCATTCCTCACAACAGCCTATTGCTATGAGACAGGTAGATCACAATGAACACATAAAGCCTTCTAGATGGAAAGAATGCAGGATTTCATGAAAAAGTAGTATGTCTCCCTCTAACACCTTGAATTTGTGAAAATAGGAAAGGGGTATGTGCGCTGCAGAGAGATATTGATTTTACAGGTTGATAAATTATTTTTAAAACAAAAGGAAAAATAACAGTCTTGTCAGTGACTAATTAACTATTTTATTGGGTTCTTACAAATTGGACATTTTACTAAATCTGTATTACTATAATGAGCTTTTCCCTGATCTAACTACGGCTTTATGTCAAATTTAGTTTTAGCTACCTTAAACTACTAGATTTAGGGTGTGATCCCACTCTTGAATCACCCAAGCAGAGTTAGAAAGCAAATTTCTTTCCAAGTTTAAGTTTACAAAAATAACACATCAGCTACATGCAACTGTTTTTCCTGGGTAGGTCAAGCTTTAAAGGACAAAGCAGAAAAAGTGAAAGATGGATTTCAAATGAAGAACTGCATTGTTGGGAGCATATTTCAAGACGATTCAAGATTCACTTCAAATGGAACTGTATCTTCACCTGCAAGCTGGCTGAAAATTGTAATCTCTCCTTCTGACATTCTTTCTTTTTTATTACAGCTTTTTATTAAAGCTTTTCAAATGTTTGGCCCTTATAAACCAGACATTATCTCTGTGAGCACAGCAAAAGTATACAAATTATTTACTTCTGATGGAGACCAGTTATCTTGAAACAAGTGCTTCCTCATTTGTGCCTTGTTTTGTACCTTGTTATTCCACGTACAAAACAGTAATTGTTTACTTCTTAATTTTAAAATGTCATATTTTTAACACTGCATGCATAGAAAACCTTGTGGGAAAAAGCATTGGAAAAAAAAAAAAATCCCTGTAAGTGATCAGGAAGAATGTGAAGTGGCTCCCTAGCTAATACTGCATGTGATCTCTTGGTTTGCTCTCACAGTGTTGTAAGAGAACAGAATGAAGGATCATTACCTGCAAGATGCACGGGGGGAAATCAAAACCAATTGCTGCTGCTAAATGAACTGTACTGAGAATATTATGATAATGATAGCAGTAACTTTTTTCTTCCTTAACATCAGATCAAGTGCATTCCATAACATGAATGCCACTGCTGTACTCCTTGTATTTAAGTAACCTTATACTAAGAACAAAATAATGATTGTGCTGCATTAGACAAATGTTTATTGAGCTCAGGCTCTCTTGTAGTGGCAAACAGTAGACATCTCAGTAACATTAAGCCCAGCATGCAGTGATGCTGCTAGGGAACACTATATCAGGATCCAGTTTTTCAGAGCCCCCGAAGACCTGAAGAAGTATTTATCCTTATTTTACCTAGTGAATGTTTCTTTCCTCAAGTTCTTAAACATGAAACACTTAATATCCACAACATCAAACTGCAAGAGTCTACATTTTGCAGAGTATGCCAAGAACCACTTCAATTTGTTTGAGTATCAGTATGCTAAATTCTCCTTTTATTTGATGGTCCCTACTTCTTTCAGTAAAAGCTGGGCATGGCAATGACCTTTCCAACACAGGGCACAGTCCCATAAGACCCAAGTTAGAGCACAGCATGTCAGGATCAGTCGCAATCCAGTGATCTGTATCTTGCCCAGCTGGCCTTCACTAGGGCCAGCCATGCCAGGCAATGATGAAAAACACAGGACATTAAAAACTACTATGGAGCTAGTACTGACTAATGTCCTTGAGCAGGGAGTTTTTTTTTTAATTTATTTTAATGCTCTATGAACAATCATAAAATTTTCAGAAGGGGCCGCAGAACTCATTCTTAAAGCTGAGGCTCCAGCACCAGAAGTAGCCGCGAGATCACTTTCCTGTACCACTGAAAAATCATCAGGAAACAGAATAGCAAATTGGCAGTCTGTAACAAAATGATTATAGTCCAAAGGAGCCAGGAGAACATAATTAGTGTGCATGATTTTTAATGCTGAACTAAAAGAATAATTATTTAAACAGTAGAAATTACAATTCCTTTCATTGGTTAATTTAAAATAAAACTTTTATCTTCTGTGATGTAAGAGAAGAAATTCTCACCTAGGGTTCCCAAATATGCTTTAAAAATTCTAAAAATACAGAGACCAAATGCATCAGGAGGAAAACTGTCTTCTGGGAAAATAGGATAATTAATCCTCAAAACCCATGATATGAAAAAGCAGAAACTTCATGAGACTCCAGACATGTAGCAGGCTAGGCACCATGGTTAGGGTTCCTACCGAAAATTTCAAGGCAAAGCAATATGCATCCCAGAGGAAGCAGCATGTCTTAAAATGCTTGCTCCTTTGACTTATCCATACTATAAATTTACTCTTGCTAACAGCATGATTTAGGAAAGAACTGCAAGTGAGAAACCACTAGGTGAATAAACTCTGACACGCGGTTACATTCAGTCCACACATTTTATAATCAACTTCACCACATCACTTCCAAGCAGCAACGCTAAAGCAAACACACAACATATGAATATGAACAATATGAAGCAAACACACAACATGACGCCTCTTTTTTGCCCAGAAGGAAACCAGTCCATTCCATACCATAGTAAGAAATGCTAGCTTACAGAGACAGGGAAAATAAAGCCAAAAATATCCTGTTTGAATTGTAAAGTCAGAAAGAAAACTAGAGGAAGTATTTGACATCACCCAACAAAATCAGAGTTTGTCACTTAAACCAAAGCAGTATTCTGAGATTCAGATATTTAAGCAAATTTTGAGAAGGAATTTTAAAAAGCCAGTACAGTGACTGGATTTTCTTTCCATGCATAACTTCGCAGCAGATAAAATATATTACAAGTGCTTGAGAGAGAATGTGACAGCTGAGTAGTAAAAAAACCAGTAAGGTGGCAAAAACAACATCAAAAGCAGTATATGAGACGTATCAGAATAAATTATAATGGAAGAAGGTATGAACCCCAACTTTACTGTGAAAAAATATGCACAAGAGATGATTTTGCTTATACAGTGATGTTTCAGAAATGTTTGCTTTTCTCAACATGCTTTTGAAAGTCTGGTTATCCTTCTTGTCTTGATATTATGAAAAGTATAATAATTATCCAGAAAGAGTCTGCTTTGATTTTTATTTCTGATTAAGTAACTTGTAACTTTTTGTAAAAATTTTAGTGAAACTGGCCATCAGTCAGGCCTAGTAACAGTAACATGTTAATTAAAATTACCTAGCCTCTCACCTGTCAAGACCTTAAGCATATGTTTAAAACCATGACGAGACAGCCACAAAGTTACTACAGACACTGGGTTTAGTTTAGACAAATGAGTCAGTTCACCACTAGTGAAGTATTTTAAGAACTGGCAGTATAAAAATAATAGTTACAGATATTTATATGAACATCCTCCTTGTCATTGTCTAAGACCAGACCTTGTGAAGAAGAAAAAATAAATAAATAATAAAAAATATAAATTACGAAGTAAAAGACAACAACAAATCACCCAATGATTTTAAGAAGAGTTAAAAAGCAAATGAAAGGCAACAGTTCAGAATCCAGAAAATTATCACAAGATACAGAGAACTCATGGACAAGAAAGGGGTGAAAATTTCACAGAATGAAGGACAGCATTTTCAAGCTAATTGTTTGCAGAATTGCTTTCAGAATTTGCAATACCTAGGCAACTGTTCGTGAAATTTTTCAGGATAACTGACTGATTTTTGATTAGTTAAAAAGCTAAAGGAATTAAGTAAATTCCTCTTTCACCTAAAGAAGTGGAACAGTACATTTGGGAATATTTCTTTTCTGGTTTAAGTGTTTTACAAAGACTGCTTTTTCCATCAAGAGCTACTAAATGCATATGAAAAACTCCTGCCTTTACTAACAAGGCAGAGCATCTGCTGCTACAACAGAGATTCCTTTCCCTGCAGTGAAATTTTAAAGATTTCTTCTTCAAAAACAGCAAGATGACTAATTAGGAAACTTCTCAGTACAAATGCTAAACAGAAAATGTTTATGCTCTTACAATGGTTAACACTTCACTCCCAATAGGGTGTAAAAAAACCCCAAAAAACCCCACACAAAGCCAAAACTCAACCAAAAATCTGTTTAGCAGATGCAAGATGGATCTTCTCTGCTGTGATTTTTAGCAACTAAGTTACACAACAAATGCATAGTGGAGTTTTGTTCCAGGCCCTGAACAGAACATCGTTTGAGAGAGGCAGCTGTTCAACATGACAGCTACCACAACATCCAGAGCAAGGCAATGAGCTACAGCTAAGACACACAGTAAGGAGACATACAATGCCCACTGAAGACAAATGGAAAAAACTTGGACAGTGACTAGACTTGGAATCAACTTGAGACTAAATCCATTTCAAAAATAGACAGGAATACAAAATTTGTGACTATCCACATTTGTTACGCTAAAGAATCTGATAAAAACACCTCAGAACTGCGATGGCAGGACCACAAGTCAGGCAACACTTTGAGATGTAACTTTAAGAATTTTTTCCTTGCAAGGTGAACAAAACCATGACAAGAGGTCTGCATCTCTACAGCTTTCTTTTCAAAGAAAATGAAATTATAGCAAAGAAGCTTTGAAACAAGCAAACTCAGATCTGCTGGATAAAACTTAATATTAAAACCAAAGGACTTGAAAACAAACTCATAGCCTGTGCTTCTGAGGGGTGGGATCTTCCTTTCAGATTTCCTCTCAGTCTGGCAACTCTCATCCACTTTCTGGACTGAAACAAAGCATCGTGCAGTTCTTGGAGATCTTCTGGAAATTCATCACATCTTAGCAGCCAAGTGAAGATTTGAGGTATTTTTCTGAGTCACACAGCTCACTCATTAGTGTGCAACTGTTCATGGCAATAAACAAATTGCTATCAGCATTCCAGATCTCCTGCAGCAAGTGAGTACGCAACCATCCCACACGTTGCTGGATTCTGAGCTGCACATTTATGAGGTTATCTTTCCACTTCAATCTAGCACAGCAAGACCCACTTCAATTCCACAGCTATCCAGATGGGGCACTTAAGGACTTAAAACCAAATTATTTTAGTAATGAATAAAAACATACACACACAGCATCTCCCCACTGTCAGCAAATTCCGTCTAGGAATGGGGAGAGTCAAAACGAATGAGAATGTAATTATTCCTTAACTTTTGCAAGCTACTATTAATGGACTAATGCATTATAACAAAGATCATAAACTTTAATGAGGCATAAACACTGTTTACATAATATGCAGAACCGCAATATTTATTTCATCATTATTCTTTTCATGAGATGTTGGTAACTTAACACCAGTGCCTGTAAATTTATTACTTGGAATTCACAGTTCACACCACTAAATTATCAATTGTTCCCTCCACTACAAAACCAATTTATTAGCAGAACTCAATACCATGAAAGCTTTCTAGAGTTGCTAATAAGTTTCAAAATAAATAAACATTCCCTTTGATCTCCACTGTTCTTTCCTTCTTAAATGTCACCATAAACAATGCTGCAGTCAACAGATACTAGAACTGTTACAATTCTCAATGAAACATTGAACTGTTTTCCAAATGCCAATTTTGACTAGTGAAAAAAGAAATAAAAGAACACTAGGAGTTTCCTTCTCTCTTAATGGGAATTATATTTTACCAAAACTCATTAATTAAAAAAACAAAACAAAACAATAAAATACAACACAGTGTTGTTTGTTGTAAAACACTATACTAGTTAGGACTGCAGTTTTTGGAAACTCTATTATTTCTGCCACCAGCTCCTTGTGATACGATCTTCTGGCTTCAGTGACCAACAGTTTTGCTGAAGATCCCCCAAAAAGAAAAGTTGTGCCTAAAATCCAATGCACTTTGTACAGGATCAAAACAGCTGTATTTCACAAACAAACGCTCTATGATGGTCCATTTGCATTTCAAGCACAAAAGCTGCCTGCTAAATTGAACAAGTCTGTAAAACAATAGTCTTGCTTTCTAAATTCTGAAATAATTTTTGATTTTTAAAATTCATGTACCAATTGTGAGCCTAGGCATGGAGCCGTATGATACAGCTAAAGGAAAGATAGATTTTTTTCTTCTTCAAAAATCAGCTTGCACTAAGGACTAAAAGTTAGTTCATATTTCAGCTATCATCACCCCCCCCCCACAAATATCTGAATAGCCTTTATTTCTGAAACAAAGCAACTAGACCATGCATTTCTCAAGACAAAATGATGAAACGCCATTTTACAAGTGATACTTATTATCTGAATTACCATTATTCTTACTGGAACGCTCTTCTATTTTACCTTACTGTTGATATACATGACTGAAAAGTCTGCCTTCCTGTACTTTTCCCTACGAACTACATAAAAACAAGGAGAAAGAGAGAGCATATCTGGAAGGCACATTCACTGACAGTCTGGCGTTCTGAATAAAACACTGAATTATGGGGTACAGTGGAAACATTTCTCTTGCAACTACACATATTGTTTAAATTATTTTCTTTGGTCATCGTTTACTCCAGCTCTCTACACTGTTTATTTTATTTGAAATACTGCACAACCAAGAAGGTTCAGTTCTCACTGTGTCTTGGTGGCTGCACTTTGGCTCAATTGCAGCCTCCTCAATAGGAATTGGGCCTGGTAAGCTCTGCAGGACCATCTCAGCAGGGCAGGAGAGCTCCCAGGCAGCTGAAGGGAGTGTGTACATGCCTGCGGGGAGCTGAGCTGGGTGTCTGTAGCAGGTTCACAGATTGGAAGACTTGCAAGAAAAGGCTGCTGAGGAATGGCCCAGAAGGATAGTGAAATAAAGTGCTCATGCAACCATAGCCTCCAGCCTCCCTCACAGCATGATTTCTTTACTAAGAATAGCTGAAGTGGGCAGAGCAAAGGCTTGTCTGTGACTCAATGTAGATTATATGGCTCCTCAGACCCTCACCAATAACAAATACCTAGGAAGGTGTAACCACCAGAACCACTCAGACCTTTCCAAGGGTATTCCTGTACCTCCTGTCAGGGCTGCAGGAAAACGGCCATGCTGCCAACCCAGTTCAGGCCTGAGCTTAAGAAAAATGAGCAGGACACAAAAAAACTGTTGCCACCTTAAAGTAGTACCATATAAATGTGAACTTCACCTGGCAACATCATCAGAAATACTAATTTGGGCACCCATGTGACTAAGCAATTGCGAAAGGAATTAAGGGTGCATTGTTGTCTTGGAAGAAGCCTGGGTTAGAGAAAGACAGGTGTAAGAAGTGAAACAGAAGGTCACAAAATTGTAGAACCTGTGTGGAGGCATGTAAATTACATGATCACTGCTGCCTGGGAGTGTGTGCTGGATGGCGCTGCCACAGCCTCCATCTGACAAACCAAACCATTGTCCATGTTGTGAAATGTTGTGAAACCATGTTGTGAAGCCTGCCTTTGTAGGAAGAAGGAAACAGGAGTCTTCCCTGTCTGGCAGGGTGGATCAAGCATCTTGACATCACTGTGCTATCATGCCAAACCTCAGCCTGTCTACCCACTACATCCTAATGCTTCCAAGACCATGCACCCAGTTTCCCAATGTTCTGCTTTAAGGACATCCTGAACAAGAAGTTACAGCTGCGTATCAACTACACTCAGGGATTTTTCTTACACGCATTTTTCTCATGATGTCTCAAGGCAGCAGATGTAACATCCTGTGGCAAAAAATACCAGGAACTGAATCACGAAATCTAGAAGAGCATCCTAAACCTCTAAGCAAGCAAGATGAAACCAGCGTGAGTACTGATGAATGCAATGCATTATCCACACAGCAGACAGACTGAAGCAATAGTTTGTCCTTCGAAAGTGTACCAATGCCAAGCCTACTTAAGAAATGTGTACTGGATTCCATGTATATGCTGCTGACAATCATCTGTGGAAACTGACAACTGTTCTCCTGGGAGCACCAGTCCCGTATTGCTGGAAATACAAATCCTCTTCATCTGTTTTGCATGCCACCTCTGCTTATACTCTTCCTCCACAGAAAAATGGATATAAATATACCCTTTAAAAAAAATTCCTTCTAAAAATAGTTATGAGCATTTATCTACAGATTTGTGAAATGGCCCAGCTGTACAGTCCAGCTTGCAAAAATAACTTCTGAGATGGCATGAAGGATCTTGACTAGTAGGTGAAAATAGAAATATGATACATAGAAACCAATTCTAGTGTTCTGAGTAACATGGACTAACTTCAGGTTTTAGAAACTGCTAATTTAGAAATTTAGAAATTGCTAGACATACAGATAGGGCCTGAAAACTATGCATAGTCTGGTTAACTGGAATAAACATGAAGAAAAGAGGCTGGTTGCCCCTGTTTCTTACAAGTATTAAAACTAGGGTGACTATACCCTCTACTAAACATCAAAAAATTTCCCCTATTAGTTTTTCTCACTAGCTCCCCAGTTCCTCTCCCTGTCAATCAGACACAATACCAATACAAGCTTCATGTGCAATAACCCAGTCACTTGCTGGGCCAACAAATTTACACAGAGTACTGTGGGTCAGGTTTTAGTCACAGCAGCAAGAATGAAAACAGGCAAATGTCACGAAAGAATGGGGGCCCTCTGCCAATCATTCAAATGTTTTAATACAGCAACATTAAGATTCATGATTTCAGTTTCCCATTAATCGTGCCAATCAACAAGATGTAAAAGTGAACGTTCTCCCTTTAAACTCACCATGAATTTCACATTTCATTCGCTGAGTATTGTCACTACTCATCTCCATGGAAACAGCTGTGATGGGAAAAACTCCCTGGTATATTGTATCACCAAGTGAATCAGACAAGACTAATTAAAGACAACTCTTTCTAAATATACACACGGCCTGCAAACCCAGAACACTAAGGAAATATTTTCAAAATGGTCTTATAGGAGAGCTTTATTAAAACTAGTAAGACAGTCTCATGGACAGATGCACAGGATTAGAGTACACGGCACCCCTATCAAAAACCTTATTTATTAAACCAAATTAGTTCACAATCTTTTGCTGATATATAATGTCTGTATATATAATATTTTTAAATGGCAGATGGCAGTTAAGACCATTTAACCACTACAAATTTGTAAATAACTATATATACAATATATAGTGTACTTCGCAAACCTTCTGCATACAATGAGACTCCTACATTTTTTCCAATTCTTGAAGACATCCTAGGATATTTATTACTAATAAAAATTGCAAATATGCTGTAGAAACACACTCACAAACAGGAAATAAGCCCTGGGTGTGATTACAAGAGAGAGCTGCCAAGAAGTGCTGTCCATACAGACATCCTAGCTCTTCTCATTGATATCTTCACAGCTACCTCACTGTTCTTTACCCCATTTACTTATCAATTCCTGTGGTATTCATATAGATTCAAAAAATTCACTATATATGAAAGGGAATGAACTAAATTTTTAAAAATCACTGTGGAAATCTCCTATTACATTACCTCTTTTCAGTTCAAGTAGCTACAGCATATTAAGAGTTTACTTAAGGATGAAAGATATTCCACAATTTCAGCCCGACAATCAATTCCCAAACATCATAATAAGCATTCAGTTCCTATTTTTGTTTCCATATTAATTGAAATAAAATTTAAAAACAATATAAAACATAGTTTTTTTTTTCCTTTAATGAATATAAGCATTATTAGAGAGCAAGGAAAAAGTATCTTTACTTGAATTAGAAAATTATATCAAAGTTACAAGGCATTTCAAAGTTCAAAAAGAAATACATAAAGTTAGGAGAGAGGGAAGTGTCTTACACAAAGAACCTCTAATTAATGCAGCCTATTTCATAATTAACGCAGCCTATTTCTTAAATGCAGCAGGACTTTGACAACATCTCTTCAAACACAAACCCCTATCTCATCTGGAAAGGGCTTCTGACCTCAGGCACAGATCCACCCTAATGCAGTGTTCTGTTGTCATGTCCTGTGCTATCTTGGACTTACCTCATCTGCCACCTTCTGCACCACATTTCATTGTACAACCTAAAAATGTCCTTACACACCTATAGACATATTTAGACACATCCGGTGTATTTTAGATAAATGCATTCATAGCAGCAAAATGAAAAGACACCTCCAGTTCAAATTATATGCTATCAAAAATGCACATTTGTGCTTCATATTAATAAAGATGATACTGCAGAATATACAATTTATCAAAAAATTTATAGTATTTGGAATCTGATGCAAGACACAAAATTTTCATATATAACAGTTATATGATACAAATTTTGTGTAAATGGAAGCAAGTTGTTCAAGTAGTATATGTGCTTCAAATTTGACAGCCAGAAGAAAAGAATACTGAAAGATTATTTTTCCTGCTACCGTGTCAGAAGGGATTTAAACCATTTCTGCATGACTGTCTTCTCCATTCAAAAAATTTAAATTCCATTAATTTACATGGCTCTTTTTTTCAGCTCATATGTATGCATTCTTTACAAATAATGCAATGAACATACAGGTTTGCAAAATAAAATAGCTGATTTCATAACTGAAAAAAAAATTCTAAGCAATTACCAATGCCAAGTGCAACTATTTTGTGGCAACACCAGCATAAACAAGCCCTATTCAGAACTTGTTACAAACTTCTTAAAAACTATGCATAGGTTATCTATGCAAAAATGTGTCATGTTACAAGAAAGATACAGTTATTGAAAAGAAAATTAACAAAACTGTATATGAACAAAAAGACAACAGAATAACTGGCATCTTAAGCACTTCCCATTTAATGCAAAACAAAGCATAAGATGTTCAGGAAGACAGAAAATTCATAAGCACACAAAGGAAATACACTGGAATGCAGTATGATAAAAGCATGCAAATTTTCACAGCCAGAAACCACTAACCAAAAAGACAATGAATCCAAAAGCAGTTTGTTTTTCCTTGTGACAGTCTCAAAACTAATGAGTCATTTTGGCTTCATATGGGGCATATATGCTAATGTCCTAAAAAACCATCAAGTTCATGAAGAAGTAAAGAAACTTTCAACTTTAGAACACTTCTGCTCTCTTATTAAGCACTTGTCATTGTACTTAAATGACTTCTCCCAGTCACTATCAGGACTGGGACAAGTAAAGTAGAAAGATGTAAGATCTGATGAAACATGACAATTTTATGTTCTTATTTAATATCAAATTATGACAACAGTAGTTTTGCATGAGCTGCAAAATTAGTTTATTTAATTCTGATTTCTGTATTTTCTGACTTTTCTAACATAAAATATTATGCATATGTACTACAATCTAACATGAACACATGGCTCAAAAGACTTAGCCTGTACTGTTAGACCTGAAGTCCTTAAGGGATATTTAATTTCACAGTGAAATATGAGCACAAAAGAAAATAAACAAACAAAACAAATAAGTAATAAAAAATATAAAAAAATAACCAAACCCCAACTAATGAGCAACAGTAGGCAGAAAGCTGTTTATGACTTTGCTATCCTACCAGAAATTATCTATTTTGGATGCTTATGCGAATGTATAATACTTCTAAGAAAATACTTAAAAGATCCACGCTTTGCTTGACAGAAGTATGTATCACATAAAAATTAAAGATCCTCTTCTTTACAACCCTAATATTAATTTTCCACATACCTTAAGCATTTTAATAAGAAATTATTGCAAAAAATTCCAAAATTTTTGATATAACTGAAATGCTGAATACTAAAATAAACCCACCAAAGCTACATTATCAGAAGCAATGCACAACACAACATAATAATGTAACACTGTATCTCTAAAAAGAAGTCTCACCAGCAGTTGCACTTGTAACATTTTTAGCTGTTCTGCAGTATTTGTAGGGAGTCCATTTTTGGTAAACACTTGCATAAATCAACAGATTGAAAACCAGAAGCTTAAAGAAGAAAAGTGGCAAATTCTAGTTAAATGTATCTGAACAGATTTTTTTCTTTTAATTATTTCCTGCACGTCCAGAAGTTGAGATATACTAGTATAACCCCAAACCCATGGAGTTAATTTTGAACACACAACAGTGAGTCTCAAGGAAAAGAAATTAAGCTAGCCAGTGAATTGTTTCTTTCATCTTGAAAATCTTGCGCAGTCTGCCCACATAAATACTCCCTAAGAAATTAGCAACTGCAGTAGGCCAGTGCAACGCCAAACAGTCCCAAAACATAACCATATCTTCATCTTAATGTTTCTGGAGATCATGTAAGACCTTCAGGCCAGCATCTACCATTATTCCTTCTTTTCACACATGCAAAAAGGGAGTTCTATGCTGTATCTTTCTTGATCCTAACAGCTACAAGACCCATCATGATTTCTTGAACTGACTTTTCTTCATTCACAAAGCCAACATGCATTCTGAGATAAAGACATTCTCATGATTAAGTGGTATCTCAAATTTTACAGTATGCAAGTTAGCACCAGCACCGATTTTCAAGAATTCCCTCCATACCAAAATTTTGACATCTGACATTCCTACAGCTTACTTAAAACAAACAAGTAAAACCTAAATACAAATATATATTTAGACATAAACATAGACACAGAACCATAACAATATTACTTTACAAGAGAGAATCTGGGACAAGTTTAATGATCCACAGTCAAATAAAGGATTTTGTTTATTTCAAACTGCAACTAAAGCTTTTTCACTCACTTCTCAAAATCATGTAGAAATACAGATATGAAAATAGGTAACTTCACCCTTCACAATTAATCCATATAGTAAACTGTACATATATTTATTGCAGTCCCTGTTTTAATAATCATGAAGACCTAATTGCCAGCAAGGAAGACTTCCCATTATCAGTCGAGTAACATCCTGACAGTGGCAACCACAAAGCTTCTGCCGAAATACTGCAGACCACATCTACCTTGTAAATTCTTATATTGCACTATCTGGGTACCTGAAGATAATACACCTATGCAGTATGAAAGCAAGTTTGTTTTGTATCTGCTGTCACACTTTGGTGAGATGATGCAAAAGTATCAAAGAAACCCTAAAATCCCATCCAAAATTTTGTGGTAGTCTTGTAGGTTCTGGCCCATTAACTTATTTCAAAACTGCTTGAAACAAAACCTTATTCTAATATCCTCCTCATCCAACACCTATTCTGTGTGACCTATTTCAGTGAGAAGAACACATACCATACCAAATACCTCAAAAAAGTAAAAATTCGTGTTTGAGCTGACACAAACATGTATTGCTTGCTCAAAAAAAATTCTACAGATTACAGGGAAGTAGAGATTAATGATTAAAGAAGCTTAGCAAGGAAATAAAAAATATGACAGTAAAGAAAGTACATAGGAAATAAGACTGACGTGTCATATCGCTCAATCCCACTTCTGGACTGGTTTAAGGGAGAAGAAATAATATCAACATCCTCTTGAGATCATCCACCCCAAGAAACCTCAATGAACCCCTATCATGGCCAAGGAATGAAGAGAAAATGGTATCCAAATGGGTGTTTTAGGTAGTACTGAGGAGGAAATATTTCATTTCCTTCATTCTTACCGAACAAGTACTACCAAACTGAAAGTTCTAGGGATAAGAGGTTCAGGGAAACAAAGCAATGATGAAAACTAGACACATGTTGGAAGGAAGCAACATAATATAATGAAATACTTTTTCCTCAAAGGACTCTTTGAACAAGGCAACAGATTGAAAAAGTCCCCTGGATCAGAGAAGTCATGAAGAATACATATTTTCACTTGAAACATTAGGCCACATCATGAGGGAAAAGAAGGGAAGGAGACAGGAATGACTAGCTGAACAAACAGCTAGAACAATTTCTAGAATATCACACTAAAAAGGCATATCTCAAAAGTGAATTTAGAAGAGTAGAAAGGAAATGTCTTAACATCAAAAAGTTTCCATGGGCTGCAGAGAGAAACACACGTGGGCAGCTATCTTTTTCTTTGGCAGATGTTCTCAAACATCAAGATGAAGTATTTAGTGTTTTTGCAAAACCTGTTGAAGACAAATTTCTGGCATCAACCATGAGGCAAAACTCAATCCATTTGCAATTTTTTTTATTACAGCTTCTGTTCTGCTTCAAAATTGCTTGTTTCTGATAAAAAGCTCTCAGATCCAGCATGCTTATTTATGTGGAACACATATCCTTGAAAGAATCAAGCACCCAGAGCTTACACACAAGCACGTTCAGCAACTGCTTACAGTTTTATCCAGCAGAACAGAATACCTTACACATATCTTTTTTTCCCCATTTACAACTCAAATATGATTTGCCTTTGGTGGGCAGCCAATCTGCCTTTCATAAAGACCATCAAAGTTCATCAGCTTTGTGAGATTCTTACATACCGCACATGTTCCTAGGATTCACCATCACTAATGAATTAGTGGGCATGATTCCACAGTGGAGGTTTTCAAATTAAAAGAATTATCTTATGAGACATCACTTGTCTGTATTTCAGATCTAAGAGGGAGACAAAGCACCATATATTTAGAGTCAGTTTTACAAGGTACATTTCTAAAATAAACCTCTCAGTGGTAATTGAATACTTTTAATCATCTCAGTCCAACTTCCAAGTTTGGTACTACTGACCTACTGCTATTTATATAGCCATATAATTTTCTAATGACTTTTCTATTTACTTTTATTTACTATTTTTTAAAAACCAGTGTTTCCCCAAAGGGAAAACAAGAAGCCTTCAAGAACTATTTTAGGTTCTGCATTAGCAGTTTGTTTTAAACATATTTTTACTACTGTACTTCTACCTGTTGTAAGCAGTCCTGATTAACTGACAAAAGCCTACAGGTGTCCTGACTGTACCTGTTCCACCAAAAGGGAGGAGACCAGAGGGGAAAAAGTGTCCATTCTGCACCAAGACAGGCAACAACTACTACAGACCATGTACCAAATCACATAATGAAGCATCAGTTCTTAGCACAATTCAAAAAGTAATTCTGATGCATCTTGGAACTTACAGTGGATTTTCAGGGCCATTTAGAGCAGCTAGGCATTGCTAGGTCACAATAATCCCAGGGAATATTCCTCAAATACACAGAGGTAAGCAGGAAACAAAGGACACTAGAGAACAGAATTTCAACCAAGGATGCTATCTCTTCCCATCAGATAATGCAGATTGTAACATCTTTGTCAAGGTATTCATCTGGCAGGGTGGAAGAGATACCAGCATTCCAAATACACAGATACTCTTCTTGATGTGCTTTTCACGTCTGCATTACCAAGGAAGATTCCAGCCACTGATTAAGGGATTCAGGATGGTCAGGCACCCACCAGATTGATGTGAAAGTTCTGTTCCACAGAATTTAACCATATTGTCTCAGCATATGTGTAGAAATAAAAGTCTTTTAAAACTTGATCAGATGAAGGAAGTAATTTGGAGCTTAAAGGTTTCCAGGACAAGGTTTTTTTGTTGGTTTTTTTTTTTTCTTAGTTAGTTTGAAGAAATAGCTTTCAAAGCCAAAGAATAAAGTCATGAGTACACTTTGTAACTTAACTTTAGCAGAAATGTCAGCTTAGAGTGTCAAATTCTTCTCTTGCTCTCACCTTGACCATCCCTTTTGCTGTGCCAACAGAACAATTTCTGCAGCAATCTTGTAAACAACAGATAAGTCAAACACAATCATGAAACCATCAAAAAAAATCATGAGGGATACTAACTTACACTGCAGCTCCACAAACTGCTGTGCTGGGAGTTGGCTCGGTATGGGAACAAACACCCAGTAAAGGAGAGGGAGAACAACAATTGCTACAAAAGGAAACATCATACTTTCCTCTTCTCTCTTTGTGATTTCAATGCTGCTGTCTATTCTAGACAACTCCTTATCAAATTTCAAGCAAGAATGAATAAATTTTAATATATTAAGTAATACAGGATACAGAAAATAGTCCATAATCCTTGTAATTAGAAAAAAAAATATTGAGTTATAAAGCTGACTTTGCCCACTGCAGGATGTAAGAAGCAGGGTGTGATATTAAAATATGACTCAGTGACCCAGGGGATATTCTGTATAAGGTATGTCATGTATGCTTGGCAATTCAGAGCAGAAATACTAATCTCTATACTAACATTAACTGAGCCTGCTTCATATCCCTGTTGTACGATTTCTAGAAGTATTGCCATTAAAAAAAATTAGTCATGTCTCTGGAGCAGTTTGCAGGTTGCGAAGACTAATTTACTATCTGTAATTAGAGCTTTGCCCATGTTATCAAGATGTAACACCAGGCACAGGAAAATTATCCTGGAATAGGAAGCTTTACTTGTAAAGATCTCTGGAATAAAAAGATCTATTTAGAATATTACATAAAAGAAAACAGCATATGAAAAAACTGTAGTTATTTCAGAAAAAAACATCAATCTAAACAAGTAGGAGAACATAGCAAAGTTCTGCTCTGAACTCCTCACAGCTCCTTTGAAAGTCTAAGATCCAATGGCCACTCCTGTCTCTGCTCCTGCCAAGGTAATGTTCCACAAATCAGAAGTCCTCTTCTCTCCCTGCCAGCAATTTCAGTGAATGAAAAAGTAAAATATCTGGACTTGTTATGTGGGTTTTTTTAATATTAGAAGTTGAGAAATGGACCTAAGGGAGTCTGTGTGCAGCAGAAGACAAGTCTGGGAATTGCAATGTTTTAACTATACTGAGAACAATACAGGACACAGGCAAAGCTTAGCAACAATAAAGATGGCAGAAGCATGTCGGAGATAAAATTGAGTTATTTGGTGGGGGTGGGGGGAGGTCCTTATTCAAAATTATTTATATCACAAAGGCAAATGCATATGTAATTGCAAATCATCCAGTGACATACTACTAAAAATAAGTTTTGTCAGTAGAAAATTTAGTTGCCTGACCACAAGTGTCAATAAATAGCTACTCAGCATAACAAACTCAGTTTAGAGGGGATTTAAGAACTTCATTACAGCAAATTATCTCCCTAAAAATAATTTTTTCTTTTCTTTTCTTTTTTTTCTTTCAGTTAGCAAAATCGAAACAGCTTGTCCCTTGAGAGCTACATACATGACCATCTTTCATACTGCATTAAACAAATTTTCAACTCAACAAGTCGATCTTTTATTTTCTCACACAAAAAAGTATACAGGTATCACTAGTGGGATTTAAGCAGTAGAGGATATTGAGGAAGGCAAAATTCAACAAAAATGCTATCTTTAGAAAAAGAAAAACTACTACTATTGCTGAAGACTATAAAGTTATGTTTAAATAACCTCTCTGCTGGAAAGAAGATCAAAGGAGTTGTGTTGTTACAGTCATTTTTGAAAAACAGCACACTTTCAGCATTCTTAATTTTCTTCCACATAATATATTTTCTGGCCATGTAAATATCATTGCTTCTAGGAGCTCTTTTCATTTTCTGACTGGGCAGATCTTTTTGTCTATCTAGAAAATATCAATTGATCCAAGACTTCCCTGTCCATTACTGAGAAATAGCACCAAACAAATACAAGGGCTTCAGTTCAGTCTAATGAAAGTCTCTAGTGCTCTCACATCCAAAGTATGCTTGTTTTATGGGTGCTTCAGGCATGGACAGGGAGTAAGCAATAGTCAAAATAGGAACACAAAGTCCACTTGGAAAACAAAGTTCTAGTTGCCTACTGTTATGTTCTGCAACAACAAATCAATGGTAACTATTCCATTTATTTTGATGGACAACTAACAGTCATGTAAGGGGAGGACTTGGGCTTTTAAGACCACACATTTCTATTCTCAGGAAGACTGAATACTGAAGCCATTGATCCTGAAACAGAATTCAGTCACTGAAGAAAGAATATTTAGAATTTATTAAGGGGCATTAATATATTGCCACTTAATGCTGAAAGCTCCTCCATAATTCATTTTTCTCAACTACCATGTTTTAAAAAGTCTAATGAGAATTGGTGCTATTCAGCTCAAACAGTAAGTTCATATTTCTCCTAGCCTGCAGAGGTAAAATTATGTTCATGACTGACTAAAAATACAAGTGTAAGAAGCTGTTTAAACATCCTTTCCAAGCCCTGTACATTGAAAGGAGTAGGAAGATTTATTGCGGATATTTTGCTGAATCCCTTTTACTTTGTCACAATTGGTTTAATTACAGAGAAGCCATACAAAAACTCCATGCCACTTAGAGTTCCATTAACAAAGAAAATCCTAAAAACATTCTCCCCTCTGCTCTTCACAGTAATATGTGCATATCCACATACTTAGGGATAGTATGCTCTCTTTTTACAAGACGACAAGAGTAGAACATACAAGTAGAAACAGGCAACAAAGGAGGAGAATGGAAGCATTCACTCACTGACAAGTCTAAGGAAGACTTTTTTGCGGAACATAAATGACAACAAGAAAATATCCTATGGGTATTGTTAGTGAGAAAGGAAGTTCAAGAAAATAAGATTATTCTGGTGGATCAGTAAAAACAGCCCAGTGATAGTGGTGCAGAAAAGACTGAAATGTCTCTTTTTTTCCTGTTCCATACAGACAAAGCTTGCTCACAAATAACCACTGATAGGGTTTGGGAAAGGGCAGTGTAACTAACACGATGTGACCAACAGTTTTGGAATACTCAGTGTAGCTGTATTTAGACCCTTGGAGCTAGAAGGCATAGGCATTCACCTAAGGTAGCTGAAAAGGTTGGCCAATGTGATTATGAGAGTGCTAACAGCTACCAAAAATTCTAACAGTTTAGGTGTTTGAGGGGTTTCAAAAAGGCTAATCCCTAAAAGAGGTGAAGAGACCCACAGAACAGGCCAGATAACTTGAACTAGTCAGTAACAAAGAAGCCCACATGGAGCACGCCCTTCTAGAGACAATTTTCGAACACAGTAACCCGAAACAGTCAATATTGTTTTACCAAAGTCAAATTACCAACCTGACTGCCTACTTTAGTGATATGACTACTTAGGATTGCATGGAACCAGATCTCAGCAAGGTACTTTAGTACATCTCACACAGCACTGTCTGAAGCTGAGAAGCACAGACTGAAAGAGAAAACTGTCAGATGAAAAATTAGGCATTCTGCCTAGATCAAAAAGTAACAATAAATGAGCCAACATTCACTTAGCAGCTTGTAAAGACCAGAATACCAAAGAGGTTAATACTGGGGACCAAATTGTTCATTTTAAATTGTTTTGTGTTTTTTTCATTTGGGTTTTTTTTTTCTTAAATCAGCACCCTGAATGATGAGACAGCCTACACTCCAAGAAATTTGTAGAGAGCATTACATTACAGGGAGTAGTTAATCTGATGAATGCCAAGAACCCAGAGAAGCCAAGAAACCTGAGGACTAAGCAAAATAAGAAGGGTGCCCAAGACATCCAGGCAAGTTACTGTTCCTTCCTACTCTGCACTTGTGATTTTGCACCTGGAACAGTGTGTTCAGTTTTGAATCTCTAGCTGAAGAGTAATCTTGAAAAATTAGGAAGGGTCTACTAGAGAGCACCAAGATCGTCAGGAGCCCCCAGAGCAAATGCACAAAGACAGATTGCAGGAGTTAAACTTAGTCAATCTGGCAAAGAGGAAGGTACAGTCTTATGTAGTAGCAACTCAAAACTATCCAAAATGTAATTACAAATTTGATGGGGCAATGGTGATAAAAATGTGGCTTGGGTATTCAGATTGAGGTACGACCTCCAGAGGTTCTATCCAAACAATTTCTATGATTCCTTATGACAACTCATCATTCTACAAATTCTAGAGACAACGATGACTCATTTTTTAAGACAAGCAAACTTTTCATTTCTACAAATGCAAACTTGTGTATATGTTGCTGTAATAGCACTCCCATTATTAAAGAATGCAGTCATCCTAGGTAAATATCTTAACAACACTTGAGCTCAGGAGGCTGCAAAGGGATTTTTTTAAAAGCAAAAATCATGTTTGTTAAGAGCCCTTATATGTGTCCTGGTTGCAACTGGATTAATTTTCTTCTTAGTAGCTGGTACAGTGCTGTGTTTTGGATTTAGAACAAAAATATAATGTCGATAACTCACTGATGTTTTAGTTGTTGCTAAGTAGTCTTACTCTAAATCAAGGATTTTTCCGTTTCCTATGTTCTGCCAGTGAGGAGATGCACAAAAGCTGAGAGGGAGCATACCAGGACAGCTGACCCAAACTGGCTAAAGGAATACCATATCATTGAAGCTCATGCCCAGTATATGAATTAGGGGGAATCACTTAGGACAGGCTGATCTCTGCTGGGGGCAGGATGGGCATCAGGGTGGTGCACTATTGTATTGCACAACACTTGCTTCTCTTCAGTTTTATTCCCCTTGGAATAAACAGGAATTTATTCATATTGGGACAAATACTATAGGAGGGTTAATGGTTTATAGGAGGCTCCTGTAGTTGATATTTAACAACAATAGTTTATCAGGGTAGGCCTTGGAGAGAAGCCAAGTAGGTACTATGTGTTATGAAAGGCACACAGATTATGCTTTTCTTGTCTTTGTGTTTTGTTTTGGGAGAATTGGCAGCTGGATCCAATCTTTAACCTTATTATGGGGTAATGGGTTTGATATTGGCCACTGCCGCAAGGTTGGATGGTTTTTGAGTTTAGGCTTCTCTTTTGTATCGTTAAGTGTTACTTATGGGGGTTTTGGATGGGATATTGGTGGGGTTTGTTAATTCTTGTCTCTTTAGCAGGAGAACCTTTTCCTGAGACCTCAGGGGATTAACAGGTTCTCTCTCTCTCTTCTCCCATCTGTACTCCCCTCCCCATTTTTACCATCACTGTCATAATTAGTAGTATTCTATTTTATTTAGTTTCAGTTATTAACCTCTTCTGACCTCAATCCATGAGGTAGTTTTTTCTTTTTTTTTTTTCAGATTCTCCTCCCCACAGCAAGGAGAAGGGAGGAGAAAGCAAGCAAGAAGATGCATAGCTACTTAGTTGCTGGCTGCGGTTAAACACCAACAATACAGTATTTCACTAGATAGACAAACCTGAGATCTGCAAGAAACAATATATTCTGCTACAGCATGACCAAATTCCACTGAGACCTTCTCATAATCATTGACCTTAAAATGACTTTCAAAACATGCAAAACACATTGCAGCAAAAAAATATAACTTCATTAACACCAAAGAAGTTACTCAGCATATTTAGATGGGCTTTTCCATAATTCAGAGCAGTCAGCTGTTGTACTTTAGAAGAATTTGCTCAGATTCGAATCATTGGTGGGTATTGTGTCAGTTGCTCAGAGGGACAACAGTCAAGATGTTTGAAAAAAGGAAAGCACTACTGCATTCGTGAAGCAACAACTCATGCTCCCTTACCCTGCAAAGCTACTGAAAACAGCATGCAGTTCTGTCTTCAGAACTCTAACAAAGCTGAAGAAATAAAGTAACAAAAATGCACAACTATCATCTGTTCTTTCTTATGGACAGTATTATACCATTGTGTCTTACCATCTTTAAACTATTTTGATATATACTTTTTACAGTTTTATTCAAAAAATTACCGCTTCAAAAATCTAAAACATGCCAAAGGCATGCTTAGCATTATAAGAAAATTCTTGCATTTAACACATGCATATCTCTCACAGCTCTTTTGACATCATCTCTCTGACTAAAATTCTATGTAGAACTCTAAAAACCTAAGCAGAACTACAGCCTGTGGCTTATTTTTTTTTCTTTTAAACCAAAGCCCTTTATCTGACTGCAAACTCTAGACCTGTTACATGCATTCAAGTTGTCCACGGCAGACCTACCACACAATGGTAAAAAAAAAAAAGACAACAGCAAAATAAGCCCAAACCTTTAAAACTTACTATAAAGCAAAATGAACTTTATTTGTTCAGTCACTCATTTGCATAGAACAGCAAGCTGCAATTCTTCTTGAAAAGCATCCCCTCTCTTTCACAAAAACTACCTGCCAATTTTAGGACAGCAAAGTAAGAACCAGACCAACTTTATTATTACTGAAAGGAAAAGCATACCTTGACAAGCAGGCTGAGTTAATGGGATTCTTGAAAATGTTCAAAAATGCTGGAGGTTTGTTTGTTTGGGGTTTTTTAATAAAATGTTTATTTTTAAAATACTTAAACCTGATCCCCACTGAATAACTGCTATCTACTATAGATTTTCTTTCTCATGCCAAGAGATCAAAACTGCAGCTCAAAACTTATACACAGCACAGGAAGCTGATGTTGCCAAAATCTCAAGGCCAAGACTGGAAGCAGAGGAATGGGCATCAAAAAATACTGCCAAGCCTTCTCTCCATATATTACTAAACTGGCAAGAATTTCTACTACTTGATGAAAATAAAGCTGAACTCTTTTACCTCCTTGCCAAAATTAGGGTGAAGTCTATAGCAGAAGTCAAGAAGCCAGTATTTACAGATGGCCAGTGTTCTGGGCAACCCTGTTAAGGTTAAGATCTGCATTTCCTGCACAACCCTATCAAAGAATGATGCTACAGATGGACTAAATAAGCCAAGGTCTACCCTAGAGTTCTGAAATGCAGAGCTAAAACAAATACAGTAGTTCAGGTTATTTATTGACAGGTATTTCAAATCACATAACCTGTAAGGGGCTGGGATTGCTGAAGCCACACTGCACACACCAGCCAACACCACAGGTCTTCCACCAGATCCAACTAGGTCAAATCAGCATTTCACATCTTGGAGAGCTCTGCACAGATTCAGTCTTCATCTCCGTTGCTGAAACAATGTGTGGAAAATGCAGGTGGTACTTCTGGCTCCATCACTGTCATGCTATGTTCTCACACTGGCTGCACCTTTTTCTCCACTTCTATTGAAAAGAATTTTATATTTAAATCAAAGATTTTGTTTGGGAAACACAGTTTCCAGGTTCAATTTCTCTAGCTGTTCAGCAGCCCAAAATACATTCTGATTTTTACCCTTGATTTTTGACCCTGGTACAGGACACTGTTTCTAGAAACTAATGTATACTTTAAACTCATACATATTAATGAACGTAAACGCCAATGATAAGTAGCACAGCTTCAAAGTACAGTAACACCATATGACAAATCAGGGTACTAAGACACAAGAGTTTACAAATAGTTAGCTACTGAAGTATTTTCAGACTTTTTTCTAATTCTCAGCAGCTTTTAAAACATCAACAAAATCCTACTGTAAGTCATTTGCAACTAATATTACACCTTTATTATTTGCACTGAATTCAGAAAACATGCTACGATTATCTGAAACTAAACTTTATTTACCATTTAGGGTGCAAAATATGCTGGCTGTTTGCTCTATAGTCTTGCAAGGCAGATCATGTGCATGCTCTGACCACTGACAATTACATAGGCAAACACATGCTGTTACTTTATACTCTGCCCAACTGTATTTACTTGTTCCCTCACCACTGAAAGCACAATCTTGTGAAGACTTACAATATTCATTTCCACGGAGAGCACCAACACGTTTAATTGAAGTTAATGGGAAAATTCACAACAAAATGCTAAATATGTGTAAGTAATAAGTCTTCACAAAGCTCTTCCACCCCTAAATTTAGAACATTTAAACGGCATTTCTTCTAGTGTAAATATACTTTCAACAGTATTTAAGCATCTGTATAAAAAATTATACATTGAGAGTGCTTCCTAATAATTCTAAATATGCAACAGTAAAATGAGTGAACATTTTTGCAACAGTAGTTGGTGGTCCCAAGTAAGATTAGGATGTGTAGTCTGAAAAACAGACAAGACAAAGACAATTAAGCAAAAAGGGTTGTATTACATAAAGACTGAATAAAGAGTGCAATGTTTTGCATTTCTATTAATTTCAATGTGACAGTTGGTGCTTATTAGAAGATTCTTTTGCAAGGAGCTTAGAAAATAACATTTTTACATTCACCATTCAATTCCTCCCAAGTCCTTGCATTCTATTTCTGTCTTTGGCACCAAGTATCCAGTGTATTCTTACAGAGAAATATATCCAGTGATTCAGACAATCCTAAGAAAGTGAACCTCATTCACAACTAAAGACTAAAGAAGTACAGCTGTTTTCAACCTAATCTATTAGACAATTCCTCCCTTACCCCAAATTAATAACCCGGATCTTAAAACTGAGATTACTAGTATGGCCACATAGCTTTTAGCAACATTAAGAACAATGGGATAATCTCAGCTTTAGTGCCTATAATATAAAATGTATTTTACAGAGTAAGAAACTGCTTTCAAAATCTCAAGGAAACCAGTAGAATACTAAATATTTGTAATTTGCCAAATTATTTTTTCCATACTTGGACAAACATATGAGCTAATTTCCAAAAATCATGTAAAAATATAAATGACATGTGCTACCTCGATTCTAAAAATAGCAGAAGTCTTTTTACAATGACTGCAAAAAAATTAATTG
Source organism: Cinclus cinclus (assembly GCF_963662255.1). NCBI lineage: Eukaryota > Metazoa > Chordata > Aves > Passeriformes > Cinclidae > Cinclus > Cinclus cinclus. The sequence continues at coordinate 30,495,736 of NC_085051.1, forward strand.
ATCACTACTGCATACTATAAGTATGAAGACTAGAAGTACATTTTTTATCCAAGTACAGGTTAACTTTGAAGACATCGTAATGATATGTATAATTAAAACTACTAACCCACAATTTCATTTATACCTCCTGCAACTTGATGTACGAGAAGCAATAAATAGTACAGAAGTTGTTGTGTATTATCTTATGTTAACCATCACAGCTTGCAGAGCTGATTCCTACATGATTCCGTTTGTAAATGCCTCTAATGAGAAGTCTGACAATTTATTCCCACACTTTTTGAATTACTAACTGACTGTTAAATAGAAGGACTTTGCCTCTTATTGCAGGATACTTTAATTTCTCTAAGAGCCGTTTGAAGCATTTTGAAAATGCAAATTTATATCATATGCTTCATATTGAAGGCATCATGAGATATTTAAAAAACCTTCTGGCAGACTGAGAGAATTAACCTCAGGAAAAGGTGTATCAATCCTTCCCTCATACACTAGCAGATATGCTGAAAACATATTAGTTTCTTTTATAGCTTCTGAAATGTGATCAATGGAGAATCCAGACTTCTTGGTCTAAAGCTGCTATAATTCCCAGAAATACTCCCTTTAAAAAGCAATCAAACACCTCCTTTCAGAGTTCTGTTACTTCAGTATTAGCAACTCTTGCTAAAAACCTTCAAGGTAAAGTAACATCATATTAAAAGAAAAAAATGTAAACAACCCCCTCAAACACGCTTAACTTCTACATGATGGTTTTACTTTCTTCAACCGTTACTTTTGTCTTGATCAGCTACTGACCCCCCAACACTGGTAAACTTTCAGCTTCCTGATGTCATGAACATTAGTTATTATTAGGTGTTATGCCTTTAGCAAGTTGATTCTAAACAGACTTTTTTGGGCTCGCCTTCTTACTTTTGCATTTATCTTTCTGATCTATTTTCTCCCTCTGCATTACATCCTTTTACTATTAACAATTTCCTTTCTCCTGAATTTTCAACATGTCACCTTTATTTTTTTGGTCTTCTGATACTGTATCAAAGCCCAGGGAAACAGAGGAGTACTCTGCAGTTCTTGCAGAGCAGCACTTACGGTGGCTACTTGCCAGCTCCATTCTGGGGGAAGCAGGAGCACTCCACACCTTCACAGCTTGGTTTTCACAGAATGGAGATGCAGGTGCACAGGATACATGGGAGATGCAAGGCACAGTTATGGCCTTCTGATCTAGATAAAACCGAGACTAATACATTGCACCATTTGAAGAAGCTAGAGGTCAGCCAATTTCCTTTTGCAGCCTGCATTCCAGTTCTGAGTCTCATACAATGACTTTAAACGGATTGCACAGCATCACAAACCATTCAGCTGCTCTTTCTGACTTCCCTGTAGCTAGCTGCCTCAATTTATATATGCTCACTCTGGTTTTTAACTCTTTATGCAAGCTGAACTTGCCTAAAAATGATGGAGCACATCTTCTGTAATTAGCAGACCGTAAGTAAAATGTTTTTTCTCCTCCTACAGTCCATCAGACTACTTCTTCCTAGAAGCGCTCACTTTAGCATCTAGAATTTAGGTCTTTGAATTCTGCACCAACATGATCTTAACTCAGACTGCATGGGAATAACCCAATTTCGTTTTAAAACTACTTTTTCTGCATGTTCCCCCAAGAGTAATTGCAGTGGGTAAGGGAGAAGATATGAGTGAAATGGGACATTATTGTTTAGGCTATGTTAGGGAGAGGATAACGGATGTGACCATGGGAGTGACTGGAAGAAGGTATGATAAGGAAAGAAGAAATGCAGGATAAAAGCCTGTGTTGGTATAACTTGAATAAAATAGAAAACATCATCACTCATTTAATTTTGTGAACTTTTGTTACAGTTTTTAGAACACAGAAGGGTTTTTTAGAGCATCTCCTACAGAGAATATGACATTATGAATAGCATATTAAGCAACTTGTTGACATCTGCCAGCTGCCACTCAGTCTTTACCTTTGACCATGGACATTGCATGGAAAAAAAAAGCTGAGTGTTATTTACTAAAATAAATTGGTTTCCATAGAAGAAAAATGTTTTTAATAGAAACAAGAACAGTGTATTAAGAAAGTCACACAAATCTTGAGTCATTATTTAAAGTTTTAAAGTGCAGCATGTTGGGAGCAAAAAAGTGTCAGCAGTTTTGTATTTTTTCAAGAAAAACACATGTAACAAATTGTGCAAGGAGAAACAAGAGCTAGAACACAGTGAGTATAGTCCTGGATTTGCTCATTAAGTTTCTGTAAAATAAAAAATAAAATAAAAAGAGTATGCAATCCCAGTATGCAATTTAACTCCACAGTCATAGATCAAACCTGACATTTAGTTTTGGAGGAAAGAAAAAGTTCAGCTGCTTACTTTCAGCTGTCTTGTGCTGGAGTAACCAATTAAATTTTTATAGGAACCTTTCTTTTTAAATTTAATTTTCACCACTTGTGCAGAGACCTCCTTGCCTCTTCCTTCATGGTGCAATGTCTTCTCATTTACAAACCATTGTTCTTTCTCATTTTATATTGCAAGCTGATGAGATGCATTCAGTTTCGGTCACATATCTTTTGACAGCATAGTCCTGCAACTCAACATCTTATTCTAAAATAATGATTAACAGAATGTGTCACAGCAATCAAGAGCTTAGCAGGACTGAAATAGGCAAGCCTTTATTAGGAAAAAGCAGAGCAAAAAATTGTATAGCATATTGAATGCATATACTTACATCCTCCACCAATTTATTGTACTTCAGAAGAATTTCTGGATTTTTGCTGGATGTGAACTGGCAGCAAGTTTGAAATATTTTGTACTGGTCACTGTCCACGAGTAAATCATAAAAAATATTTATATGGCTTAAATGATGTCCCAACAAAAAGAAAGCAAATATGTATTTGAATCCTTTGCGTTACTACATTCACTTCAGTTCATTCAGTAAACCAAGTGTGATGGAATAAATGAAGTGCCATTTGTCTGAGAAGGGATGAACTCACACAGAAGTCTTTTCCTTGCTGGATATCCCTTGTAGCTTTCCTTACTGGATACTCTAGGCACCTACAGGTGCCTAAAACTTTCAGTACTGCTATTGCTCTATCAAATTTGATAGAAAATAACCAAAGAGCTCAAAAATAAGGTAACAGTTCCCACTTGCAAAAGCCTCTTCCATAGGAAACACAAGCTGAAAAAAAGAAAGACATGCTTCTAAGTAGACAAATTGCGAGATTTTTTTATAAATATATACATAAATATATATATTTGAGGCCTCCTTATTGATCAAAACATCACTTTTGAAACACCATTAAATGAAATTATGGCTACAAAAGTGTTACAATTATAGAACTATAAATACATTATCTGAAGAACTACTGAATTTGACTTAAAAATCCTGAAAAGATATGACTTGTTTGTGTTTTAATAAGAAGTTAAACTGAGACACTAGAAAGATAAAAGTAAAAACGCTAAGTGACTAACCTTAATGCCTATGACAACATGGTAGTATACAATATTGATTCTAGTCTGAGACAGTACTGCAATTGCACCAAGAAAGAATAAAAAAAGTGTTCTCTGACCCTGGATATTAGTTTTATTTTTCTAGTCTAAATAGAGAAATAGAAAATGTGCCACATGCACATGAAACTACAACAGGACCATCCAATGAGAAGATTACTTATATTATTCAATTTTAAAATGCAAGGCTGGAAAACAGGAATTTATCCAATTAGTGGAAATTGAAATAACAAGTTGAAATGCATGTTCTAATTTTTTCAGATGAAGAAGAAGACTTCTCAGAAGGCAATATTCTCTTTCACATGAAAAAACTGTACATAGAACACTGACTTATTGACAGCTTGACTGAGATGCAAGAGAATCAGGCAAACGTTATTGTTTAATCACATTCAGCAACCAAATTAAGAGGCACAGGTTAACAAGCTGACCTCGCCAGGATTCCCAAGTTCCTGGTAAATCCAATTTCCCATTACAGCCTGTCACGCAATACTCATGTTATCTGAAACTGAAATTCAGAAATGGACCCCCCCCCCCAGTGTTAGTAAACAAGAAAAGTCCTTCAAACTACAGCTCTACTGAAGGTCAAAACAATGACATTTCCACACCACAAGTAAACCTCCACAGATTAAGTGCTTAACAAAAACCAGTAACAAGCATACTAAACAAAGCAAGTTATTGCACTTACAGTGTTACAGTGTTTCAAAAATGTTATCTCCAATATGCTTTCATTTGTGTTCTGCTCACATGAATGCTGTCAGTCATGAAAGAAATGTTCCTCTTCATGTTTTTGGTGTAGTTTTTGGGCTTTGTTTGTTTGTTTGTTTGTTTGTTTCCTTTGAAGCTGTGAAGTGAGTATTCTGTGTACAATGCACCTTTAAACAGAAACCCAACAATGAGCCTGCAGGCTACCTGGTCACAAAAGAAAGCACGACAAAAACACTGTAGTGTTTGGAAACCTGGGAGAAACTGCATGCTCTGAGTAATTTTCAGTTTCTTGATTGGATATGAATCAGTAACTACCTCCACCAGAATAATTCTTAACATGTCAAGCCTCCTAGGAAGGTGCTTGCCACAAAAATATTTATTCCATATAAAATGTAGAATAACAATACATACAGAGAGATGATTTTATTACATGTATAGAAAAGAATGCTTTGCAAAACTGGTAATCTACTTCCAAAGAAAGAGCCCTTTTTTACTCACAGCAGATCCCCACTAATTAAACTTTAAAAACATAACATTACTTTATAGGTCAAAGTTCTTTAGGAAGTTTCTGTGTTTCTCAAAATCAGTTATTTTCATATGTCAAAGGCTAGAAGCCTCTGATACTCTGGGGTGATAGCCTTTTAAACTTATCATAGGAAATTATTTAATCATGCAGTTCTGGCTACACACATATTCACTGCATTCATTCATTAAATACAGAGTCCTAATTTTGTAAGTGAAGACTGCAGAGACCTAAAGATTTCTTACCCATATTTTGTTAATATAAAAACAAGCAAGATAGGTGAAGCCAGTCCCCTCTGTGCTCCATTTTCCAAATTTTGATTATTCCCACATGCCATTCAAGAAATAGTGATGTGTTAATAGCACACTCGAATTAGCTACATTCAGATAATGGGAAGCTCCAGTGAAAACAGCATAGACAGGAGATAAAAATACTCTAGACCACCAGAGAATGTTATGGCTCATGACTTGAAATATTTAGGTTTGTACTCATTTTTCTTCTTGTATCAGTACTAATCTGTATAATGGTAGTCCTCAGCTGCCCTGTTTCCTAAGTGCAATACAAGGCTATAACAAAAGGCATTCTACGTTCAGTTTACAGCGTATGTAGCTGAGTGACAGAGATCTTGGGTTAAAGTACAGCTAATCTGAACTAACAGATTTATAAAAACCTGTGCTCAGCTCATTAAGGTCACTTCAATGAACATTAATTGTACAGAGTATCCTCAAACACTTTCAGGACCTTTACATTCTGGGAAAATACAGAGCTGTCCAAGAGTGGGTCACTCTTTACAGCATTCTGAAGAGTTTTCCTCTTAAAACTTGCCCCTTACAATCATTGTGCTCAAATGAACTACGTTTTCTTGACAAACTGAAACCAGTGTCAAAATAGGCACATTTAGCAAAGAGATCAGATGATCTGTTACACAGAAAAATTGATAACAAATTTCCAAAACACCTGCTGTAATTTCTAAGGGCCACTACAGTGTTAAACATTAAACAGTCTCTGAAAGTTTTGCCTAATTAAGTGGGCCACGAGTTTCCTTGAGGAAGTCTTTAGTATTTCTTCTGGTGTATGAATCTGTTATATGGACAGATGTATAGACTAATATAAAAAAGAGCAATGATGCTGCTGAAGCTTTTTTTCTGCTAAGTTTTTTTCTTTAACTATACAGATTAAATAATTACTTTTCCATTAGTTCTCTTTTGATCTCCAGAAAGAGCATCTTTACTTTGTAGACTTTCTTCACTCCAATCCAGCATTATTGAGTACAAGATTACTTATAAGAAAGTGCTTCTGTCCTTTCTTAAAATAGATTCTGAGTGGGAGCACATGCCATCATAATGCTGTAACTCATCAGGAAATTATGATGCAGTACCATCTTATTCTAAAGGCACCCGCTAGCTAAGATATGGACAAGGTCACATCAGCACTTTTTATGTTTTTCAGGACTGTTTTCCCTATCAAATTAAAAGAAGTCGAGCAAATAAGCAAAAACACAATTGCTTTTTCAAGAAGATACAAACTTAAAACCACCACCAACAAAAAAGACCCAACAAAACAAAACAACCAAACAACCAAAAAACCCCACCAAGACACAAAACCAAAAAAATCGACACCAATCACTTGGAGTAACTTCAATTTTGATTTTGCACAGAACCACCGTTACCAAAAAAATTAGGATGGAAAATTGCATTTGTAAAAACACAAATTGCATAAAACGCACTGAACTACCATGGAAATGTTTATCTAGGAAAGCAACAAACTAAAGGGAGAACTGATTTCAAATGTTTTTTCTTTTTTATTTTAATCATATGGCATGTCAACAAAGTTGTGGGGAAGACTGCTGGGGAGAGCACCCCAAAAGTTTTTTTCCTGCTTGCGAGAATCTCAAAGTATACCCAAATAAGTTTTGTCATCAGAAGACACTGAAGAAGACTGCATAAGAGAAGCCATGAAAGAAAAACCTTAAGTAAAACAAGCAGTTAGTCATTTTGATTTTCTCTAAAAAAATATTCTTATTTAACTTAAACAACTGAAAGGAAATCTGGTTGTCCAGCAACTTTATTCCTTCAGGTGTATTAATAAAGCATCCAGGCTGGGTGACACCAGAACTTTCTAACTGTTAAGATATTTTTATTTAAATTGCAACAAAAACCAGTGCTCCTGCTACTACCAAACACTTGATAAGCATGATGTTTTCTCATCATCTCATCATCTGCATCTGAATTCTTGGCAGCATGCAATAACAGCATTTTTGCATATAAGCAAAATTCAGGCCCTCAAGTCCTATACGAAGTAATTCAACAAACACCACAGGATTTTCCTTGAAACAGAGATCGTAAATGCACTTAATTTTTCTGGTGGAAACTTTACAGAAGGCTGAAGCTCCACCAAGACACGCTAGGAGGTTCATGTGGAAGGTAACACAGAGGTTACACCTGAGGCAGCAAACACACCCCCTGTGAAAGCTGGCAGCTGTGTAGCAGCACTGCAAGGTATACAAGGGACGGCTTGGGACCACCGACCCAGAACTCTTCCTGCAGATACATACTGGATTACAGCTAGTATCACAGAGGCAAGGAATTTGGCTTTAATTCCCTGTTAGCATATGGGGATTCAAAACCATGCATTTATTTCCCAGAAGAACAGTTTAATTAGGAAACTAAAAGGCTGGATAGTAACAAGCTTCTTGTCTGCTAAAGCTAGGTAACTACCCAGCTAAAAATTAAAATGCTGTGGCATCTGGACAATTAACAAGGATCACACTGTAGCCTAATAACCAGGGTGCTCAGCTGGGAGAGAAGACCTAGATTCTAGTCCCCGCTCCATGGACTATTTCTGTTTTGTTACTTGCCCTTTAACAGGAAAAGAAAATTCAATGATAGTTCAAAATCCAAATATCTGAAACCTGTTCTCTTCCCTCCCACTGCATGGTCTAAACTACTAAAGTTTAAGATACTGAAAACTCATCACATCTACGTGTCTCTCTGATCTAACCTACAAAGTGTTACAGATACCTGGTTTTGATTGACTATTTATCTCCCTCTTCAGAACGACAAGATTTCTCAGAATTTCGGCACTCTTCCAGTCATGAAGCTTTTTTTAATTTCACAAGTGTGTAGCTAGGGATATAGCTCCTAATAGCATGCTCCACAGAGAAAATAAAGGCAATGCATTCAATTTTAAAGGATATTTAAAGCTGCTTCTGCTTTTAATACACCGTTTCCTGGAGCAACCAAAATATCCCCAACTTACTGGATCAACACAATATTCTCTGTTCAGGGAACACATAAACTCTAGTAAATCCACCTCACAAGTCTGAAACAATGACTTAACACCCTCCTCTGCCCCTGACATCCATCATCACACTATATGTTAACACTAACCACCACCTTGTGTCAACTGCAGCTTTCCTTCCTTTCTTTTTTTTTTTTTTAAAAAAAACTTGCATCTTTTGGTTCATGTACTATTTTTTTGTTTGCCTTCATTCAAAAATCTTCAGCCCACCCTTAAGCCACACAAGAAAGGTAATGTTCACATAGGTAGATCAATATGATAAATTAATTGTGAAATGTTTGTTCATTTTTTTAGAAACTTTTACATACTATTGAGTACCACATTAAATTAAAACTAACTGGAGCTTCTCCAACTTCCTCTCTCAAATTCTTATCCCTGGAGCAAGAACAGAAGCAGTCAGAAGTAAACACTCAGATGTAAGAGGAAGGCAAAATGTATCATTCCATTTATGTCATTTCCAGTAGCCTAGTAGTGCCTCAGTAAATTAAGAAGTTTGCAAACCTTAATTATCAAATAAATATATAATTATTACTTTTACAATACTCTTTTTTTAATATCGTGCCTTCCCTTAAGTTTAATGACTGCACTTTAGGCCTCATCCAGAAAGGTAAAGCTTAGGTAATATTAATATGACAGATACTGAGGGAAAATCCAAAGCCTACTGACTGCAAAGTATACAACAAAAACATATATTATGCAATTCTAATGCACAGATTATACTTCTCTGAATTAGCCAATTTGAACAGACTAATGAATTCATATGGGCATTCATTTAAAACAGGGTAGACAAACTGGGAAGAATTTTAGCTACTTGGTTAACAAATGCTATGCAAAAGTATTCTGCTCAAAAAATGAGGAACTAAAAAGAGTAAGTCCAAGAACAAAGCTGTGTCCACGTAATGCTTTCGAGACATCTGATCCTGGTTACCTGATATGGAAAGGCTTAATAAGAAACCATATTCAAGCACAGAAAAATTCTAAAAGAATACTCACTTTCTTTCAAATCAGAAAAACTGAACTGAACTAAAAATATCATCTATGTTCTAAGAGCATCTCTCAACTGCTAAATTTTGTTTTTATAAATTATATTTAGGCACTTGATGCAGAGACTGTCATATACATATTTAATAAATGACATCTCATTTAATACTCAAATTGACTGTGTCCTCTAGGGATGTCTTAACTCATATATTACACTATACTAGTCGTCTTGAAATTCTTAAGTAACCAACAAGTGGTTTTTACCTAATAATCTGTATTTTAAAAGTCAGGCTAGAGTAGCCAAAATTAATTATGAGTGAATCCAAGCTAATACAAGAATCCAAGTTTATTTCAGGACCTCGCATATCAACTGAGTGCTGGCTCTTATCCTCAGGGATGTAAAAACTCATTTTTTTGCATGTAGCCTATGTAGGATATAAGTTTCAAGACTACCTCTTTACCTGAGCATTTGCAAATTACTTATGCAAATAAAAGAAATCTGCATAATGTATAAATAAAAAGTAATGCATTTTGGCAGAAAGAACTTAATGTACAGTGAATAATGCTATCAGTCACAACCTAGTATTTGAAATTGCCTCTAATATAGAATAAATCACAGAACTGTGTTAAGCTGTGAAGTACTGTGAGCTTTAAATAGCTTTAAACTGCATCCTTACTCAAATTATCTCATTTGGGCAGCCAATGAAAGGATTTTCTTCAATTACATTCACATACAAAATTTCAGAAAAACAGCTTGTATCTTAAGATGTATCAAAAGTGCACAGTAACTGACATTAGATAGCTGTGTAACAGCCCAGGGGAACACTGCAAACATACTACAAGGACTTAAGTGGAACTCAGAGTTAGAATGTATACTTTTTATCTTCCTTATGAAGGAAACTCCTTGAAAGTATGTAAGCTGAACTTCCATTTCTGATTCCATTGAAGGGACAAGAAAAGGAGATGAATCACCGAAGCTTTTTCAGCAACTACAAAAAGCTAACACATGAGAGAAGTGCTACTCACCAATTGTAGAAAAGCCATTAGCCAACAACGTAAACAGACAAAAGATGTTCATAAAAGTCTTTCTTCATCCTACAGCATGTGTACCAGATGGAAAGCCATACAGTGGGGCATTGCTTCCTTGCACTGATCTATAAATTAACTGCCTGTATTCCTGAATAAAGGGGGCAGATAGATTTGCAGAACAAGCTGTAAAATTTCTTATTGGTGCATTTTGTCTGGTAGATGGCACATACAAAGGAAAACTGGACTTTTCTACCTGTCTGGCTAACAGGTAGGAAAAAAAAATGCAGCAGAAGACAGAGACCAGCCTAACAAAATCCACTTTCTACAAGGAGATGAATGGCTTGGTAAAAGGAGAGCAGTGGATAGTGTCTAGCTTGATCTCAGTAAGGCACAAACCTTTCCCTCACTTATTAAACTGCCTTTATCTCAACTGGTAAGTTTCCACACTTTTGCTTTTCTAATTCTGTCTCTTATCCTGCTCTGCTCGTGGGCAGTGAGTAAGCCTCTGGGTGGAGGCTCAGCTGCTACATGGGGTCAACCCAGCCAATATATCCTTTAGTAATTTCTTTCAATTACTTCCTTTGTACTGCATAAAAGCAGTACATTCTCCAGATATATCCTCCTGAACAACAGACAATTAGAAAGATCACTGGCTGCAAAATGAAAGAAACACAGGGGAAAAAAAAAGTCTTTAAAGAAACAACCATGGTCAAAAGTGGTAATATTTACAAGCAATTGTAGACAGAAAACACACTTTTCTCATGGAGTTGCCTATGAAGTTGTTCAGGAATGCAATGCAAAGTGGAAGAAATGCCTTGTCATCTGTCAGATTTAAGAAAAAAAATAAAAGTGAGAAAGAAATAAGAAAACAAAGCTAATTACAACTGCTGACCTGATAACCTGACAATGAAATCCTAAGATTCCAGATGTCAATTCAAAGAAGGTACAAATAAAAAAGTTTCAAGAAAAGAAGCACTTCACATTTAGTAGAAATTCTGTAAGTAAACCCTCAATCTAGTTGCAATCAAGAGGTCGACTATTTCATCTAACACTAAAAATAATCTGAATGAGATATATGACGTATTTGATCAACAAACTCTGTATCAAGATACATACATCCAAAGAAAAAATAAATAAACAGAACAACAACACTGCTGAGGAAGATTTCAGTATAACTTGTCATGTTGCAGGCAACAAAAGATATTAGTCAATCCGAAAGGAAGTATGCCTCCGTCAATTCACAAAATAAAACTTGCACAAGAACAGAAATACCAGTAACTGAAAAGTCTTTTCAGTGCAAAAAATAGCAGAAAATAACTAAAAATTTATTTCTGATATTTAGCCTGCACAATCTACAACAAACACAAAGATGAAAAGTCAGACATGGAAGAAAATAGGAGCAAAGGAAGCTGTTGGCCTCACATCTTTATCTTCCATTGTTTTAAAAGAAAAGCTAAGGTTTTCAATGCTTTATTCTCTTGCAGTCATTAAGAAAGTACTATGTTTAAGCACCTTGCTCCATGATGAGGAGATTAAGGGGGAAAAGGAATGGCTGAAACTCTTGGGAGTACCTTTCCACTCCTCAACTTTTTTCAAAACTTTTTTTTTCTTATTCGTTGTAAGCTATGATTAAAGAGCTATAATTAAATTCTGAAACATCAACAAATACCCAGTAATTCTACACAGGTTAATAAAGAAAAGTAATTAAAATAAACAGAATCTAATGGTCTCCTGAAGGAAGATGAGACATTAGTAAAGCAGGATCAGATTCACAGATCAACCAGACATCACCCAAAGCAGAACACTTACTTCAAAACCAGGAAGCTGATCATTTCGTATCAAATAAAAGGAGAAATATCCTACAGACACACAAACAGCATAAGCTTCTGTGAGCATGATTAAGTGAATGACTGGAAATTGAGTTTTGGAGCACTATATGTAGCCTCAGGTCACTGACTCTGAAACTGAAATCAGTGGTCAATGGGTGGTGCACAAGGCTACTGAGCAGAATCATATCCATGCAATCTTTTCAAAGAACGTAACTTCTGATTTTGATAAAAGTGCACTACAGTAAAAATACAAGCTTTGAAGGCCAGGCAACAGTATACTCCCCAAATACATGGGCCACTAATGTCTTGGCAAAAGATCAGCTTTTCTCATGCATTATTAGAAAAAGAAAAAAAATTCCCACTTTCTTTACACTGGCAGCAACTTGTTCCCTTCTCTACTGTGTGGGCACAAGCATTTACTCATAGTAAACTGAAAATTCACTAAAAAATGGCTTGGCAAAATACTATCATCTGGATCAGTTCACATTTTGTTCACGATATATATGGGATAAATGGGAGCTCATGGACAGATGAAAGCTCTAGATGGAATTAATTTCACCATTAATACAATGAAGTAAAAAATTAAGTCATAAAGAATTGCTAAGAGATTCACTACTTGTCAGCTTTGAATAAGGTTCAGTGAGGGATTTTTAAGGAGTGGCTATTTGGATTATAAACATATAGTATATTTAGCTTATTACTCAATTCTTCTCATAGAAACAATTTCCCAATTTTGCTCTTGTTAAACTTTCCTAGTGAACAGGATGTTTGCACATACCTTCAGATGCATACTCCTTAAGCACACAAATCTTTCCCCTACTGAGCTTGTCTGCTGTCCATTAACAGCCTTTACACCTCATTTGTATAACCTCAGTCTCTACATTATTTGCTAGAAGCTGTCCTTTATGATACTGTTTTGATTTTACATAATGCGATTATCAATTTCTTCCATAGTTTCTTTTTCTTACACTTCCTGCAAAATTCCGTTTTTCTTACTAATCCTTAACTTTTTTCTAGCCAAACTATGTTGATTGCTTTTACAGTGACTACAGCAATTCAGTATTTTGTGCTGTTTTAAAAATCACACTTCCACTATAGATGCACCTTAATACTGAAGATGTTACTTACATTTGCAATTTACAAAACTCAGTTTAGCTAGCTACCTTCATCTCCAAACATGGTTTTGATACCAAAACCATGGTCTGTGCATAATTAGTAGCCATGGAGACCATGAAAACACACAGTATTAGACAAACGCATGGACCAGCAGGCTTCTGAGATGCAGTTAAAGACTTTAAAAAGTCCACATGGTCACTGACCACAATTATACAACTAAACTATCTATCCTCATCTTCACCCTAATCCCTCCTCTATTTTAATGAAATATCAAGAATCTCAAAGCATGATTTACCCAAGTAGATGATGCCTTTGACTGGCTGTTCCAGTTGCCTCTATCAATTACATGGATAACAGTCCACTCAAGAGAAAGGTAATGGCTCTCTTCACATCAGCAAGAAGGTAACCAGGGTAGAAGCAAAATTACATGACCATTTGCATGCAGATGCTTTAAGTACAGAGAGATGTCCAACAGAAGAAAAATAAGCCATTAACACATCATCTGCCATTTACTACATATTAGGCCAGCAGCCTCAAAGTTAGCATAATAGCCAGACTGAGCTAGAGATACTCTTAGAAAAACTATACCGAGTGCAAGTAAGATGACAGATTGAATGGTGCCAAAGAAATCCTTCAAGCAAAAGGGAAATCAGAACTGGCAAAAATATGTCCCTTTTCTACAATAAATGTTAATGTGTGTATGTATATTAATTATATGTATATAGTCTTCAAACTAGTTCTGCTAGGCATACTATAGTCAAGATAATAAGTTAGAAAAATTAAATGTTAGACATTCTGACTACTAAAAAATTAATACATTCATAAAGTAACCTTACGTGCGTGCAAATATGTAACATAGTGCTCACCTTTTCCCAAATGTAACACTGCAGAAATCTAATGTTCATCTTTTCTAGTTACCTACCATGCAAGTTGTCAGATGTTCAGCTCTTTCCCAAGCACATAAAGGCCTAGCACAGCCTTCATACTCACTTACTGCTACATAAATCAAAGATCTTTACATAAAAAATGGAAAAATATATCTTGACTTACCCTCTACTCAAAAAAATTACCTGTAAGAGGCAAATCCTTCCCTTCCTTCACTATGTTTCTTTTACTGCCTATTACTGAGCAGAGGCAGTGTCTTTGCTTGTCCAGGAGGACAAGCTAGTAAATACCACCAAGAGGACACCTGGCCTGACAAAGCAATAGTTGGAGAAAAGGAGGCAATACAGCCAGATAAAGGAGTGTCAAGACTACCTTTGCAATTGATGCAAGTGAACTACACAAAATTAGCACATGATTACATCTGTTTGAGCTGTGTTGAGAAAACAGAAGTCCTACCTTTACAATCAAGCTCCTCCCTCAAACTGGCACGCCTGAGGTCGCTTACCAAGTTAATTCAGTTTGTTCTGGCTGCAGAAAACTAATTTCTCAAAAGAAGAGCAGTTTTCCCCTAGGTTAGCCGGTCAAGTTTGTTTCGCACAGAGTAAAAAAAATGGCAGAAGTAAGACAGAACAGAATTGAAAAAAATTGACAACATAAGTAAAAAATTGCCAGTCTTGTTCACCATTCACCTATAGGAGCAGAAGTCTGCAGAGCTCCGTGCTGAACCAGATCACAAAACTGAGCTCAGAAGGATCCTGTTCTGGCAGGGCAATTTTCAACTGTTTCAGTTCCTTGCCTACACAGTCACACAACAGGTAATGCCAGCACAGCAAGGCAGTGAACAAGAAGAGTGATCATAGTATCATGCCCAAGATTAAACCTGGACAGAGTCCTGCTAAGTTCTAAAGCAGTGGCCACTTCTAGCAGACTGCATGATACACCAGAAGAAAATTCTGTCAGTAACGCACCCTGAGATGTAGTGAATGCAGGAAGATAAAATCCCTGAGAAGGTGCTGCATGTATTTTCCAAACAGACAAGTCAGACAGGTACAAGGAAGGCTGTTCAAACTAAGGATTAATTTAAACATGCTTTTTCTGTCATTTCCTCAGCTACAGCTTGTAAAAATTTGTAATTCTACAGCTAGTTTTGGACATATGAAATATTTCTATATACTACTAACCTTTACTTTGGGCTATCTTTAGTTAAGAGTCATTTCAAGGCTAGTTAACAAAAGACATCTCACTTTCTATAGAGTATCCAAATATTCAAAGGTTTTGCCCTCACCCACATCACCTTCACAAACTGCACAAGAGCAGCTCAAGAGCCAGTATCCTCCTGGTCACCTTCCATTTCTAGGAAGGTCTCTATTGCTACCCACAGGAAGATCCCTCTGGCATACACAAGAATTGTAAAAGACACACAACGACATCACGGAGACAAAAACAACAGTGTGTCTATATTAGTTTTTAGTGCTTGGTTCAAGAATGTGGCTTTTAAGCTGTCTCCCAAGAGTCCCTAGTCACCACACTTTGGCTCACACTGCAGAGAAGACTCAAAGTAAGAATGGAGAATTCACTTTGGACAAAACTAAATGAGATGCACTCCACAAGTGCACCTAATGCACTCCAACAATTACTGAGGTCACCCCATGGGTTTTGAGCTAGTGTGAGGCAAAACACACTCAACAGTCCGCAGATGAAGCCCCCAGTACTAAGATCTGTTTCTCTAAAGCAGCAGTCATTGATATCAAAGACTTTACTTACACTGAATGAAATCACAAAAGGTAAATTAACCTACTGAATTAAAGTCAAAAGACTTATGCAGGTACAGCACAAAAATTTTTTTTTTTAATTGTGTACTTAGCATTGAAGAATTGAGAGAGAGCACCTAAGATACGGAATTACTGCATCTGTCTGAGTTTTTTCCTGCAATGGTTGCTAGTTGGAATGTCAGCATCTAGGGGGCATTAAGTTTAAATTTATATTTTGAAGGAATTAGAATATATATTTTACTATTGCCTCAAATGGATCCAGGTTGATATTTTCCCAACATCTAAAACATGGAAAAAGCTCCTGAATGTGCCCTAATCATTAGCTACTTTCTAGATGCTAATAAGATCTCAACCATTCATTTTAAAGTAGTTTTCCTCAGCATACTTTTCATATGCACAGCTGAATTTACTTTCCAGAGGCTGAAGCACAGGTAGAACATTTTTAGCGGGTGTTCAGTGCAGAAAAAGGTTCCTAGGAATAATCTGAATGTGAAGACCTGCTGAAATTATTCTGGAGTATACTAAAAGCTGCTACTATTCTGTTAAGAAATACTGGAAATTATTACTATTTCACATCTAAAATATCCCTTATGATTTGATGAGTCCTCACAGCAACTTACACATAACAATAATGGAATACAAGACATGCTATCAAGGAATTAAAATATTTTTCTAATATTAAAGATAATCCATGACGTCCCAGTTTAATGCTATACAGAAATTTGCCTCAGATGGCTTTTCCAGAAAGATGTTCTGTTCATCAAAGCACTCACAGAAAGTCTACTTGAACCCTTTTCTGACATAACAATGGTGAAATGACAACTAGTATTTTCTCTAATTCTCTTTGATCAACTGCCAAGCCAAAGAGAAAAGTCATGTACTAAAACCACTGCGCATAAACTAGAGCTATACCCTTTGGAATAAAGAAATATGAACAGGCAGGTGAGCTTCCTTGAAGCTTAACAATCACAGGAAATTCTTCATCAGTTGCTTTTTTCAGCAGTTGTTTTTAACATGAACTTTAGAGTTTCCATTTTGATTTTCAATGCTTAGGAAAAAAGCCTGAGTCTCACTCAGACAAGAAGATCCTGCACACTGGAGACACTGGTAACAGCTGTAATTCTTACAATGCTGGAATTTACCTGCAAGATCAGACCTTAAGGCTTGACAGATTACCTTCCTACTGTGGAACAGAGAACATTCCTGAAAAATAGATATCAGAATAACATTAGGTTCTGAAACATCAGATTCAAGAACAAATGTACCCAACTTGAACCACATACATCTTACTAATGTGACCTTTTCCAAATTTTTAAAGCTCTGTGCCTTGCCTTCTTTCCAAAGAATTATGTCATCCAGCACTACCCTATAGTAACATTTACTTGAAAAAGCTATGAGATTTCTCTCAAAACTCTCAAAATCCTCCTCAGTCTCATGGTTTATTCTACATATCTTTTACTGTTTCTTTTTCTTTATTTTGTTAAAATTAATGCCTTAACAAATGTCTGCATGACCAGAAGGGTTTGGAATTTCTTGTAATAGAAGGTTAGGAGGGAAAGAAACTCCCCCTGCAGACTTTTCAGTCTGCTTGATAACAGCAATCATTAAAAAAGCCTCCCATCAAGTACATTTTACAAAAACTAGAAGTACTTAGATTTAGATTCAGCTAAATCTAGTAGCTATGGAATTATACTGCACCGATTTACTACATCTATCAAGGGAAAGGAACACCAGTAGAGTAACTATCTAAGAAGGAATTCTTTCAGGACATCACAAAAACAAAAGAAAAACCCGAAGACTACAAAAATATTCTCCAAACCTTCCATTTTATATACTATTCATTTTATAATACTCTCTTCTCTCTTTTTTTTTTTAAGTATTAAATCAGAATGTACCAGCAATGACAAAGTTTTAATCAGCAGGAATTTCACACATAGGAACACTTGTTGCAACTTTATCTCAGCATTCCTGGAGCTTTGTGTGCATTATCTACAGGAACACTTTAAAGGTGTTTCACAATTTTTTTCCTCACTATGCTTAATTTACAGCCTATTTCTTCAAGGAAGTTGATTTGAAGGAGCCATTATTTGGTCCTTATTTAATGTCTTGCCTTGAGTATTCACACAACTAATAAGAGAAATTAGGCTAAAAAAAAGAGGAATGGAGAAGTACATTTTCCCTTTAATCTTATGGGTTGTTTTTTTTTTTTCCCCTTTCTTTTCCTGGAAACAACAAGCATTTGCCTCACCAGGTTTGTACTTACTTTAGGCATCTTGCTGCTTCTCCCAATTTTTTTGCGAGGTGAAGTTTCTGACAGGGAATCCATAATAAGCCTTTGGTTTCTGCTATATCACTACTCACAGACCATATGAAGGAACCTTAACAGTAGGAAACTACATAATATCCTTTTGGAATACCTGGAAATCTTCTTCTTCCAGAAACATACTGCTACCCACACTTTTCTAGGACAGGATTTGCCTAGTAGAAGGATGCATACCTGCCCAATCAGACTGCCATCTCTTTGGCAGTCTGATTTGTCTTCCTAATCCTTAGAGAACTGTAGCAGTGTAGAAGTGTGTTGGTTTGCAGAATTCCTAACTAGTACCATATTCCCTGTTTCTTCAAGAATGATTGGATTAAGACTTTACAGACTGTGTCTCAGGTATTGCTATCAAGTGGCCATCTCACAGCATCAAAAGCAGTTTGATGAGAATAAAGGGAATTTCCTTTTTTTTAATGACAACCATCATTTGTAGAGGTCCTAGAAGACTTTCCCTTCTGAATCGTATCTGCAAGACACTTCACTGCAATTCACTTTAATTCCCAAAGAATGTGTATTATTCTTCATCCATATAACTTCCCATAAAATGTTTCTGAATAAATAACTTACTTCCTAGATTTCGGTATGAATTTAAATCCCCTCCAGCATACAGTTAAAAAAAAAAAAAAAGCACCAATAATCCCACCTCCCAGGAAATCCCAATTATAACACCTGGAGAAATGAAACCAAACAAAAAAACACAAACCCAAACAAAATCACACCATATAATTCAACATATACTTTAATTTCTACTTCCCACTTTTAGCTCTCAAAAGTCACACACAATAGTCAGGAAAACCAACAAATTATACATGCATAAAAGATATTTTTAAAGGAAAAATATTCCACATAAATGCCCTACAATATACAGGACATGAAGAAAACTAAAAATTTCATAACCACACAGAAAGTACTAAAAACACACAAAGATTTTATAGTTCAAAGCCCAAGAGTATTCTACTTCTTCACTTTCTTCACTTTACTACATAAGTGATATGATTTGATTAGAAAAGGAATAAGTAGAAATATGCATTTCTGTAGTTGTAAGTACACAAGCAATTCTTCATATTTTTATTTCATGGGTCTACTTACACAATCTGTATGTTGAATACATAATGAAATGTCATAATACATCTGGAATTATTAAAATTGCTGTTCTAGGTAACTCATATATAAAGCTAAATTAATGTTGAGTCAGTTCTTGAAGGTCATGGTATATATCAAAAAGCCATTTTACTGCTCAAAAATAGGTTTTGTTATACACAGCTATTCCCTAACCATTTAAGTCAGACAGTGGAGGTCTTGTTTATCTCCTTATCATAGTATAAGGAACAGACAATGCATTTTATTCCTTATAAAACATCATTCACCCACATTGCAACAGTAGGATGGAGCCCTGTTTTGCAGGATTTTGCAAAATGTACAGAGAAGATTATTCTTAAGGGTTTATGCTAATTTTTTTCCACTTGACAAGTTACACATAAAATAGGCCTCAGTAAATTAGTCTGAAAACAAAACAAGTAAACAAAACATCATATACAAATCTCTTACTTGCAAAATGAAATTTTCTAAGATAACTGCCTAATTAAGTCTATTTTTCCCAAGCACTTTTTTATGCAATTACAGTTCTTTTTAAATTTTAACTTATTTTTTAATTGTTTTGTGATAAATAAAATAAAATAAAATAAAATAAAATAGCCAAAAGGCTATGCTCTTTTTTTACTAATTAAAAATATCCCACAGGAAAAAGGCTGCTACCTGCCTATTTCCTTTATGGTTATTACCCTCTTATTCTCCAAGGACAGCTTTTTCCAGTATTCTGTTAAACTTACAAGAAGTCTGTCATACACAACACTGCAAATAAAAGACCATTTCAGTGTAAGGTGGAGAGTTGCATACTGCATCAACATATATAAGCAGAATGTAAATTATTTATTTTACTTAGTCCACACTTCAAGACATTTTAAGTATCTAACAAGAATTAGAATTTGTTCTCATTTTTAGTTATCATGTCCTCTTGCTGCATAACAATCTCATAAATCACAGACAGCAGAATCTATACTTGCTTACCTACAAAAAAATCCAGGCAGCTCTGGCTAAATCAACATTAAAGGTGGAATTCAGTGTCTGTGTACCAGATTTTTTTATGCTAGACTCTCCAAAACATGGCCTGATGATTACATATTCTGTTACTGTCAATTAACGAAGCCAGCAGACCAACTAAAGGTTATCCCAGAACTAAGCTGATCCTCATGAATATTTTTAAGGTAAATAACATGGAAAGTTTTCCTGCAGAACTGGAAAAGGAGACAAATATAAGCGTAGAAAAGTAAATGAAAACATGCTGCAATGGGTATGCTCTGTGCTGCTAAATATGAACCACAGACACGGAGCGTGGGTGAAGATGGAAGTCTTTCAACTGTGTTTGGATAACTCCAAATCAAGAAACACTGAGTACACAAGGCTTCTTAGCCCTGATCTATAAAAACACATAAACCACCAAATCAATGGCCATTTCTTATGCAAGCAAGTATTACTTCCCAACTATACATGTACATTTTAGTCTCTTTAGATGCTTTTAGTTTCAGTGTTTCTACTTCCCATCCAAAAGAAACAGTACTGTAGCAAGCAACTTAAAATTTCAATACAAGAGTCCTTAAAGTCTCTGTATCAGAGAGATTCCTGACACCTATTTTTGTTCCACATTGTACACTAAAAAATGAGGGGGGGGGAAGCAAGGACCTTCTTCCTCTTTAAGTTTAAAAGGTAAAGCACAGTTAGATTACAAAACGGAAATGAGGCGATTTTACTGACCACGTTCACGAGAGTAAAGCTCATCATCATAGCCATATAAAAAGTCAAAAGGAAATGCTTTTATGAAGATGTACAGCTACAAATGGCAAAGAGGGACACCTCCTAGTTTCTATGGCAAAACTCAACGTTATGACAGGCCTACAGTTGAGAAAGATGAAAATCAATGTTACTCAGAATCCACAATGTTTTAATGGAAGCCCAGCATTTCTCTAACTAAGGCTCCCAGGAGAAGCCACTGTCTTTAATCTATGTTTTGAAGGTAAGTAACCAGTAAGGTGTAATTCTGGACAGAAGTCAGATCACAAATAAAAAACTAAGCAACTCCAATTTAGATAATTAGGGCAATTTGACAATAACTCCTAGCAAATCTAGTGTCAGTCCTCCCCTCCCACACATACCTCCTCTCTAAGAAAGTTTCCCACGAATTCCAAAGCATGAACAGAACCACCATTGTGAAGAGATCTTGCAACTTGCATGTTATTAAGGAAGAGTTAAAGTCATGAGAAGGTACCTCATAAAATAGGAGAGAGGCATATGACTTTTCAGCTGGGAAACAACCTATGCATTTCTAAAACAGTCTGGCCAACATATAGTGACACCCTGAGTACTTTGTTTTCCACATTTCTCAAAGATAATTTTTACAAAACATACATATCACTGAACTTCAGCTCTGTCCAGGCAACCTCTTTGGTTGCAGTTCCCAAGTAGATAAGGGCCTCATGGTCTCAGAAGAAAGCTTGCTTCAAAGTGATACATTCAGACAGAATGTCCACACTCAGTCATTTCAACCAACCAAGGAGTCCCAGACACAAAGGCACCGCTGTAATCTTTCACATTGCCCAGTTAAGGGGACATCAAGATCTGAGTATACACATTCAGAAGCATTTGTGTGCCTTATTGCGTAGGTTTATGGCAACAGCTATCACTGAAAATATTTTCATCTTTACACAGAGGAAGAAAGGAAGGAACAATGTATCTGAAGAAAAATATGCCTAAACCCCTTACTCCCTTTATGAAAGAGAAAGGCTGTACCACTTTTAAAGCAATACTGAACACAGTAAAACTATCCTGAAAAAAAAAAGTTAGTTTGAGAGTTTTTTCCTAAACAAGGAAGAAACAACACAAAATGAGGAGCAAAGACAGAAGATGGTGTTTATGTCTGGTGATGACTTTCTCAGACTTGCCTCAAAAGCAGACAAACTAAAAAAAGTTATTAGCCAACTCAAAATCTGACAAATTTTTATCATGAATATTTTTAAAAAAACAAACATGTAACAAAACCCTGAGTTCTGGCCAGCTACATTACACGCTCACTGGAGAGAAAACAAGAAGAGAGGCAAATAAGAAGATAATGGGGATGGAGAAGAAAAAAACGCAGAATAGGAGAACCAGAGAGAACCAGAGCCTGTTTTTTCCCATTGGGCTAATGGAGATGGCAACATCATTCAGAACTCTCTGGATGGTTCCAGTCAAGGGTCTGCTTTAGTCCCTTACAAAACAAGAAAGGTCACAGATTATATAACTTCTACCAATGCCACCCCAGTGAAGGATGACCTAATACTGATTCAACTCTGGCCAGAGCACACAATTTCTCCTCTTTTCTAGGCAACATCAATGTTACAAAATTCTGTACTTAGTACACCGGGTTCAGCAACCTGACACCACTGGTAACTGATTAACAGCTGTACTGTTACAAATATCCAAAACATGAAAGGCTTGCAAGGGGCAACCAGAGTAATTCTGCACTTGCATTTTACTAAGGAAGCAGTGATGCACAACAGTACACACAGAGTATGCACAGAATCCAACCTTTACTGTAAATGTGGAGATCTCTCCTCTTTTTCACTTATCTACCCCACATTTTTTGTTTCTCTATGACTGTTTTAGTTTTAAAAGAAGATATCCAGAACACTTAAATGACAAAGCTTTGGACATTGTAGTCCAAATCAGTTATTCCATCACAAAAATCTCCCAATCTGACAGGTAGCATCACAGTCCTTTTAAAATGTATTTTACCATAGAAGTTATCTCATGGCAACATAATACTGAAGCTCTGTCAGTAGCTCATGTGCCTGCACTACACATCAAAGGTAGCAGAGCAAAATCCTAGGTTTGGAACCTAAGTGAGCAGTATCTTTAATCTGAACATTTCATTAAACCCTGGTGCTGAACATGACACTTTTGCAGTTCCACACTTCACAAATTAAAAAACTTCTTGAAATGGTAACACACAGAGATTAGAATTTGATTCTCTATCCACAAACCAGTGAGGTTTCCTACATGGTAAGACATAACCCTCTAGTTCACAAGTTTCACAGTTTTGTAATTAGTCAGTTGTATATTTCCTCCTGCTTCAGTAAACTTAACTCTACAACTGTTTATACAGAGACTCAGAAATAAGCATGAGAGTCATCTTCAAGTTCATAGATGCTGCATACACTAAAGTATTTTTCCTGATTTCAGGAAGACAGTTCTTTCACATTGAGAAAATGCCCTAATTATGGACTCTATTCTTATCATTGACTCTTAACTAAAAGACCCCGACAGTTTGTGTATAAGAGAAGTTAACAAGTAATTTTTGTTAAAAAACCCCAATATGCTACATTCTGCATAAATTTGCATTTGAACATGGTAAAGTTACTTTAGTAAACAATAACCAATATTTCCATTTCTCTAATCCACTGTACCTGTCTTAATTTGCCACAAGGGGAAAAATACACATTTGTTTCTAGATGGAAACTAGCAATACATAAACAAACACAGAGGTCTACCAAGCAAAACTAAATACAATAACTTACTCAAAACAAAACAATGTAATGAAACTAAGCTTTATGACAATCATTACTCACTCTCAATATACTCTGGGGCCATGTGTATCAGTCTCTACAACAGAAAAGAATAACAATGTGCCCAAACAATTTTTATATGCCCTCATTTAAAAATAAACACACAACTTTACTCCAAACTAATTCAACAGACTTACTCCTTCCTAAGTAAATTTAAATTCTATCTGACTATGACCATAAGGTGCAGTACTAATTATTTTCTAAACTGAGTATACCAAGCCTAACAGGAGCATAAATCTGTATGCCTGTGCTGATAAGATCACAAGTGTATATATATATATACTGCTAAGAAAACAAACATATGCCTATGATCTTAATTAGAAATGCTAAAGGAGTCATGTTAGGAGTTATGTTAATTATCTAATTTCTGATCACTAAGCTATTTTAAATGTTAAAAAAATAGTTCACATATCTAACCTTTTCATTTCCACACTTAGTCTTCCACATAGCAGCAATTATTAGTTCAAGAACCAATTATTAGTTCATTTCTATGAGAAAAATTCAGAAAAGTACATATTTTAATTTGCTGTCTTTTCATAGCTGAAGCAGCAGAAACAGCTAGGGGGTCCAAATCCCCCAAAGTAACAATATTCTCTTCCCTGGTTAAAGGCGATGAAGAAAATAATTAAGAGGAAAGGAGAGGAAAATAATTAAGGCTGGTCAAATATATGGTATGACATTTGCATAACATTTTATTTCATGTCTACAAACAGACACAAAAAGGGGGCTAGGAAAACTGGAAGAAACTAAGGTGTCCTCTTTATTTGCAAAATTTTTTAGCCTGGAATTCAAAACGATTACATTAAGGGGAAAAAAACTAATACTGTTCTGTTTGGTTACGCCGCTTGGCTTTCCTCTAAAAACAAAATACTAAAATTAGACCAGAAGTTATTTTCAATGAAATTGCAAATTATGATACAAAGTTAAATAGTTTATCAATGATCAAACAGTACAAAATGTGTATATTCTGAAAGATTACCTAAACCTACCGAGAGATTAAACTGTTATTTAAATTATTGTAACATCATATGTGCCTGGTAGTGCATTCTGGGAACACTTAGATGTGAAAATTATTACAACTCTCTGATCAAAAGAAAATAATAACCCAAGCTACACACCATGGAGTGGTACAAAATATGCAAACAGCATTCTGTTAGCACTCCCCTCCCACTTTAACTTTTACAATAATAGGTAGTGGCACACATATCCTATCCTTCAGGAACAAAGGGAACAAGCGCCTCCCATGTGACTTTTGCTTCTTCCAACACGCTGTACCCATATTAAGGATCTGACTGCCTGGAATTTGAAAGCAACGCCAAGGATTTCCACTTGTATAGATCGCGCTTTTCTAGCGGTTTATCGTCACAATCACCTTGCGGCCAAGCGCTTCCCAGGAAGGGAAGGAGGGGAAGGGCTCCAGCCTTCGCGGGATCAGCACCCGGCAGAGGAACAGCGCCGGGGGCTCCCGCGGGTTCGGGCCGCTTCCGAACGCGCCGTTCGGGTGAAACACCGCCAGCGGTAATAAATAACTTCAGGGTTAACTCCAGGCCTCCTCTCCCATCACTGTCCCCTCTTTCACTCCAAGCATCCTCCTACTCCTAAACGAGCTCACAACGCTGCTTTCCATGAACAGTCATGTCTTCCCAGACTCCCGCTGAAACCTACTGAGCTTGACGCCTAAAAATTTCGCCAGAATCTCTCGCCCGTTCCCGGCCCAGCAGCGGCGCTGACGGCCGTGCGCGCTGGAACCCCTCGGGGCCGGGGCTCCGCTCCTGGGCGCGCCGCGGGGCACCGGGACACCCGCCAAGACCCCGGCAAAGGAACCCCCAGCCTGTCAGAACCCTGCCGGCTTCGGGAGCCCTCCCGTGCAACCACCGCAGGTCATGTGCCACGGGTTTATTAAAGGATCAGCGCTGTGAGCAGCAGCATCATAAATGCCCTCCTCCCCCTCCCAACAGGGAGCACACAGGCACAAGCATCCCCACCCACCCCCTTCCAACACCCAAAGTAAAGGCCAGGGAGGGGGAAGGGAAGGAGCCATCCCAAAAGAGCTGCCGCGCGGAGCGCGCCGCGCTCGGGCATGCCCGCGGCCGGGAGCTGAGGCCGCCTCCCGCCCGGGGAAGGCAGGCCCGGCACCTGCCGGCCCGCAGCCCGCGCCGGCCGCGGGCTCCCTCTTCCAGCGCCTTCGCACTCACGGCTCCACCGCGTTCGGAGGAAGCCCGGCCGCGTCCCGGCCCCTCATCCCCTCCGGCATTCGCCCACCCGCGCGCTCCGTCCCCTTCGCGCGGGTTATCCCCGGGTCAGTCCCCGCGGCTGCGGCGCCCGCCCGCCTGCGGCAGCGCAGCCCAGCGCCGGCCGGCCCCGCTCATGCCGTCCGCCGGCGGCCGGAGCGCCGCCCCCACGCCGCGACCCCTGCTCCGGGCTTCGGGTACCGCACGCACGGCGGAGGGGCGCTCCCTGCGCAGCGGCGGCGGCGCCGACACGGCGGAGGCAGACGGCCGGCGGAGCGCCCCGCGGGGCGGCCTGAGGCGAGCACCGACCCGCGGCCGCCCCTCCCCGGGTCCCCGGCGCCGTGCCCGGCGCGGCCCGGTACCTGTGAGGACGCCGACGCGGATCTGGTGGTCGTGGTTCGTCAGGATCATCCCCTCCGACGCCATGTTCGCGGCGCAGCACCGCACTGCCGGGGGGGGGCCGGCGCGGGAGCGGCGCGGGCGCAGAGGGGGCGGGGCCGGGAGGGGCGGGGCCGGGAGGGGGCGGGGCCAGGGCTACGACGGCGCGGGGGGGGGTGCGAGACTAGCGCTGCGCGCGCGGCGCAGGCAGCAGCAATCCAGCGCCGAGAGTCCGACCCCGGGATCCCCGATTGCGACGGACTGGGAATTCCATTCCCGAGACTTCGCAAGAGTGGAGGAGACGGGCAGCACGGACGGTCATGATCCCTGCTCTTGGTTAGCCTGAAATCACAGAAGCACAGATTAAATTAGGTTGGCAAAGACCGCTGCGATCGTCGAGTTCAACTCTGGCCAGCCTTGTTAATTTGACCATGGCACTGCGTGCCGCATCCAGTATTTCCTTAAACACCTCCATGGAGGATGACTCCACCACTTCCCTGGGCAGCTCATTCCAGTGTCTAATCACCCTCTCTATGAAGAAATTCTTCCTGATGTCCAACTTTAACCTCCCCTGTTGCAGCTTAAGCCTGTGTTCTCTTTTCCTGTCGCTGGTTCCTGGGCGAAGAGGCCGACCCCAGGTGGCTGCAGGCTCCTTTCAGGTGGTTGTGGAAAGTGAGAAGGTCACCTTTGTCTTCTCCAGACTAGAAATACAGACATACAGATTTTTCTCTGCCAATTTCCTGGGGCTCAGCAGGGTGTTTTTTCTACCATTCAAGGCCTCTTCTCTCATCTACGAGCCCTTCCCGTTTTCTCTGAGACTAAAGCTGTTGTTACACAGACAAAGCAACAATTGTTTTGATAAAGCAACTTACTGTAGTCTTTTTTTTGCCTCACTTATGTGACACTGGACACTCTCAGGAAGCAAATATTTAAACTTTTGAATGAATATGTGGGCAAACGTCTTCCACATTTATTACTGCCATCATCAACTACAAATGATAACCCACTGCCAAAACTCAAGTCTCCTGACTTCAGCAGATCTTTATATTTTTGGGTATTCCTCTTGCATTTTCAATGCTATCTTACAAATCACAGAGTCCGTATTAGTCTCCTTTTGGCTGCCTACTAAGAGGCAATTATTGAAAGCATTTGTAATTTGCATATACATTTGCAAATGAACCACTTTAGTTTTCTCCTTAGCATATCAAACAACTAGCACCAGAAAAAAAAGAAAAAAGAAAAGAGCTGAAGAAATATCCTCTGACTATGGGAAAGTCGCACTAGTAGCACTTTGATGGGGTGGTGCACCAGCACACGTTATCAGTATTTCTGTATTGGCATAGCAGTTGCAGTGTGTGCAGCCATAGAGACTGAGAATCCAGGCTCCAGGGATTTCTGGTTATGCAATGGTATAATACAACATATGTGGGTGGGTGTAAGCCTGAACCCAAAACAGCATGGTTACTGAAGATATACTGCATCACTGGTGCTCATACTGCTGTTCCTTCATGGGTTCAGTCACTATGTGTTGAATATTCTGCCGTAGACAAGGCAAAAAAGAATTATTTTTTTTTAAACATATCTGAAATTATCTAAATATTTGCAAATAGCTTGACATTTTGTAGCTTCCTGCAGAGGATTCTCAGACCCTAAAAACAGTATTGTTTATTCAGAGCATCTCAGTCTCCCTGTGTAGCCTGTTGATTTGTTGCTCTCGTGGATGCAAGAAGGAGGGGCAAAATTCAGATTTCACTAGCAGCATTAGGTTTATTACTTCCTGGCTTATAAGTCTTACTAGAGGGATTTGTATGAGTTGGGTTTTTTTGTTTTGTTTTGGTTTTGTTTTTTTGTGTAGAAATGTAGTAGATGGTTGCATTAAAACAACAAAATCAGTTTACCAGTTTTTAAATGACTGAGTAAAGAAGAAGCTGAAATTGATAATAGGGGTTTTGTTGCTGTGATGTGAAAAGCCTTGTAAACTAGATAGTAGATCCATAATGGTTCAAGAGAAGGTTGTGAATGGGATGATGTCCTGCAGTCAAATTTGTGACAGAGTAAGAAAACAAGCATGTGTGATGCTGAAGCCTTTTACTGCAGGGATGTATTCTAGGTAATGTACTAGCAATCCACACTGGTGTTCATATTGACTATCTCCAGAGAAAAACAAGCTTTCCTCATCAAAGCCAATATAGAGCTGATAGTCACATTTTGTCCTGGTCATGTCAGAGTTGAAGTATAACTCAAATCAGTAACCTCTCAGCAAATTTTTCACATTATTTTGTCTGCCAGCTGGTAATTATCAATGTCTCTGTTAACTAAAGTACTGCCTTTTCATCAAGCTGGCTCTGCCAGCCATGTTTGTTTCATGTAGTCTGCTGGGAAACATAGTGGCTTTCTCAGTTTATCATGAGCACTACCAAATTACATCTTTTACTCTTTTGGGGAAAACAGTTTGAGTGGACAGGAAGCTCCTGTACTATTGTCTGTACTTACCTGTAGAAATCTTAAGTTTAAATAAAAGGAGTCTTCAGTATGATGACAAGATGACAGCAGTTTGTTCTCTTCATTACAGTGTGGGAAAGGATGATTTAAACCCTCACTGAAAGTTATCAGAGACACTTCATATTTAGAATAAGTATTCAGTATAACTTCTACTGTTTTATTGTCATGTAGGTCTGATTCTTTTTTTCAGTGACTCCTTAACTATAATTTCTTAACTCTATTCTGTTTTGTTTACAACTGGTTGGATGTTTGGATCAGGGGTTGGACATGGCTCTTCAACTGTGTGCCATTGGTGCAGATCTTGCTGAAGATGTGAAATAGCTGGTTTAATAAATCATTAATGAAACGTAAAACTTTTTAATTTGTGGCACTGGTGAAAATCCAAGAAAGGTCAAGAGACTAGCTGCCTCAATGGTTAAGTAACAGGAAACAAAACTGTACCTCCAGCTTATTCATGTGAGTCTATAAAGAGTCAGGAAGTGAAGGCTGAGGCATAAAAATAAAAAGATTTTCCAATTCAGCCACTGTTTTAAAGTCAGTCTATTACAGGTTATTACTTTCTGATATGTTTAAATACTCTGTGTTGATCTATAAATTTTGAAAAAGAATGGTATAAACATTTTATGTGTAGCAACTGATACAGCACAATATTCATCACTCTAAAAGAAGGTGCAAGAGGTGATTACTCCAAATAACCCTTTCCTTGGGCAAGCATCTAGGAAAAATACAGACCACACACCATATTGTAGCTATGTAAGGTTAGAAAACCATCTAAATGTCTCAGTGGGCTATACCATAGTGCATCCTTGCCACCTGAACATTGCTAGAGGCTTCAAGAGAATCATTTCTGGGTTTAGACTTCCAGTCATGAGTAGGAACCCAACTTCAGTGATTGTCCTAACTATTAGTGGGCAGAAAAATGTATTTTGCTTACAGTAAAACTTAATTAGTCCTTGCATTACACCAATATTTGCAAGGTCAAATCTGTCTATTAAGCAAATAACCTATGTCTGTGAGATTACAAGATAAGAGAAGCTGTTAACTCTTCCACTTGGTAACATCACAGTTTAGCTGATTCCCGTTTGCAGCATGGGCATTTGCAGCAATGACAGGCATGTGGAAGACTCTAAAGGAAGGGTGGCCTTGAGAGACATCCATGCATACTCTCTCCCTCCCTGTCTCCTCCCACTCAGCTACCTGCTGTGGTGCAACTTTTGAAATGGCACCATATGCTCTAGGATACAACCTCACATATATTCTTAGAAACAACAACATCTGGAAGAGTTAAATTTACTGAGCTTACATGGTATGACTTTGACGGCTGTGGTAGTGGCAACCATTTGAGTTACCTCCAATTCAAACCCATTGCAGCCTTTTTTTCTTTTACTCTCGTACCTGGTCAGACCAAAAAAGCTCTTCCTTTCCAATCATCCTTGCTGTGATAAAAGTTAGAGCAGAACCCTGCATTCTCATTATTTAGTGCACAAAGTAGGTCCACCCACCTTGTCTTTTCTTTATTTGAGATTTCAGATATTACTGTTTTGCTGCTCAGTGGGAGAAATGTTTCTGTTTCCATGAGTCTTTGGAAAAGAATGTTCTGTAAATCTTTGTCCAGGATATATTGCACCACTGTGGTATTTTGCATTATGCAGACACACAATTTTACATCCAGACTTTCCCAGAGAGAATTCAAGAAGTCCTAGGCAGGGAAGTTCCAGATTGAAGTATATTCTCAGCATAGTAACAAGGTTTGGATCAACCTCTAAGGAGCTGTGGAGGTCCTGCAGATCCTGTGATAAGGATTTTGTTTTGATTCATCATCAATACTTTTTTGCCCATTATCCATTGAGTTGGTCCTACTACTTTCTTGGTCCCACATTGAAAATGATGCCCAGATATTTTGCTGTAGTTATTCTAATCTGACAAAGTAGGCTTTTCTTGAACAGCAGTACACTAAAAAAGGTTTTCTTTCTTTTAGAGTAATTTGGAAATGGGGCCAGCCAAAGGCAATCTTGATGCTCTCAGGTACCAATTCTTCTGGGTCACTGCAGCCCTTACTGCACTGTACAACCCATCTGAGAGCAGAACCAAAGCCTTTGAGATAGGTTTGCAATACGTGTGACATCTGACTACAAATGCAGTGCCATTCACTACTAGTATGGGTGCCTGACAAAAATAAGTGAATCTTAGCATGACTCCACGAGTGGTGTTGACACATTCAATTGTCTGTGCTTCGTTTGCTGCAAAACAGTAGCTATTTTGGAAAAGCGTTTGATGAGTTTAGCATACACAAGGAGTAGACAGATTTAAAAGACATCTTACTGGAACATTCTATTTTTGAGATTTCACTTTGACAAAACTGCCTCATTAAGGACTTAGATATGAAAAGCAGGAAAATGCTTTTGGATTTCATGTAAACTAAATTCAGAATTCTGATGAGCTGAATCAGTTCTTTCCATACATTATTTTTCTTTATCTGTATTTTTCCTTTTTTCCGTGTAAGAGATGATATAAAACCTTAAGGTATCTTAATCTTGATTAATGAGCAAGGTGACTTCAAACTGTATGAAATAAAGGAGAAAGAGGAAAGAGAAGGTATTTTGAACCCAAATTAAGTTATAATATTTTGGAACAAACTAACCACAAATGATCCTCACATGTTGTGGCCAAAAGTGAAAAAAATGACACTTGCTTCTGCAGGAAACCTTGCTGTATGGTTTGCTTTGAGTAATAGAAGCATTAAAACTACTAGAATAGGTCCTTGAAGGAAGAAAAGAATACTTATGGAAAGGGCAGCTGCAGCCTCCTGCCAGTTTGGCTGAAGGCAAATTCACCAATGTGCATTGTCGAATATTGGTTTCAGCTCTGAACAATGTGACAGTGGCTTTCAGAGGTCTTGTCCACCTTCAGACACATTCAACTATATCAACAAATAAAATTCAGGCAAAAAGTACATGGCCATGCCCTCTCCAGTCTTGTCATCCCTGATTTAGGTCATTTATGTCATATTTATGGTATAAAGTGGTTGGCTTGTAGTCAGATTGTTATAATGGGACACATGAGGCTCCTTGTGTACCCACAACAGCCTTTGTTCTTTGATAAATGAGTCTTGGAAAGAACACTCATTATTCATGTGTTAACCCCATGAGTGGTGTGCATCATTCTCACTAGGTCACTCTGCACCTTTGTGGGTTTATTTTCTGGAAGAGTTCTTGGCCCAGCTGTGGCTCAAGCCTTTACCTTCTTTGAAGCCTGTACCAAAGTAATATTGATTTGTTTAAAGGGCCGAGTACATCCACCACAGCTGAAAATATGTTTTTTTGTTGTTATTCATAGACTATGCCTATGAAACTAGTCATGTGCACTATCTTTGAGAACTAGTCAGTGATGGTATGAGAATATTTGGTGCCTGTTCCTCCTCTTTGAGTTTGGCTGGTTTTCTGCTCTTCAAGGACAAAATCAGTACCTTATTTGCTGTTTCTGCTTATACATCTTAGCATTGTAAAAGAAAAGAGGGTTGTCGTCTGTGTGACTACAAAATTATCAAGTGACACAAATGAAACAGTACATTTGCAAGCCATTTCATGTAGTCATATTAAATGCAAAACTGTTTTAATATGCATCCTGTGTGTATTATTAGGATTTCATATGTTTTTAGTTTAGACAGGGCTAAAAATAGTTGGACTATTCCTACACTTTGTAGTAGATTACTTAGTCTTGCTTTAGAACTCTTTCTTACCTCAGCTTCATCTCAGATACTTCTTAAACTTCCAATACAGTCAAACTGTTGGTATCAATAGGCTGCTTCATCCACAGTTAATCAAAGTTCAAGCAGAAAAACACATAGAGAAAATAAGCTTTCCAGTAAAAAAAACACTTTCTTTTTTGTCTTTGCATTTCCATGACAGTCTTTAGTCCTGTATGTACTTATCTTCTGTCTGTATTTCTGCACAGCTTGTTTCAAATGCTGGTGTAATAGCCATTGCTTGAGTATCCAGGTGTATCACCATCAGGGTATTGACCCTGATGGAAGATTGGCCACTATTACTCCAGTTTTACAGAGAGGAGGGTAACAGAGATGCTAGCTGCATCACAACCTGATGACAAGCTGATGGATGCTGTGGTATGATGCTTTCCTGATTAAGGATCTGTCACAGTCTACTTGGCTCCTGTTGAAGCAGCATATGGACACACACTTGGATTTCACATCAATAGAAAGACAAGCCATTCAGCTGGGACTTCAAAGTTCAAAAGTGTTTCAGCTATCCAGTAAAATAGTGTTTGAAGTCTGGATTTAAATATACGTGTGCCAGGGAGCAAGATGTCACCTGCCCTGGGTGTGCAAGGCTTCCAGGTCCTTCTTGTTTACACCGTTTGTACTTTGAGTAGATAAATTATTATTCTTAAGCCAGAAGGTGAATACCCAAGCATGACTGACTATTCAAGGTATTAAAGAACTCACCTGGGAAAAAAGAGACCTGGGTTCTAATCACAATTTTAATCAACATGTAATATAAAACTGGAACAGAGACTAGAAGTAAAGTGTTTCTGTTTTAAGATCCTTGCTTCCACAAGAACCATGTTAATGAACTAAACAATTTTTTTGTCTCTCCTCAGTTAACTGAAATACTTCTTGTCCCTTTTGAAAATTATTTTTCCAAGTGTTAGCATCTCAGCTTCTAGTGTTGCTGTATCTAAGAAATGGGATTTATAGCTGCAGGTGCATCACTGCTTCATCCTATTCCACTCTTCTTGCCCCCCAAACTCTCTCCCTGTGCCCTATCCTCACTCTTCTCTGGCACTGCACGCAGCAGACTCCTCTATCAGCCAATGCCTTCACTCCTATGGCAAAAATCTGTGCAGGATTTAGTATGGTCTGGCAGAAAACTCACTCACAGATGGGTCTGAGGAGTGCCAGAGACAGCACAGCAATCAGTGTGACTGGGAGGAAGGGACCAGTTGAAACTTGGAAAGGGGAAACAATCTTCCTCTTTGGTCTCTTTTATTAGTTTGCAACATTTCTTGGAATGACATCCCAAAACAGACCAATTATGGGAAAAAGTGGTACTTCTGACTACACTCAAAATTTGCATGGTCAAGCTCTTGTTAGTTTTAACCAGTTTTATTAGAAATACTGGTATTTTACCACTTCATACTAAACTTGTCTCATATTTAATTGCAATATTTTAAAATTTTTGTCTATTTTTCTGTGGCTGTAGCTGCTTATCATATTTGAGACAGAGGCATCCCTTGAAATTATATTCTAAAACGCGTAACTTGTTCATCTAGAAACAGGAGTTTCAAGAGGTTGGTTAACGATGTGCATATTTACCTTTATTGTATAATTCTGATGTATCAATTTTTGCTTGTATGTTTTGAAATGTTTGGAAATTACTGAGATTTATTATCTGTCTTTTAAAGATTAAGAAACTTAGCCGAAACTATGTGTGTCCAGAAATCTTCCACCAGCGCCTTAGAGAAGACAATACATTGGTACTAGGAGGACTTTTCTGAATGTTTGTCATGTTCTCAAACTAAATCCAAAATATGACACTATACCAACTACTAAGAAGGAAATTAACTATATTTTTTTTTAAATTTTTATTATCTCCAGATGAAACCAGGACAATATTTTACTACATTGTCTCACTGAAATAAAAAAGACCTACAATTTCATTGTCAATTTCTATTTTGGCTAAAAGTAATTTTATTTTCAGACTTGCATACTGCCAAAATAATGTTGGGGTTTTTTTAGCTTTCAACAGCAGGAAGCTCTGCCTGTCTTTCAATGTTGGTCCTGCAATTTCCAAATGCTCACTCTGTAGCAGTGTAGTTTGTTTCTCCAGGTAGCTTCCTCTCTGATAAATGTATTAGCATCCCAATGCCCATCAATCTAGCAGATTAGTTTCCTAGAGCAAGAATTTGTTTCAGCCATTTATACAGTCCATTTTATTGAACAAGATGTTCCCAAGCTACATTTAGTACAGAATTTTCCAGTTCTTTATATGAGATGTATTAACTTCATTTTGTAGATTAGTAGAGTGTTGTTTTTTTGGGAAACCAACAGGAAAATTTTCTGCTGATACAGTGGAATTTTATGCTTTCCACCTGTTCTTTCCACCAGTATGTAAAGCCAGTTGACCTAGAACTTCAAATTCAGTATTGAAATGTTGCCAAATAGTTCATGTTTGTTTTAGTTAGAATCTCACCTCACTATTTGAAAATATACTTTTCTTAGCTGTACTTGAGTACAATTCTTGAGTGCAATTCTTTCTTGAATTTAGTTTTGGAAGGGATTGCTTACTATTAATTTTCTGTGCATTTCAGGACAATATCTTCCTATCTCTGTAACTCTTTTTCTGTTTTCAGTGATCAGGCTGCAGCATAACTGTTAAAAATTACTAAGTAGAGAAAAATACCTGTTTAGTAGGTGAGACCTCTGAAGGATTTTCATCCTTATTTTGTAGAAACAAACAGGATATTTTTTTGCTTTTACTGTTAAGGTTGCTAAGAATAAGGGGGGATAGCCCTTCAAGTAGAAAAAAAACCCCTGGTATTTCCTCACTGTGTCATTAGTTATACAATTAAGATGCCTTTAGAGATGCCCACATAAGAGATCTTCTAAAATATGCTCTGTATATTGATACAAAGTATAATTAATATTAGAACTCAAGTACAGCTATATAAGCTGTTGTGTTATTTGACAAAATAGGTTCTGGTAAAGGCAAATGCTATATGCAATTCTGAGTTTTGGATGTCATTAAGTTTTGGAATTACAGATAGGTTTTTGCCATCAACTCATATCAATTCTCATCAATTCATTAATTGGTGTTCAGTTCATACAAAACTGTTCTTGGTAGTGGAATGGATTTTTGTAATGACAGATTGAAATTTGAAACAGTTTGAAAGTACTTTTGTGCCCTTTATTGCCTAGGTCTTTTAGGGATTCTCTAGGTCTTGTTAGATATTGTCAGTGACCCTGTTGCACCGCGCAGGGTAGAACATACTGCCTTAGGGTGTAAGGTGATACTGCAGCCAGGCTGCCTGCTGGCAGCAGTAACTCACATATAGTCTACACTATGTAAAATAACGTTTTTTTCATGTCTCATAAATTTCACTAGAATCCAATTGGCATGGGATTAAACTGGATGTTACTGCTGCTTTTACCCCTCATAGCTGTGTTTCCTCATCCCCTCCTTTGCAGTGGCTCTAGCAACTACAGGTACACAGGGAGCATCAAAGTGACCAAATTGCACCAATGGAATAATCTTTTTTTTGTTGTTGTTCTTTTAAATCAGTGAGTTGGTACAACTAATGATGGCAGTAATTAGAAAAGAATAGAAGAAGGAAAAGGTGTTGGAGGGGAAGAACAGGCTTGTCCCCTTCATAATGTGAAGCATAATGTGAAACTTTACCTCCAAGAAACCTTATGACAGTGATGTTATTTTTAAATGTAGAATTGTGAGTGAATTATTGCTGTAATTTGAAACTGCACTCTGACTGTCTCCTCTCTAACACAGAGCTCCTATGACCCTTCTTGGTTTAATGTCTTTCTCTTCTAATTGCCCACTTTTCTTTTGTTGTGGGAGTTCTAATTTACTTCTAGGATGACTTGCAAGCTGTAACTCCCTTTTCACTCCACAGACCCTATAAATGGAGGATTTTTGCAAGTGCTTGGCCTCTTTACTCTCCCTTAATTCAAATTCTAAAACGAGATTCTTTACACCTTTGAGCAGAACAGTCACCATCTGCCTTCCTAAATCAGCAAGGCTCTATTCAGTGAACTAGAAATCTGTACTCCAGTCTTACGACTCTTGGAACCATAGAATGTTGAAAGGCATCTCTGGACATCATCTGGTCCAATTTTCTTGCTCAAAACAAGATCATCCATGGAAGGTTGCTCAGGGATGTATCCAGTCAGATTTCAAACATCTCCAAGGATGGAGACTCCACAACCTCCCTGGGCAGCCCCTTACATGTACTCGGTCAGCCTCACAATAAAACATCTTTTTCTTATATTTAATAATCCTGTACTTCAATTTGTGTACTTGTCCTTTCACTGGGTACCACTGAGAAGAGTCTGGCTCCATCTCCTCCAGATGAGAGATGTTCCAGTCCCTTAATGATCTTCATGGCACTGTGCTGGACTCTTACCAGCATGTCCATGCCTGCCTTGTAGAGGGGAGCCTGGAAGTAGACACAGCACTCCAGGTGTGTCTCACCAGTGCTGAACAGAGGGAAAGGACCACCTCCCTCAGCCTGCTGGCCATGCTCTGCCTAGTGCAGCCCAGGATGTTGTTGCCTGTCTTTGCTGCAAAGGTGTATTGCTGACTATGTTCATCTAGTTGTGCCTCAGCTCTCCCAGGTGTTTTTCTGCCAAGCTGCTTTCCAGCCCCTCAGCTCCCACCCTGTCCTGGTACCTGCAGTTAGATGAAGGTCCCATGCAAGTCTTTAAATAAAAGATAAGGGAAAATACTCAACAATTAAGGGTCTTTTCCTTCTTCTTCTTTGGGTCATTAAAATAGAGTTACAAGCATGATGATACTCTGGAGGAAAGCGTACTTCTATAAATACTCACAAGTAAGAAAAACAGACTAACAGCAGCAGCTAGCTGTTCTGTGCCTCAGAATTTAGCCATTTCTGACAAAAAATATTCTCTAAATGTATTCAGGGATATATTATACATAAGTTCTAGAGGCTTTTTAGGCAAGAGTGTTTTCTGCCTAATAAAGTATTCAATAGCACTTTATATTTCTTTAGCTGGCAAATAGATATAAATATGCTTGGTTTCAAAGGGAAAGCCTGTCTGATATGTATATACTGTATAGGATCAGGAACACTTTCATGAATAAGCCAACTGATCCCAACACAGCAATTCATATAAATAAATGCTGTTCAGTTTTAGAAAAGACAATACAGCAGTAGAGATGGCAGCCATGGTTATTTAATCACAAATCATGTGATATTTATTAGATTCCCTGCTCCTGGAAATTGAATCTCAATTTGACTTCCAGCCTTCTTATCTGGGAAAAAAAAAATAAATTGAGGAATTGATATGACATTTCGAAAATATAGTCAAAAGAAAAAAATAGCTCAGTTTTTCCTCTGAGGTGTCTAAACCAAACTCTTTTTCAGATTTTGATTTCTTGGTTTTGAAATGTTCAGACAGGTACTTCTGGATTCAGATTGAAGAGTTACCTTTGCCCACTTTTGTGGGACCACATGCAGCAGCACTCTGTGGCCAGATTGTCTGATCCTGAGCAGCACTACAGGAGTGCTTTAACTGTTGTGATTATGATATGGAGTATCTTTTGTGTTAGGCATTGGCACACCATTTTCAGAGAAAGGGATTCACTGAGGATCACACAGTTGTTTGAAGGGAATTCTCCCCACCATTCCAACTGGTCTGAGTACATTGCAGAGAAACTGGTCTCAGGCTTTGCTTCCATTAATGGTCAAGATTGTGATAACAGCTCCAAGGAAGGGAAATCTAAGACATGCAGTGAGACTAGTGCTAGTATAGTTGGCTAGTATAATTTAAAGTAAGGCTGAAAGGAAAAAAACTCATTGTTTCCTGAATCTGTGTTTATCATTTTCAAAAAATTGTTGGCAGATCTTTTATTCCTACATTTTCTTCCTTCTTTAGCATTGCATATCTGTACATGTTAGTGCATGGCAGGTTTTTTTCTTCAGTTATGAAACTCACAGTTCTGATGGATCTCAAGCAAAGGACCTAGTGTGGGCCAACTGAGAGCTAAATCCATCTTGCTTCTTTCACATGGGTAAAAGAAATTCTACGTCAACAATTAATTCTTACTTTTCAATGCAAGGTCTCAAGGAGCTGTGTGAACTTTACTTACGGACTTTTCATTTACATTTAAGTGGTAGGTACAGCTGGTAAAACAACTCTATTAAAATGAAGCAGAATTCTTCATTCAATTTTTGGAATGTACATGTCCCCCATCTGAAAAATGGGAAAGTTGTATGTGTTTAATTTTACAGTTGAGGAAAGCGGGAAGGGAAAGTTCAATTGACTTATCCAATTCCATAGAGATAAATAACTTTGGAAGTGGCTGAATAAGTTCAAAATTCTTCTGTTCCACTTTCTTTCCTATGGACAGTTGTTACACACAACAGAACTGTTCCACATTTGTGAAAGAAAAAGGGGTTTTAAATATGTGCTGCAGTCTTAAGAGAAGAAGAGGCTTCCCAAATCAGATCTTGAATTAGATGGATTTGGGTAATACAGGCAAATCAAGATATTGATTATATGTCCACAAAGATGTAGGGTCCCCTTTGCCTCCAATGTTATAATACAGTTTAGTTATTTCTGTCTATTTTTGCTCATATTTAGAGCAGAGGCAAATGGTGGAATGTCAATATCATTCCCTCATCCATTCACACAGCACTGTAAAAGAAAGCAAGCTAGTTCCAACCACTTCAATATTTTTATGAGAGTTTTAGTTTTTCATATTCTAGTTCTACTTTCAAATCTTCCTGGAAAATTATGCCCACTAGTTAACATTTCAAAGTTTTTAAACCCTGGACTAATTAGGCTAATGGCATTTTTCATTTGTTTCTAGAAGGTTATGGATTGTGGAGAACTAGAAGTGAGGAAACAGGCTGTATGATTTGCATATCTCAAAGGAGAAGATAGGGAGCTGTGGAAAGGAATTTACAATACAATTGCCCTGAGGTAATGAAGCCTGTGATCTTCTTAAAGGTAGAAAGGAAAGAACCAAGAAAGGAGTACAGGACTGAGAACGAGGACAGTATGGACATGTTACAGTCAAAATGTCAAAAGACTGAGCAAGAGAAAATGACATCACAACTGAAAACGGGCATGGAGGGAGTGGTGATGGGATGGCAAAGAGTGAAAGTGGAGAATTCTGCTGTTGTGTTCTGGTCAGAAAGTAATGTGAAAGGGAAGCAGACAAAATAAGATGGTTAAATCTAGAAAATATCTGAAACTGCAGAAGAGGCTACAATGGTTGAAGACAGGGGAATCTTACCATAACAGTTATTTTGACTTTGGCTCTGCAAGTTGTAAATAATAT
This sequence comes from Cinclus cinclus, assembly GCF_963662255.1. Lineage (NCBI taxonomy): Eukaryota > Metazoa > Chordata > Aves > Passeriformes > Cinclidae > Cinclus > Cinclus cinclus. Next base: position 30,535,536 of record NC_085051.1, read on the forward strand.
ATATAGCTTCTCTGAGTGGAAGTACATTACTTCCTATTCATGGCATAGAGGATCTGCTTCTACAGATGCTGCACCAATATATGAAAAGCAGTTTTTAAAGTTATCCCTTCTCTTTGTTATGTTCTACTGTGTTTTCACATTTACAATTTTCCAGATGCAGGCATCCATTTGACACAGTAAAGGAAAAAAGACATACGAGAGGATTTATCTCTCTCTGATTCCTTCAAGAATGTTGATGGATTTTTCTTTCTTAAGAAAAACCCTTGTTAGAGCATTTTAGATGGAAGAGTATGGATGCTTTTTAGTAGAGATTAAACCATGCCTGTCAGCTATGAAAAGCTTTTTTAACTGATGTAGCATGGGTCATTTTGCCTGTAATTTAAGGACAGAAACAGATTATACTACCCATTTAATGCTTTTTTCATCTTTAGAAGAGAAATTTGTAACAATTCTCCAGTGTGGAGGACTGTTTGCTGTACAAAGAAGCAAAGTCAGAGGGTGTTTGTAAGTGCAGACTAATTTTATTCTAAATAATCAAATGAAAATCATTGTAACGTGAGGCATGTACACAGCAAGCACCCAGTTCCTGGATCAGAAACAAGTAATTATAAACATGAATGATTTTCAATGAAAGAAATATTCTGGAACAGCTAGCAGTGTTTAAAGCGGAGATTTTCAGAAGAGCCTTGTTCCCACACAGAGCATGAGCTTTGCTCTTCAGTGATGTGCCCGATCCGCAGTTCAGTGTCCGGTAGTCAGGGACCTGCTCATCCCGAGCACCCTGAGCAGCACAATCCTTGCCCGAGCAGCTCGCATCACTCCCGGTGGCCATTGCAGAGATGAGCTTCCTACTCCCTCTAGTGCAGCAATTGTGCACTCCGGCACTGCCTGCTGCCACTTTCAGAAAAGGGTCTGCGGTGTGAAAGAAGTAAAAGAGTAATAATTTCTGTGATAGAAATGGAATCAGTTTGTGCGCTGATTTACAAAGAAAGAATTCAGGAATACTGTCGAAAGAACAATATTTTTGTCAACTGGTTTGACTGATGTGGTCTTTAAAGATGCTTATTGGCTTAAAAAGGGGAGGTATCCTGGCTAAAACCAGATCTGAATAGTAATGATAGACTGGAAGTTAGAAGTTTCCAAGGGGCCATAACTGGAGAATTACAAGTCAGATGCAGATATCTCAATTCCCTGTACAGAAAACAGAGGAGAGGCCAAAGCTGCTGCAGCTGGACGAAGGAGATGGCTGCAAGTAGAAGGTATGGAGTTGGATTTTTAGGAAAGGGAACATATATGGCCAGAGTTAGCTCCTGTCTCTCATTTCCCTGAGCCCATGCTGGCATCACTTGCATAAGTGAAGCTGGAGCATGTTTGTATGAAGATGAGTAAATCTGCCCTCCTAGTTATTTCTGGACCATGGAAGAGCAGGGTAGTAAATTCAAACAGCTTCTAAAAGGTGATACAAGGACCTGGTAGTAGCTCTGGGTTCCCACTCCATTCAGTCTTTTGAAGACTCTGGTCTCTGCTAGTGTTACTGTCAATACTTTCCCTTTCCATGGCACCTGCACCCCTAAAGAAGGCCCAGAAGTGGTGGTATGATAGAGTGGGCTGCAGAAAAGCCAAGAGATCTCTGGGAAAACCATTTACTTTTTTTTGTTTGTTTGTTTTAATGTTCTGGCCATATATTTTATATGGACAAAAATTTGTATGGAAGAGGTTTGACAGAAAGTGCTGATACCTTTGAACTGCCAGAAATACTTTACATTTCAAATTGAATCAATGTTATTATATTCTTTGCCTTCCTTGGATTGTTGCTTGTGTGCCTCTTTATAATTCTTCTCCAATGAAATGGTTTTTTTCTATTCCCAGATTCCCTGGCATCTGGTGGCTGTCTATTGTGGACACAGCAGGGACAGACAGATCTTAATTTTTGTCATTATCTGTGACCTTAAGGGTGATTGCATTTGCTTTCCCTTCTATTTTAAAATTATCCCTTATCAGAGTGTTTCTATAATTTATGTATTTAATCCCTTCTTAGGGATCTATTTCTGAGTTCTTAGTATCATATAAGAAATTTTAAATATATATTCTGCTAAATAAATGATCTCCAACAAAGATCACACATCAAGCATTGGGAACATAGATGACCTAACTGTTACAAGATGCTTTGCTTGACTGCTCTCTCCCCAGCTACAGTCAATAAAAGGGACTCCTTTCCCCATTCTCCCTTACAGTAAATATATTATTACCTGAGGCACCTATTGTGTCACCTCTAAGAATGTGCCCTGGAGGGGGTGTGGATGTGACTCTCAAAGGTTCCTATGCATAGCACTTCACTGTGGTTCACTACCATGAGGGCATGAGGGACACTAGGTGAGATGAGCAATCTTAACTTGTCATCACACATGGCTTTTGGACAGGAAAACCAAACCAAACCAAAACAAACAAACAAAAGATTTTTAAAGTTACAATGTTGTGGTGGTCATCGTAATCTAATTTCTGAAAAGTGATAATATCTTTTATTAGATCATGTTAAATCCCTCAAAAAAAAAAAACAAAAAACAGGTGGACTTTAGACCACATAATTTAGTAATTAGAAACCTGACTTTGGGTACCATTGCACGACTTTGGGAGATGAACATAAAAACAGTAAAATAAGCTAGAAAATTGAAAGCTTCAGTTTCGCAGCCATGTTCCTTTCCACCTGCTTAGCATCTCTCCAAGAATTCCTAATGTATGCTTCAGATTTTCTCCAAGTCAGGGACTGTTCACAGCAACAGCACATTTTCAAGTTTGTAATTTCAGTTCTTAATAACTTCCATTTCTGGTTGTGGATTCAGGCTTTGGAAAACAGATGCAAATTACCTAGATGGCTCTACTTGGAGCCAAGCATCCTCCCTCCAGATCTTTCTTACTAAGGTAGGAATATGTCAGCTATGCCAATGACAAAGATGGTTCTCATCACTGTCAAGAATAGCTGGACCTGAGCAAAACAACTTCATGTGCAGACAAATAAAATAATTTTGTTTGGAAAAGACATCTGAGATCATTGAGTGTAACCATACACCTAACACTACCAAGTCCACAACTAAGCCAAATCCCTAAGCACCATATCTACACACCTTTTAAATACCTCCATGGAGGGTGATTTTCCTAGATAAACAGTTCCAGTGCTTTATAACTGTTTTCTTGAAGAAATATCCAATCTAAACCTCCCCTGGTATAACTTGAGACCATTTTCTCTCATCACTTCTGAGAGAAGAGGCTGATGCTCACCTGCCTGCAGCTCACTTTCAGGTACCTGTAGAGAGAGATAAGGTCTCATCTGAGCCTTCTTTTCTCCAGGCTAAACACCCCCAGCTTCCTCAGCCACCCCTCACAGAGCTTGTACTCCAGACCCTCTATCAGCTTTGTTGCCTTTCTCCAGGTGCACTCCAACACTTCAATGTTTTTCTTGTAGTAAATAGAAATACTTGAGCAAAGTGATTGTTCTGGTGTAAATGGCCTGGTAGAAGGGGGAGGTGGGCATATTCCTGTCAAAAATTGCCAGTTTTTGTCTAGATATGTTTTCTGATTTGGCTGAGCATGAAGCTGCATGAACACTGCATCCAGGTGATGAGAAGAACTGACAGAAGAAATTATTCCTTTTTAGCAAAAGTCAACTTTTGTCAGGCTATAAAACCTGTGCAGTCACGCATGTGGAGTCCGGTGCAAGGTGAGTCTAAGTCACAAATTAGTCTGTTTGGTCCTTAAATGCCTCCACTGAGACTGCCATAAAAAGTAGACCATAAATGCTATTACTTTGATATTATTTTGGTCTTTTTTTACATTGCCACTATTTTTCCAGTATCTAGCTAGATGTTAACAAGTCATTGAGACTTCAAAATTTACCAGGTAGAAGTTACTCTGTTACTTTCTTAAAAATACTTTTTCTCAATTAAACCAGGCTCAGTATATATTCTACACTTCTATTTTTCAACTTGATACACCAGCAAGTGGTTAGCATAAGGTTGTTCCAATATTTGAATTCTTTGCACAGTAGGTATCATCTGGCTTAGCCAGTGAATTATGAAACATACACTGCCTAGATGATTTGTCTTGAGCTGATCCCACCCCAGTACAACATAGGGAATAAGTCTGAGCTGTTCTGAAGATTCATTATACCTTTTCTTCCATGCCACTGTCATTACCTGACAGACTCATCCTTCTTGGTTTTTTTTTTTAAAGCCTGAGAAAAACTTGAAAGTCTCACAAAAGTTTTGTACAATGTCACTCATTTTCCTGTGTCTCCATTGAAGACCATGGCCAGATGTTTAAAATTATAAAGGTAGGATACATCTACAAGTTCCAGGTGTCCCCAGAAACCTCAGGTACTTAGCATCTCAAAATCTGGGCCATGATTTCTATATTTATGAGATTCAAAAATCTCTCTGAGTTTATAACAAAACTAAATTGTGTTTTGCTGCCATCTGAATCCACTGTGATAAAGTGAGATTTGATAAAGCACAAGGAAGTTTTCTCTTTATGTATAAATATTTATGTATGTAAATAGGAGTATGGTTAATTTTAACTGACAAGAACAGACTGACACAAACTCAGATCCTTTGTCCCCATGGACAGATACAAGTTGCTTGTTGAAGTGTTGTGGCATATCTCATGGGCTGTGTACTGAATCATTGATTAAATGCTGCAGCATGTGGATAGCTGAAATGCCAGTGACTCTTGAGCAGGGAGGGAGAAAGAAGTGTGCACTGAATAAGAACACAGAGAGATCATCTGGTTTATATTTCTTGATATTTCAGATACTGGTCAAGAGCTGGAAGGTTTCCCTTTATATTTTACCAAACTTTGAACAGAAATCTTTACTGAAGACTGCACAGGCTGTCTAGCTGACACATGCACACAGAATGGAATCCCTCACTCAGGAAAGAGTTAGAAAAGGATTTAATAAAAGATAAGACCAGCTGTATTTGACAGGCACAGGGCAGTTTGAAAACAACCCTCGAATCTGACTCTTTCAGCACAGGCAGAATCCCTGAATCTTCTTATATATTTGGAAAATGTTTACATAGGGCTGACATTTTGGATGAGGCTTGCATATTTTTTGGTTTCTGGGTTTGGTTTTTTTTTTCATTCCTTTTGTTACTGTGTGTTTTGTTTGCAGGTAAGCTTATGTCTCTTCTGACAGGTACATCAAAAGAAAAACTCCACTGTATTTCTGCTCTTGCCCTTTAATAGATTTATAATGTTACTTGAAGGGAGAAAAACTGTTTAGATTAAATTTACAGTGCTGCTGAAGATCAGAAACGTCTATTTAATTAAAATATATATCTATTCAATAAAAATATGAGTTAGTGTGAGGCTGAAAACACAATTCTTCTACACGACATTTTTGGGACGTAGAGGAGGGGTATTTCCTTTCAATACTTCAACTTGTTTTTCCAGCATGGCATCATGCACTGCTTATGCATACCTTGAAACAGTAGCATTTTTAAGCGTGCTACTTTTTTGTGCGTTTTTTTTGTCATTTCATGATGAAAAGCTGCACAGTTTCTAATGTGCCAGTATGATAACAACATATTACCATCATTACCCATGTTTCCCACAAGACATTCCTTTATTAGATGAAGGCTGTTAGACTGGCATTTTTGAATAATAGCACACCATGTGGTCTACTCCTGTTTTGGAGAGAAGTCTCAATTTTGTCTTTGAAACCTTGCTTCAAGGAAATCTGGGGAAAAAAAAAAAAAAAAGATCATACCAAAGCATACACTAGCATGAAGTTTTTTCTGGAACTAAACCTGTGAAACTGTTTTGAAATGCCTCGTTCAACAAATGTACTGCATGCCTGTGTAATATAAGTGGATGTAAAGAACCTGGTAGGTAATTTGCCTTCTGTATAGAAGCAGAGATGTCTGTTGATCAAGTGCATAGCATTTTTCCCTCCCTTTCCCCATATATTTTATTTCTATATGTGGCAAGAGACAGGCTCACCAATTACATTTCTGAAACAAAATAAAACTAAAAGACCTCCAAGCTACAAAGTCAGCTTGTGCTCTTAGATATCCAGCATTTTGCCTATATTGAGTTATCAATCTCCATGGTCTTGGGTACTAAGAAATTGGTATCTGAGTGCTAACAAATGTAGAAGTGCCTGACAGGAAAGAGAAAAATAGTACATCACAATTTTTGTTCAGTTTTGTAGTAATTAGCTAAAAGATGTCTCCTAAAAAGTTTTGCAGCTTACTGACAGGTACATTCCTGTATTGCAAATATATTAATAGGTCCTTTTTTTACTCTTTGAAGGTGTAAGTATAACCACTTGCACCTTCAGACTTTGCTGAAACCCTAAGGAGCCTAGAGAGGCCGAGTAACTCAGGTGTTATACTCCTGCAAAATTGACTGGTCATAAAGCCAAATGGGTTCTTAAAGCTAAAAATTATTTGCAAGGATGATGAAAGTGTACCTACTTTGTCCCCCCCTATTCCAAAGCCTTTCTTATTGCAACCTATACTTTGCACCACACACTTCATGTAAGCTGGGCTGTCAGTCTGTCTTTTTGTGCCCTTCCTGAAAGTCCTTGCCATGCAGGGTTCTTTGGGTCACTCCTTTAAGTACGGTGATTTTCAAACTGCTAATGGGGAATCTGATGCCATGCTTTTACTGCCTTCTCCTCGTGTTAACCTTTTATATATCCTATCAGCCATATTTAACCTATCAGCCATATTTCTTTTTACCCTCCAATGTATAGGTAGGTGGTTGATGGCAAAAGCTTTTATTTTCTTTCTAGTCCTTATCTTCATATTCATTTGCATGTAGTTTGTCTGCTTCTATTACATAGCTGCCTTCTAGAGCTTAGCCTCTTCTGCTATCTTTAATGCATAACCACTCCAAATGACCTGCATTCCATTGCAACTTGAATATTATACTGCTGGATTAAGGGGCTTTAATGAGTCCATGGAATCTAACTGTCTCGTGCATAATTTATTTAAATTGGAATCCATGACAGGAGATGCACACAGAGCAGTTCATGTTGATTTTTCGGTTGACTTTGAAGCCTCCATTTGCAATCTACTTAACTGGGGTTTTTTTTGTATGCAGCAGTGCTGAAGAAACATATGCTCTGGGTATAGCCAAAAGGTCTTTTAAATTTTACACATTTTAGGAAGATGCATTAAAATATTTCTATGGAAATTCATAAGTAGTTTTCTAGAGTAGAAGATTATGCCAAAATGTTTGAAGACTTGTCAGGTCAACCTCAACTTCTTAATTTCACAAAATTAGTTCTCCATTGGCCTGTATAAATCCTACACTGTTCTTAAGAGTCAGCTCTAAAATTTATGACTGTTACTACCTAAATGCCCTCATAGATTTAGTTGCAAATTGCTGCTCAAGGGAAAAACAGATAAAGACTGATGAAGTACAATCATTATGTTGGGCAAACCTGTTGGACTTCACTTGTAGAAAGCCAAATTCAATACTGTTTTAACCACAGACTCAGGATTGCAAACACAAAAAGGAGAGGGATGGCTTAAATCAGCAGCTAAAGCTTTATGAGATGCCAACTATTAGATAATAGCAAATACTGCAAGTTAGGATTGATGTTTAATATCAGAATATAGGCTATGACTGGAGTAGCTGTGCCTCGGGGAGTAAGGATAGTTGAAACTGAAGAGCACTGGTAAGCAAGTCTGGAGATACCAGAACCTGATAGGCAGGAGGCAACAGATGAGAACTGAAGCACTGCAGCAGATATGGGTAGAGGAAGAGCCTCTGGACCCCGGCCAAAAGACCTGAGATTTCTGTGAGTTTGTTTAACATGCATTATTAGAAAGAACAGTTTTGTAACACCCACAAGTGAGAAGTACTGGGTGCTATAGCTTAGATTTAAAGTTTCAGATTTAAGGCTTTTAATCCATCTTTTTGATGGAAGAGGAGGTGATTTCAGTCTTAAAATTGCTAAACTGGTTGGTGCTGCTCTTGTCAAGTAGCAACAATGGAATACGGAACCTTGCATGATCTTTTTTTTTTAATAAAGCTACCTAAAAATAGAAATAGAAAACCTAACTTTAACTTTCACTGTCCCTATTTGGAAAGTTTGGTCAAAGGCCCATGGCAGAACTGTGCAATATCCTCTGAACTAAAATAGCTATCTGTGAAAGTGCTTAAACAGCTCCTTTCTCTTACAGAGGAAATACTTCATACATAGTTTACATCTTCTCCAGTATCTCCAGTATATACAAACAATAAAATCATCCATATTTTTTTTATTTTAAAAAACAAAATAAGTGGTAATTAAATTTACCTGTTTCAACAATAAAACAAGATGCAAGATATTTTGACAGATGTGACATTAACTACATTTGGAATAGTACCATGTAGGCTTCTCTTTGGTGTCATTCCAGATGAAAACATATGGAAAAGGTTTTTTGTTATAATTCTTAAAACACAATTTTTTAATCAAAAACGTGGATTTTTTTCACCCTAAGAAATTTATAGATGTCAGCTGATGGACAACTACTTATAACATTATTTTCTCATGTTTGTTGGTATCAGTTTTCTGTGAATAAAAGATACTCTGAACATCCTTTGGAAATTTATCACTGTGGTTTTTTGTTGTGGGTCTATATATAATGTGTGTTATAAATGATGTGGAGTAATAGAATTTGTTTAAACATCAGCACTGCTTCATAATCTTCTATTTTATGCTCTGAATATGACAATGAAAATGTCCAAATAAGTCACTTTACAAAACCAAAAGACTTCTGTAGTTTGCTTATGTGTGAAGCCTTGCTTGCTATTTGTCTCTTTTAGACTGGCCAGCTATTAGGTTTCACCAGGTAAAGGATCTTGTTTCAGCTATTTTTTGAATGCTATTTCAATTGTAACAATAGTGATTAAGCTCTTTTCAGAACAGAAGGAAACAGCCTCTCCCTCACTGGCTATGCAGCTCTTTTCTCAGTAGAATAATATTTGGGACATTATCAACCTTGGGTATTAATGCACACTATTCAGCTAAATAAAGCTTACCTTTTCTAATGGAGTTAAACCATCTAACATTTCAGTGACATGATATGCTGATTTTTGTACTTAATCCCATGACATTTTCTGTAAAAATTGGATCCCAACATAAAAAGCCATTTCTGATAGATAAGTTTGTCACCATATTCTTTTCTTTCTCCTGCTCTCAAAATTACTGTAGGTATTTGTGAATTTATTTGGAAAATATTTTCACTACATGAATATCTTGTGAACATTTTTTGTGAATATTTATTATCTAACATCTACATTAATTCAGTGTTGGTTAGTCATTTGGCGGTTTCTCTACTGAGTTACTTTGCATCTTACAAAGACATTTCACATTCAAAGTATTGTGAAAAATCAAACTCAGCATGAATTTTGCTACTCCTTAAGCTTTTGCTTAAATTCTCTATGGCAAATGAAAGTAAACCTTGATTATTTCAGAGTTCAGGTAAACTTCAGTGGCACTTTTCTTATTGCTCAGGCAGCTCAAGTAATTGCAATCTTCTGACCCAGATTCTCCCTGCACTCTCAGGTCAGTACAACCTCCTTCACTTGGTCTTTTACACTGATGTGTGAAGTCCCTGTGGGCTGTGAAGGACTTGTCAGAGTCCACTCCAGAAATGGCTTCATTGCAGCAAAATGCATTTGTTAAATCCTTTGGGATGTTTCCATGTAGGGCCTTGAGATGTAAGATTTCTTTCACATGCTTTGTAACTGAAGAATACAGTCTACAACTATTAAGCCTGAGAAGATATTACTTGAAGTCAGGCATTTACATATGGATTTATACAGTTAAGGAGAATAGCTTTGTCTGTCTTAGTGTCACTTTCTGGTTTCTGTAAAGTCAGTGACAGACATATAGTTAACACTTACTAAAATAAATAGGGCTTCAAATTGTTGTATTTAATCATCCATGCTTGATAATTTTAGCTCTATCTTGTCAGTGCTTCTGTGTTTTCTTAACTGTAAGCACTACAATTCATTCATTCAAAGGTGTTGTGGGGATCATGTAATTGTTTAGAAGACACTTTGAGATAATCAAATGAAAGACAATTGCAGGAGTGCAAGACATTTTTAATGAGATTTCTCTAAATATTGGTCATGGACAAGAGGCAATGCTGTAGTAATTTTTAATCTACAATATCTTGAACAAAATCTAATTGAATCTACTTTGAATTTTAATCTATTTGTTAGTATCTGGAAAAAATTTGTATTTAGGGGCTGTAGATGGAATATCTGGTGGTGGTATCTGGATAGCTGTGAAGGATTTCCCCTGAAGACATGGTAGAACAACAGACTGTAGTGATGATCCACCTTGTTTCCAAGGTGGCCAAAGTCCCTTCTGCCAGCCAGCACTGCTGGTTTATCTCTGTGCAGTTAAGAAATCTTTCTCTTGGGACAGGAATGTGAAATTAGCAATGCCTTGGAGTTGCTTTCTAGATGTTAAAGATGTTAAAGGAACCTCTAGGGAGGGCAGAGTAAGGAATTTGGTGGCAATGGAGTGGGAGCAGAGTACTGAGGGGGAAGACTCTGGTGTTTGCATTGTCAGTGGAAGGCTTCCAGAAAAGAATAACTGAGAGGGACAAGGACATCATTGCTTTTGAAGCCTTAAGTATCTCAGGATACGGAAGAACAAAATTTCTGCAGACAAAATGAAATATGGAGGAATTGATTACTTCACATCTGAAATTTTGTCAGCAAGAGCATCAGAGAATAAATATATCAGTGTTCTTGTAAAGTCACTAAATATTTTGTATTTTTGAATGAAGTCTCTTCTTCTGATGTTCTCAGTTGATATATTCACTGCCTTTTGTTGTCATATAGGAAGATTATGCCATTTTGATGAAAAGATCATTTATGAATGAACTTGCATCTCATACATCTGCAGGACACCAAAACATCTCACCGAGATTATTTTCACACACACACAAACATGTGATTTCACTCCTTTTGGCTGTTTTACTACTTATTACACCATTGCTGCAGCAATTTTTCCCTCTGACTTACTTTTTATCTATAACCATTGGGTATTCTCCTCCTGCATATTGCTGCTGCTTTGCTTTAATAGTCTTTAAGAGTCAGAAGAGGGACTGAAGAAGATACCAGAGCAACTTAGGTTCTCTTGGCAGATGCTTTTCTGTGTGAGGATGTTTGTGGCCCTTTTAGAAGGTATTCAGGTGACTCATATTATTTAGTAGACAGAGAATAATATGGTGGAAACGTTTACTGAGGTTTTTTAATATTAATACTTTTACTGGGAGTTTTTCTGGCAACTGCATTATTTTACACTTAGATTCTCCCCAGATATTTCTTCATGCTTTTGAGTCTGAATGTGTCTGGTGTTGGGGGAATTTTCAGACGACATCCCCATGAAGAACTGACATCCAGAAGTTGACTCTCAAGTTATTAAACATTAATACACAGTGTTCAATACATCTATAACTCACTTATATAGCATTTATATACCTCTTCTTATGGATACTTTATTCAATATCACTCCCACACCACCACTTCTAGTGCTGCCTCAAATACAGTTTTGGTTGCCAGTCCCAGACTGACTTTGAGAACAAATGCAAAGTTTTGTAGTTGTCAGTGTTTGATGACTTTTCCTTATACACACCTTTGTTTCCATTTTGTTTTTTCTCCATGCAGTTTAATTCCCTTATTACAAATACCAGTTTTTCCCAGCCTTTCTGTTTCTCCACATACAGAAAATCAGAACAACGGAAGCAGACTCCCACATTTTGTCCTGGGGCAATTTCATCCAAGCACTTGATATTTCTGGGCAGTTTGGAGTTGTAATTTGAGAGGACCACCCTCAAATTTCTTGAGTGGATGAGGAGACATGAGACATTCCCATCTGCCTCTGTTTGAGAGGCAAACTCAGATCAGAAGTAAAAAAGCTGGCAGCCAAGTTAGTGTGTCTCATCAAGTTACTGTATTGGAGCCAATCAGTGTCAGCTTGTGCACAGAAATAGAAGCCCCTTGGTAAACTAAATCTATTAAAACAAAATAGGTAAAAAGTAAGGGCACAACTGACCTCCTAAACCTACCTTTCCTCAATTTTAGCTCAGTCTATTTTGGACCAAGCATTGTTTTTCAATGTTTCCATTCATTGAACAGTTGTATAGTTTACTAAGCTAAGAAAAGTAGTTGAGGTGAAGATTTAAACAGTTTAAGAGCTGCAAGTTGTGGAAACATTAGAAACTGAGAAAAGCAGAAGAGAAAAACTAAAAAGAAAGTTAAATGGAAGCAAGACACACATACCACTCATTTTCTGCTTCTATACTGAATATCTTTCCCTTTTTTTTTTTAAAATAATTCTAGTTCATCTGGCAGAGTGGTGTATTTTCTCTTTTTGTGGCTGATGTAGTATGAAAAAAGTTCTAAGCAAACATCAATATTTTACAAAGTTGAAGCATGTGCCCCTATAGCTTCAACTCTTGTTGCTTTTACCAGAATATGTATTAATTATTTTAGAATGTTTTATTGCCAGTGATTTTATTTAAATGAGAGTCTGTGCAGTTATTGATGCTTGACTTGAGCGGGTTTCTTGGGAGCTGTGCACATTCGCTGAAGGGGAAATAAGACCAATAGGCAGCTACTGGCAACTAAACAGAAACAAGGAATCCTTCTCAGGTTGTTAGCAAAAAAGACACACACTCCAGGTCTGGAGGCTGTGCCCAGCTGGGGATAGAGACAGCTATATGTATGTAGGTGTACCTGGGGCTGCAGGGGACCACACACTGGCACGGTGGTGCTCCTCAGAAGCCAAATAAAGCTGCTGCTGCTGCCTGTGTGAATCAGCTGTGAGTCAGCAAAGGCTTTGCCAGGAGAGCAGCAGGCACAGCAAAAGGGACACTAGCTGGGTTTCCTAAGTAATAGCTTTTTGTTGTGCCTTTTGGGTTGCAGAAAGTGAAGAAATGTGCATAGTCTGCTGTTTCACAGAGTGATTTCACATTCATCAAAAACATGAGAAAAAACAAATGACTGAGAAATGTTTCAGAGCTATTAGGAATGTTTGAATAGTGCCAGACATGTAAGGTTAAATGTGTTTGGTTTTTGAAATTTGGAAACTGTTGTCAAAGAGACATGGAAGAATCCACTGGAGTGTTCTGGAAGTATCTGTGTCCACGGCAGATGGGAGAAACTGACAGCTCAGAACAGATTTAGGTGAGAAAGTTGGTTTTGGGTAAAGCAGCACTTTCCCCCAAGGCAGATGGTCATGATGCTGTTTTTTCTTTATGGTCAGCTGGTCATTGAAGAAGGCCAGTGGTGTTCACCATGTAGCTGTGCCTGGGTTTGGCAGGTGCAGAAGTGGAGGAGCTTGCCTTGACACATGCGAGGTAAAGAAGCAAGGCCAGGTGCGTGGGACATGGCAGCTTCTGCAGCAGGATGTGCATCTCAGTGGGGAGCACAGTCCCCTGGAGCCAGGGGAACGGCCAGCAAGCGACCCTACAGATCTGAAGAAGGATTATAGCCATAACTGGTAAAGAAACACTGATGTGAATGAGTGGGACCTGAAATATGTCTCTGAGAATAGGAAACATGATTTCACTCTCTCTCATGCACACATCTTCCCTGAAGTATCCCATGCACATCACTGCATGGAATAAAAACATACCCAAGAAAACTCAGAAGAGCTCTGTGCATCTTCTTAACTGTGCTTGCTCAGTCTTCTGATTTGATGGTATGTATGCAGGTCCTTTGCAACATGGCTTAGGACCTCTGTTCTCTTCAACTTAGCAGTACTGAAATAATTTCCCAGCTCACACTACCTCAGCTGCTGAGGGGTGGAAGTGATATTGGTAACTGACATTCATCCTCAGAGACAGCCATATGACTATAAAAGCAGAGCCATTCCTTCTGCAAACATCTGCTGCCCCAGCAGACCTCTTATCTATTTTGTCCTCACAGCTTTGAGTCTAACAGGAACTCGGAAATAAAAAAATGAAATCATTAATTTTCATGGTGATTCAGAAAAATGAGAAATAAGAGCTGCGCTGTTGTACTTAAATGTTTGAAGCACAACAGCTCTCCTGCCAACCTGAGGGAGCTCAGTTTAGATCCCATGGCTGTAAACAGCAGAATCATTCCTCTGGCTATTCATCCCCTTTTTCCTCTGCTGTTCCTCGGAAAGCAGCTACAGAGCAGGCAATCGTGGCTGGCAGTGGCCACGTGTTCTCAGCTATTATTTTACCAGGATGCCCAGCTGCTTTCTCCAGCTCCCTGGACTCACGGTGCATGAGCTGAGTAGTGCATGGGCACAGCTTGTCCCCTCTGCCTCCCAGATCAGAGCAGCAAGTAATTGCCCACCAAAGAGAGAGACTCATGAAACCTCCTCTCACACCTCTTTTCCTTGGTCTGGGCAGGGAAGATTTGTTGATGACATACACAGTGAAGGGCACGCGTACCAAAAGTGGACACAGACCGCGTGTGGCCAGCTCAGGCACGTGGTGGGGGGGACAGTATGCATGAGGTCCATGGCCCTGGATGCTCTTGGATAAATAGAGTCAACATAGGTTAACAGAAAGCTAAGAATTTTGCTCTTCCTGTGGCAGTGGTTGCAGACAGATGGAATTGCCTTGCTTATGAGTTGTGTCATTATCAAGTATTTAAGTGGTAGCAGCCATGTGAGAACCTTCTCAACCTCATTAAACTCAAACTAGGACTTGCATAAACATTTGGGTTTACTGGAAGCACAAGAGCTTTAGCTGGCTGCAAAGTGGTAAATTAATTCAAAGCTGAAGCCACCTTTCAGCTGCAGACAGTGTCATTTGCATTCAAAAACAATGTTGTAAATAACACTCTTCCAATGTTCTTTATGAGCAAATGTATGATATTATTTTAAGTGAAAATTTGGGAAGTCTGCCCAACATGAAGCAGCAAACCATTTCTGCCTGAAATAGATTATTCTTTAAAGCTCCGAAGATTGGAAAGAGATTTATTTTCTCGTGAACAGCTGGTGCTAACAACATAGATGGCAAAAAAATTACTTCTTTATTTTTAGAAGAAAAATATTACTAAGTAGTCTGTAGGCTTGAAAAAATAGAACAAGGTCTCCAAGTATTTTAATTCTCTGACCTGAATGATAGAATTTTTCTTAATTCTGGTAAATGCTTTAATAGCACTATTATTATTATTATTATTATTATTATTATTATTATTATTATTATTACAAAATTCTTAAGATTTTGAGTTTTCCTGCTTGCTGTCTTGTAAAAGGGATAATGTTTTATTTGGCTTTGAGATTTTAAAGAACACAACAAAAGCCTTGGACAAATTCTACAGAGCAACTAAGAGATACCTAAGCTTGTGCTTAGAAAAGGTGTGGGAAGTGGATGACAGTTGAACAAACAGCTCTTAAACTGTTATTTTGCATGGGGAAGTAGAAAAGAGCAGCAAAAGGTAGCAGAAGATTGCAGCTGAGATTGTGAGGTAGGAGAGGTCTGAGATAATGGGCGCAAATATGGGACTACTGACATGAGATACTCAACTGTTCATTGTCCTTGGACTAGAAGTCCAGTTGTCTACCTGAACTGCTGTTAAAACTGGAGGTTCAGAGGTGCCACAGCTGTTTGCAAGCAGAGCTGGCCCAGGTCCCCAGGGTGGGTCATCTCCCACCAGCACCACATAAGAACAGCACAGCTGTGGCCCATGCTCTGGTGTTTGATGAGTATCACTTAGTAACTGCATAGCACAGATTAAATCTATTTCTCTGGCACAATAGGTAACTGCCTAACCGTGGGGTTCTTATTTCTTCAGCTTATTTCCATTGCACTTTCTTTCTCTAACAAGGCAGCCACAGTGTCCCCCAGACACTACTTACTCTGCTATATACTGCATCCTCTCTAGTGCAAAATGGCCTGTGAAGGAAAAGCTAGGCATAAATTCATTTTATGCCATTTATTTTGCAGATGCGCATTTGCATGTTTTATGTATAGATGAAGTGAACTTTATAAGGGATTTAACTCAATTGCCCGTGGCCCAGCTCTTGGAAAAAGCTGAAGTGACTGGCTGAAACAAGCATTCAGGATCTGTATTTACGATGTTTGCAGTTTAAGGCTGGCCTCAGTCGTATCTGGAGAACAGCATGTGTTCCAGACGCTGTCAAAGGCAGCAAACTGCTGAAAAAATCCTGCCAAAGCAACAGCTGAAGCAGTGAGAGCTTTCCATTTCTTACAACTCCATTTAACTCTGTGCTTAGGAGCAACTCATTAAGTAGCAAGCAACCATGTGAGGGGATGCCAAGGAATAAAGGAATCCTGTCATGAGCTAGTGGTGACATTTGCCTGCTGCTTTCCAAGTGACAGTGCTTGCCAAGCCCGGGGGAAGCCAGTGACAGCCCCCAGGAGCAGAATCAATTTAAGCAGCAGATTGGCAGGAACGGTGCCTGCTTTGAATATGAGTGCTTGAGCCATGCTCGTGGTAGGTCCAATTTGGGAATCCTGTCAGGAGAAAGTGCTACAGAAACCAATTACCTTTTACACACATTTCCACATGTGTGCACACATCCAGGTAGATCTAGCTCAAACAAGACTCTAGCACTGATACATCAGTGCCTGTAGTGGCAGGCTCAAAGTGACAGGGGCTATTGTGCTACTGTCTCAGAAGGGAACACAGGGAGCAATCCTCTCCCACTTCACAAGTTCCTGTGATGGTTGTGACCTGATGGAAACACAAAGCAGCTCTGAATTTCCCACCTGTGGGAGGTTGGAAGGAATTCAAGACACCAGCAGACTCATCAGGACATCATCAGCCCTCTGGGTGGCTTCCCTGAGCTCTCTGAACTCCAGGGATTCCAGGCTTCACTACCTCTTCACCTGTGTGGCTTTGCAGAAGCGTACTGATGTTTGTGGACTCCACTGGCCATTCTAACAGTCCTGCAGGTGTGGTAATCACCTCTCATCCAGGATGACTGAGAACATTGAAAAGGACTTCAGCGCAATGACAAAAATTTTTCAAGAGGTTTCTTTTTGTATTTTTTTTTTCCTGAAGTACTATGCTACTACTACACAAAAAAGCCTTGCTGAATTTATAAGCAATATGCCTTGCTGACGTTTCTTACAAATATCCTCAGGATAGTGGAGCTTTTTTAGTGTTCTTACTGAGATGTACTGCTCCAGAGAAATAATCTGGAAAGGCCATGAATGCTGTGCAACTACTCATATCAAATAGCAACACTTCAATTAACAAGTCCCTATTAACAGCTCTAATTCAAATAAATTTCCAACATTCATAGAAGTCCCAAGTCTTCTCCTTCAGTTACTGTTCTTATGTACTCTCAGTTATTTTTAGGATTTTCAAATGTTCAGTCCCAAAGTCCCAACATTGTATAAAAAAGTCTTTGCTCTTGCTTTGTGCAGCAGAAGGTATTAATTTAGCTCAGAGCAAGAAATCTTGTGAAGAATTATAGGCTGGAAAATAAAACCAAATTGCATAGTTGCTCTGAAAAGGGTAACAAGGTCTTTGGAGATTATACTACCACCTAGAGAGTGAAAGCAGATACTCGAAAAAATACATACATAGCACAACTACAAACTCAATTTTTTTCTTCCTGGTACCAATTTTTCCTCTAACTTCTCTATACTGTTTCTTACAGCTTTGCCTTGTATTTTCAATGTAAAGATGTGCCCAATGATGTTGTGGAATTGTATAAGCTAAAGTAGTTGCTAGAGAACAAGCAAGGGGAGCTAGTGTCCAACTTCCACAGCTCTTTCTGTTCTGAAGTCTCTAAAGCCCTTGTTTTGTTTTTTCAGCTGCTCCGTACAGATGTCCTGAGCTTTAGTTAGATTTTTTTCTGCATATGTGAAACACACATAAGGAAAAAGAACACATTTTTCCTGTAAGAGCAATACAGAATTTTCTTTCCCTCTGTAACAGCATTGACATAGATAAGTACTTGGATTTTAAAGAAACCCCAGAATATTTATTGCTTTGGGTGCTCAGATAAGAATGGTTTATCTTCTTAGATTCTAACAAATATCAGTGTATAGTGTTGGTCTGGAGAGCACTATCTTCTGGAAGTGGGAGACAACTCATCTTCTGGGTGACAGACAAAATTAATACAGCTTCCAGAGTAATAATTCCCTTTAATTTTACATAAGAAAGAAGGCTGTTTGTGATTTGTTTTTCCATTTGCCATAGATTTAATTTGATTGCAATTGGCTCATGGTCACTTGTCCCAGGCTAGCACTGAATTTGTATAGTTAGTCACAACAGCACTCCAGCTGACAAATTGAAGCTGTATTTCAGCTGCACTTCATAGTGACTTTTATTCCCATTCAGGAATTAACCCCATCTGTCTTCATACAGCACTTCTGTGAGAGCACAAGATGACTGCAGGATCAAGATAAATCCCTGCACATCCAATCTCTTTTCAAACACTTCTGAGTGCAATGGCAACACATCCATCTTTGGTTGCAAATTCACCAGTTAGGCATCTAAACACACATGATGGCAAGCACATATCTTTTCAAGAGTGTTTTACTAACCTTTATTACAGACAAACTGGTCCAGCCTTGCTTTGGACTTGGGTAACATTTTATGATGAAGGATCAGTAACATTGCTGCACTTATTTCAATCATTTCGGGATTCTACTGACCACATTTCACAGAATCAGAGAATGGTCAGGTTGGAAGGGACCACACTGGTCATCTGGCCCAACCTGCCTGCTCAGGCAGGGTCATCCCAGAGCACATGGGCTTGTATCCGGATGGTTCTTGATATCTCCAGTGAGGGAGACTCCACAGCCTCCCTGGAAAACCTGTTCCAGTGCTCAGTCACCTCACCCACACATGAAAAGAAGCTCTTCCTCATGTTCAGGTGGACATTCCTGTGCATCAGTTTTTGCCCATTGCTTCCTATCCTACTGCTTAGCATGACCAAGAAGAGCCTGGATCCATCCTCTGACCCCCTCCCCTCAGATACTGACAGACATTGATCAGGTCCCCTCTCAGTCCTCTCTTCATGAGGCTGACCAGACCCAGTTCTGGGATGAGGGCATCCTTTCCTCCTAAGAGAGATCCCAGTCCCCTCATCATCTTCATAGCCCTTCACTGGACCAACTCCAGGAGCTCCCTGTCTCTCTGGTACAGAGGAGCCCAGAGCTGGACACACACTCCAGATGTGGCCTCACCAGGGCTGAGCACAGTGGCAGGATCCCCTCCCTTGACCTGCTGGCCATGCTCCTCCTAATGCAGCCCAGGATCCCATTGTCCTTCTTGCCCACAGGGACACACTGCTGGCTCATGGACAGTTTGTTGTCCACCAGCACCCCCAGGTCCTTCCCCACAGAGCTGCTTCCCAGCAGGTCAGCCCCAGGCTGTGCTGGTCCATGGGGTTATTCCTGCCCAGGTGCAGGACCCTGCACTTGCCTTTGTTGAATTTCAGACAGTTCTCTGCCCATCTCTCCAGCCTGTCGAGGTCCAGGTCCTTCTGCAGGGCTGCACAGCCCTCTGGGGTATCAGCCACTCCTCCCAGATTGGTGTCACCAGTGAACTTGCTGAGGAGGGATCTGCACCTTCATACAAGTGATCAATGAGTAAGTTAAACAACTTCCAGTAAACAGGGAACGATTATGAGGTTTGTGATGAAGTCTGTTCAGCAGTTCAAGATTGCAGTGCCTAGTGATTACATCACACAGATTTAGAGCTGGAAATTACTCCTTAACATAGGCTTCTAAAGTCTTTTTAACTTTAAATATTCTTACTGCTCAAGTTTGTCACAGACACAAGCTGCTGTTGTTTATAAAATTATAAAAATAAATTTAAATAAACATTAAATAAGACCATTTCAAGAAGAAAAACACAGTTATGAAAGAAAAATTTGGAGGTGAGAATTGCTTTCTAATTCTGTCTTCAGTTCAAGGAAGGAAAAATACTTTTCCTCCTATCCTAAACAATTATCTCTTATGTGAAAATGTGCTTGTACTGAATGTACAATAGATGGAGAATCTTCTCATAAAATATCAGGAGGAGACACAGTGTGACCTGAAACTGAACTCCTCAAATAAGAAGCAAAACAATCTGTTAGATGCCAAGAAGTCTACATGGAGTCAGTAGTTCATTTGTCTTCTGTCCTTGTTCAAGATAGGAAAGATGGGATCTCTTCAACCATCACTTCCACAGTATAAAATCAGATACAAAGTTAGAAGTGTTCTTAATTGCCACACAAGTGGGGGCTCTCCATCACTTATTACATCTTCACAACCCAGACACAATGGGGTCATATTTGCAACTTATACTCATCCAAGTGTTTGAACTCATTACTTTTCATTTCTTTTATGAATGCCTAGAAAAACTCTGACAAGGAAGTTTTACCAAGTTCTCTAATCCCAGTGTTTGAAGGACTTGATGCCTAACATCTTTAACTCTCTGCTACATCTTATAGTCCTATGAATTGTGCTGCTGAGTCTGCCCCAGGCCCAGTGATATTTGTGCTTTTCACTATGGACTGTTGTTCATCACATCCTAGTATCCTACAGGTTCACGCCTAACTCCATAACTGATTTACATGCAATTTCCACATCAAATACTCAATACCTCCTTTTTCCCTCCAGTTATCAAGTTCCCTCTGCCTTAACATGATCATAGTTGCCATTCTCATGCCAGTGTTTCCAATTGCTTTTGATATAGGTAGTATCTTGCATTATGCACTACCAGTATCAACCTTTTTCATAAGATGGACTTAGAATAGCTCACCTAGCCACCATGTATATAACCCATACTGTCTTTCATAGTCTACTTCAGTCAACTTTTCTCCCTCCTTCAACCCATATTCTTCTTCATGGTCCAGTGTGCTTTCTCTAAAATACATGTATACGTGGAACAAGTCCATGAGCACATACAAGACTAGAATTAGTTGCAGAGCAGTATGTTTTCATGTTAATAAGCAATTACAACTTCCATTGTGAAAAAGGAGTGGGAATAAATTCGAGGTTTGGTGAGATTTACAAGGTTTCAAATTGACCTCGTAGCAGCCTATTTTGTAGTAATAGAAATAAGTTTACAGGACAGATGGACCTTATAAAGGGGGAAGTAGCATAACACATGGCAATTTCATTACAAGTACGTACTGAAAGGATCCCTGTGAAATGTGTTTTCAAACTTTGTTTTGGAGGTGTTTTGACTTTGTAGTCTATGAAAGATGCACGCAGCAAAAATCAATCATTATGGAGTCTGGTGTAATGGGCAAGTTTCTGGAGAACATTCTGTTCCTGACAAGCTCAGTAATAAAGCATGGAAATGACATCAAGTCATACCCCTGCAGATGGCAGCAGTACTTCAAATTTCAGTGCCACAGCGCTGGATGTGGTAGAAGCTGAGTCAGATTCCCAGGGTGAATGTACTGTTGACTGTCAGGCTCCTAAAGTGACGTGTTGCTACTCAACAGCAGATGATTTTTTCAGCTGGAAGATGAAAATTTTAATATTTGCCAAGTAGCAAAAAGATGTTCCTGAGCCTTGTGGAATCCCTCTAGGTTCCAAGCATAATCAGCTCTTACCCTACTTTATCTCGAGTACTGCAGGTGTTATTTAAAAACCAATTTATATTCTTCAAGTTAGCTACAGCATTTGACTTTGTTGGCTTGGAGGAGCACAGAACAGTAATAACAGCAATACTTTAATAATAAATTCAGCTGCAGCAAGATGTTGCTAAAAGAAATCCTTTCAATGGCAGATAGCTAGCCCTAACAACTGCAGGATGAGGCAGGATGATCAAACAGACCAAGATACTTCTTTATTCATAGCATACAGAAAAAGGTTTGAGGTGCTATAATATAAAAGTTCCACCTGGAACTTTCCTGTGCTCTGCATGGATCCTAAAGATAGGTGTAAACAACTTCCCCTCACACACCCCAAGATTAAATGCTAACATTAAAACATTGACTTTAAAAGTTTTGTCAACGTTAATAAAATGTTAACATAAAAAAATTTCAGTCAAAGCATCCAACTAATTGGGTTTTGAGTCATGTGAGAGGTTT
The DNA here is from genome assembly GCF_963662255.1 of Cinclus cinclus. Classification (NCBI taxonomy): domain Eukaryota; kingdom Metazoa; phylum Chordata; class Aves; order Passeriformes; family Cinclidae; genus Cinclus; species Cinclus cinclus. The sequence goes on from NC_085051.1 coordinate 30,557,545, forward strand.
GTGTAGAGCCATATCCTGATCTACTGCCAGCACAGGCAAAGGGAGGAACAGCAGCATGTACTGGGATATCCCTTTTAGCAAGGTCCAAACCAGATATCTACTCCCATGTCTGATGGGTTGTTCGGAAATAAGGACAAGAACTGTATTCTCTCTACAGATCTAACATGCAGCTGCCCAAAAGCCCTCAATCAGTATAAAATACTATTAGTTCAGCTCCACACCTGCAGCTTCCCAGCCCAAGCCTGAAAGCTCTGCTGAACATTTAAGCCTGAGAAAAAGTCTGACTTCCAACATTCTTACTTCCCAGTGACTTGCGGAGACTTCACCAGGACAACATAGTGTCAGCCACAGGAGTCTGTCAGACAGAGACCCATGTGTCCATCCTGGCAGCCAAAAAGCAGAAAGATGCCAGCAAGTAAAAATAACACAAGTTCCTGCAGCAGTTCTGGAGAAGAACCAAGAACTCCTGTGTGAATAACCTATAAGACATGATGTGAAAAACAGTTCAAATGACCTGAAGTTACTGGTAGTTATCCATATATACAAGCTTTCCAAGTCCCAGCAGCCTGTGAGGCACATCTTGGCAAAAACCACTTCATCCTCCTAAATTGCCATGGGCAGCTTTCATGGGCTGTCTGTTGCTTTTCGAGAAGAAAAGACTGTTTCAGTTGGAAAGGGCTACAACAATATTAGTTTTCATTCAGCCACAGATAATGAAGGCCCTGCAAAGCAGCACAAAACAGAAGAAATCAGTGTTTCATCTCTGCATCCCTGACAAAATATCCCTACTTATTTAGAATATGAAGTAGTACCTTCCTTCTTCTAGCTCTGTTGACCTAAGCTGACAACAGCTTTTCTGATTACATGGGCTCTTCTTGCCTCTGATATGTCTCTCCTTTTTGCCCTTCTATCTTACTATAAATAATTCAATAAAATAAATTATGTATGTGTAATTATGACAGCAGATCTCTCATTATTAGAGATGAATAAAAATCAATCTGTAGTTTTTATTTCCAACATTTAACTCTTTATCTTTTATACAGTTTCTAGCGCTAAGTTTTATGCTTCAAACAATCCAGAAATATAATGAGCAATCAAAGTTCTACAAGTAAACCTATTCAGGCAAGCTTACAATTTGTTTCACAGGAGTTGCTCTAACTTTAAGGCAAGGATTAGGAGCTAATTACATTTTTTAATTTTGTATCTATTCAATATTTTGGCTGTAAGATTTGGCTGTTCATCTACCTCTACTACCTCTAGCAATGCATTGCTGTTTTCACAAATATATTGCTTTATGTTACCTTGTGTCTTTACATTTTAAGCACAGTCTTTGCACAGTAAGCGCGATGGCATGCCTGATCCTTAGTGGATAGTTGTTTATTTCAACATCATTACTAGGGTTTATGACATTTCCCAGTTTAAATCAGAGGCAACACAAATGCAGTAAACAGGAAATCATTTAATAGCAGTTTAAGTAAAACATGGACTGTGAAGTCTGAACTTTAGATTGTCATGTGGATTTCTGTAGGACAATTTCAAAATTGGATGGGATGGATTTTTTGGGTTATTCAGAAGATTTGTGTCTGAGGCTGTAAATTCTGTGTGCTGCTGAGATCTGTTCCATAAACAAAAAAGTAATTGCTAGCCTAGTTTAGACTCAGCACTTTTGTGTTCCATCTCCTGCCCCATACTATTTATAACATTGCTGGGTGCTTTGTAAGACTGTGCTTCAATAGGAGGGGAAACTATCCCTGTAAAGCCTTGGGATTCATCAAATGAAAGGTGCTGTGTAAGTTGCTACTTATTTTCCTGTTTAATATACTGTGAACTGATGAAAGAATACAAGAGAGTGATGGTTACCTCTCAACACAACATAAAATTTGTCTTAGATGGAGACACTGTTTACTGAACACTTCTTTCACCCAAAGAGAAAAACTAATGATGGCATTTGCTGTTTTATAACACCCCAGGAGACCACTGACTCTGACAGACAGCTACTCCCTGATGGCTAAATAGCTAAGGAGAAGTAACCTGAGAAACATCTCTGCTGAAAATAACCCCAGCCATCATCACCGAAGCACATGGACTCATTCCTGCTGTAAGTCTGCTTGCCCTGCAGCAAAATCCCTCTTATTCTCCTCCCATGGTGGTATTTTGTTGCTTAGGCTCCCTTTAGCATTGTCACTTCTGTTTTTTTCCTTTATTCCACTGTGTAAACAGGACAAAGGGGAAGGGAGAAACTGTCAAAACCAATGTGCCATTCTGCAGCTGAACTACTGAGCCAAGGGGATATTAATAAATAAAACTGAAGCTTAGGTGCCTAGGTGTTCTGGGAATTGGATTCTGAACTCTGTTTCTGAAATATTTCCATTCTGGAGGTCAGTGAGAGAGAACAAGGACTGCACTGTAGCCACCTACAGTGATGGAAAGACAGGCAGAAAAAAAGTAAGATAAAGTCAAGAAGAAGCAATAATGTTGGAAATCTACCTGGGATTAGTAGTACAACACAATGGAAGACCTCACCAACATACATCTGCAACAGCTGACTCCAGGCAAACCTATGTACTACCTATGTAGTCAGTCTGCAAGTACAGAACCAGGTGAACCACTGGTTATGTTGATGAGTAGAAACTTACTACACATGGACACTTGGATAGTCTAGTATTAGTGGGGATAACTGATCGGCTAATTGCTTCATAATCATCCAAACTTAAACATACACTACAGTTATTAGAAAAAGCAGAAGGGTTAATATCAACAAAAAAGGCAACAAGGTGAAGCACTTGGTTGTGAATTCCAGTAGCTGTTGGTGAGCATCCAAAAAAGAGTGTCCTACTATCGGTGCTCTCCATCTTTCTTCACCTGCTCTATCACACAATGTGTTTCTTCCATGTTGTGATGGACAGTAATCAAAAAGATTTTTGTTGATTTGCTTGGGCTTTTTGTTTCAGCAAACATCTCAGGTCCTTGTGCTATTTATAGTTAGTTTACCAGTGTGAGGTTCATACCAAGAGGTATGTAAACCAAGAGGCTGTAAACCTTGAGTCAGGGTATAGTTAGATTGGATATACTATCGATTTTTACAGCTCAATGACTATCACATCTTGTAATATTGACAAATCTATAAGTACAAATACTGGAGTGATTACTTGTATCTACAGTAATATTACCAACAAAACCACAAGTGGCTCTCCTACAAGTACATCCTTTACCAATATGCACAAGTACAGTTTCCAGGTTTTTATTAGGATGAATCTAAAAATAACAAATATTTTGTTCACTATCAAGACAAATATTTTGAGCTTTGATGGTGTTACTTTCACAATTGAATCCTTTTTGCTGTCATACACTGCAAGCATTGGCACCAATACTCTGCCACTTAGTACCATCTTTTTGGGTCCATCCTCCAGGTTCCAGAGGACAGAGTATAGTTCCATTGTGATTTAATCCTAATGCAATGATTTGGTATATTTTATATACTGAAGTATTTATATAATGAAGTATGGATTGGTGGCTGTGCTGCTGATGGGATCATGGGTAGAATTGTCTAGATACCACCAGGATTGGGATTTAATTTTAAATTGAATAATATTATCCCAAATTGCCTTTTGAATTTCAACAGGTAAGGTACCCTCTTCACCTTCCCTTTAGACTGGAGCTGGCATTCACTGTATCCACAGCTGAGCTTGGATACGACTAAGAGCTAAAGAAACATTGGTTCGAACTGTGCTTAGTGCATCTGTGATAAATTGAGGATCTTTTTCATTAATTCCCACCCACTGAATTAATATGTCCGTTAGAAACCATTGATTAGCTCCCTAATCCAAAAGGGAAGATTGTGGAGCATGTTTCAGTTTATTTAAGTCACTAGTTGTTGTGACAAGTTTGCTCATTAACACTTCAGAGTCTATTCCATTTAGAGCTTGTAATTCTGTTCCCAGAATGCCAGTCACATCCCTTCTGGCTTTCCTGGAAGATGGGAGGGCTTGTTTATGCAACCATGCTGTCCATCCTGCTTTGGAGGTTTTCAGGAGCAAGCTGGGTGGAAGGACTGTTCTGCATTAATAGGTCTACTTACTTACTTGAGGATCATGTTGGGTTGAATAACAGTTGCTGCTGACCTGTATTTTTTATTAAGTAGGGACAAATATTATAGATGTGAGAAGACAGTTCAATAGGAGGCTGAGTTCTTTGAGGCTGAGTTGTCAAATATGGCTCTTCAACAAGAATTTCAAACTGAAGGCCCGAGAGTGGGTATGTATGTTGGTTTTCCCTTTGGCATAGTTTACAGCACTTACTTCCTCAGCATAGTTTACAACAATGTGACAACTGTTGTCAGGCATTTAGCACTACTTTGAATGAGGCATCCTATCGTGGTGGTGTCCCCTTTCACACCCTTTAGAGATGGGATATGTTGATTTTCACTCTTACCTGTGATGATCCACTCAAGCTTATGAAAGAAGATGTTATATTGCGGTGCCATTGCAGATAAATTAGGCCAGGCATACATAGGTCCACGAGAACATTATTTCTCTATCCATGGCCATTCTGTTGTATATAAATTTCACAGTGTTCTACAGATAGGAAATCAAATGACAGTTTTACACCCAGTTTTCCCCGTAAACATAGTGCAAGCACATGCTGCGTTAAAGTAATATTGTGACAGGATTTCTTATTGTTATTTGGTTTAGTAAAATCAGTGTGGTATATTTTAATTTCAGTGGGTTTTTCATGAGTAGACCCATTGATTGCTCTGCACCCTATTTTTATTTCTTCCCTGGGCATTGCTTGGGGCACTGATATTTCAGAAATATCATGGTTGTCATAAGTTCCTTTTCCATCCCACTCACTTGTGAGATATAATTAATCTTCATGTACAACCACAACAGCAAGGTTCAGATTAGCCTTACTTTTGCGTGGAATCCCAACTCTTGCAGTATATTTAACATCAGCTTGGGACCATAGCCATTCTGTACCTTGATTATGAATGAGCCAAGAGGAATTGCATTGCATATTATGAATAGAATAATATAATAAATCCACTCTATTGTAAACCAATTGCTACCCTCAAAATTTAGGTTTCCAGATAACTATGCACAGCAAAAATAATATGACAGCCAAATATAATGACAGTACTCTTTGTAGACATTCAGTGTTGTTGTAGGCTAATCCAAGTGCCATCACCCATGAAGGACTCACACTAAAAATTTATGGAATAACTCCCTTTATTAATAGAAAATTGTGACAGGTAAAGATTTTAGGATAGTCAGTGTAGTATCTGGCTGCAAAAACCTACTCAAACCAATACAGACAAGCTCTGATCCCCACTGAAAGTATTCAGCATGCACAGATCATGGTTCTTATCCAACCACCCTATGAGTGAGAGGACAGGATCAGTCTGTCAGCTGATCTCAGTAGTTACAACAGAGCCTTCTCTGAATTTTTCCCATTTTCAACTTACTATTATACTATTTCTTTATGTTTAGGTGGAGCTTGAGTGACTAGTCATACATACATTTGTTACTGGTTGGTGTAAAATTCTGTTGCTTCACTGCTAAAGAGCCAATAAAACACAGAGCACATGCTCAGTGAGGGGTGAGTAACTTTGGGATGGGAGGTGTACGTTAATATTACAATTAGGTTCTGACAAACCAAAATCATCTGAGGAGAGCAATTTCTTCACAGCTGTTGGCTCAGCAGCAAGACCTCTTGTCCTCTCTCCCCTGGCTGACAGGTGCTATGCAGCTCATGAGCTAAAAAGTACCATGCAGTTCCCCTCCCTGCAAGGCTTTCTGTAGAGCCTGGCCACAGTGACTCCACGCTGCCCCACCCTCCATTCCATTCCCCTTAGCAGGTGCTGTGGTTGCAGACTGTGTGTGTGGGGGGAATCATTATGGAATAGGTTTTGAGCATGCCAGCCACATTTCATACAGGGAGCATCAGGGAGTATTTTATCCTATAATTTCCACACCATTAAAACTTCTGGTAGGACAAGAACAGAGCTTCTAGATTTTCTCTGATTTTACCCCCAGCCATATTTCCACAACCACAAAACCCAGGACCTCCTACAAAGTCAAACTGAGCTGTGATAAAGAAATGTAACAACAGCTGCCCAAGATGAAAAGTTGTCCCAGTAAAACAGTAAAACTGTTTTTCAGCCAACAAGAATGGATAAGGCAGACAGGGAGCTTACTTAGACTGGATGTTTGCAGTAGTTACTGTATTGTGAAAGTGAGAAGACCTGGGTATCAGGAGTAATAAGAAATTCCAGATGCATCAAAAAAAGAGCCATAAGGAGAAACCAAAATAGTCTCTACTGCCTCTGAATAAAGAGTTTCTCTTAATTCTGAGAGAATGAAAAAAGCTGTCAAGTATGCCCAGCAGCACTGAAAGATCTGAAGATATTCCTGTGAAAACACCTGTTAGTATGGGCAAGAGTGATTAAACACAGCTAGATCTGAGACAGGCTTTCCAAAAACCCGAGCAGTCAAATTTTGCAGACTGTATATGTGGTTGTTCACAGTTATATATGTATATTATCCTGAATGCTATTCAACACAGGATGTCTGGATGCAGCCCTAAAATGCACTGCACTCAGAGTCAAGAAATAAAGCAGAACTGGGCTATTATTCAGGGAATAACTTTCTAACTGACATTTTCAGAGTTTTTAGAAGTGCCTCCTTATGCTCAAATTAGCATTGTCTCTCTGTATGAATGACTGCGTTTTGGCACAGATACTTTGAAAACTGTTGATGGAAGGGAATTTGCTATACTGGTAAACTGTTTGGGGATTGTTTTTAAATTACTATTAAGAATTCATATCACTTGGTGCAGAGACTGTATGCAAAAATTATATTTTGGGTGATGAGTTAGCCCAGGAACTGAATTTATAGCCAAAGGATAAACCTGTTTCAGGAATAAGAAAGAAAAATCCCTTAAGTTATTTACAGTGTAAATTTCCAAGCCAAGAAACACAGATGAGCCTGATACAGGCCATCTGGCATGCTACAAGAATTGTAAACATTATTACAGAAAACTATGCACCTGGGGGACAGTTGAACCTTTTGCAGGGGCAAATGGCTTCCCACCAAATACGGAGTTAAAAATCCCATTGCTGGACTGTTGGCCTGACCCCCACCTGAATTTTCTCAAAGTTGATGGGCCAAAGGCTGCAGAATAAACGCATGTTCATTGAAATGGGAACAGCTTAAAATTTGAATCCATGTGTGTTGTAGGTGAAAATGATCAAAGCTGGAAATCTGATTAAGACCTAATTTGTGCATTTGAAACAGTTATCTGTAATCTGACACAGCAGAGTGTGGCTAAACCACATAGTCAAATTGATACCCTCATCCATTTCTAAGTATTCATATCTTCCATACTTTCCTTGCATCAGCACTCCTAGGATTTCTGGAAAGGAAGCAGTGAGGGCACGTAGGAAAGAATGAACAGGTTGGGAAACAATCTGAGTGACTGAGTAGAAATTATTTCTGAGTAAAAGTACTCAGCATGCCAAAGTGACAGCTAATATTTAACTAGTCTGGAAGTTATTTAGAGAAATATGGTGGTGGTCTTGGCTGCAATACCTCTGACAGAAATAAGCAATTTATGGGGATTTCTTGGGGAGAAATGATTGCTACACAACTAGGGGGGAAAGTCACTTCTGCCTCGAACAAAATATAATCAAACTCATGCAAGGATATACAAATGCACTTTAAATACTGCAATTTTGTGTCTTACAATTGACACACCCACAAACAGGAAAAACTGAGAAGGTGGCTGGGTGCAGTGTAGACACAAGTGTGCTGCTAGACATCAACCGAGATTGTACCAGTGGACAGAGTCACAGAGGGAAGAAAAGACTGGAAAAGACTGGGAGGGAATGTGGTGCTGAAAAAGCTCTGGCCAGACAGCACAGGAGACAGAAGCTGTAGAAGTCCGAGACCCCTGGGAGCTCTGCTGCCCACAGCTCACAGCTGCTCAGCCATGCCTCAGCGTGCACTGTCCCAAGGCTCCTTGGGGGATGCAGGAATATTTATCACAACTGTGGGTTCCTTCTGCTCTTTGCCTTTCCCAGTTTCTCCTGTAATATTCTCTTGCTTTCTAAACCTTTGCCTGGTCTAGAGATTCCCCCTTGGCTGCATTTTTTTTTGCTCTTATCTCTACCTGCTAGCCATTGATCTAAACTTTTTGGGAATAGAATCATACGATATAAAATAATTTCAGCTGGAATGGATTTCCAGAGGTCATCAGATTTAACCTCTTGCTCAAAGCAGGGCTATTTATGGTTAAGTTGTTCAAAGACTTCACCTCTAACAAGGGAGATTGGACCATATGGCCAAAGAAGCTGAACAATTTTTAATCACTCTTATTGCAAAGAATATCCGAATTTCCTTTGTAATTGTGGCCCCTGACTCTCTGAAACCTGTGCTGTTTCACAAAATTTTTACTGGAAGGATCCGATGTGATCTGAAAGTATAATACATGCAAATATATAGCTTGTTTGGTATTTTTTAGTTTCATGAAACGTTTTATAGAGCCTCACATTGATTTGGATTACTTAAGTATACAGTATAGGAAGCAGATAAAAAAAATATGGCATGTCATCCTTTCTGGAAGTTTAGCATAGTTGTTTTAAAGATAAATTGTAGAAGATTTTAGATATAAGGTAAGACTCCATCTAAACTCTTTTCAGAGCCCTAGAAAGGGATTAGAAACATGGGAGTGGTTTTTTGTCTCACAGTGCGTTATTTAGCAGAGTGTAGTGCCTTAGGCTGTGCCAGACCTTCAGTAAGGAGCAGAGATGACAACTTCCTCCTGACCTCCTTCCTTGTCCATAAAACAAGAAGGCAGGGAAGATGGGCGGGTCTAATAAAAGCCCGTCTGGAGACTGACAAGGATGTTAACTGCAGTTTTCTCTGCGGGATGGTTATGGATTGTGATGGCAATAATGAGTGCCAATTTTAGCTGACATACTAGTGCTGAAGATTCAGGTAGAAGATTTCACACAAAGCAGAACTTGGAATCCGATTTTGTGGAAGCACAGATATTCCCTCCTGGTGCTGAGAAGCGTTGGCATTTTGAAGCAGGTAATTGTTACAGTCACTCTAGTGAATGCTATGGTGATTTCTTAAAAAAATTTCAGTTCCTTGCACTGATATTTCTAATTTGCTTGCATGTTCTTGAAGCTCAGGTCACCTATTTACATGGCACTCATATTTCTCTTCCCATTTCAGGGATTAGCTGCCCTAGGTAATCCACACATTTTTCTCCATTTGTCAAAGTTTTTAAGACAATCACTGTAGTCAGTATCAAGAAGAATTAGGTACACACAGGACAGTTTTAATCAGCCAATGAAAGCTCCCAATAAGGCTGAATTTTAAATACCTAACAACTTTTTTTTTTTGGTTACTACTGAATGGATGTGTTGCCTTAGCACAGCTCCCAGGAGGATCTGTTCTGTGACCTCCCTGTTGACAGAGGTGAGGCTGACAGTTCAGTAGTCCCCAGTTCCTCCTTTCTACCCTTTTTTTAAGTTGTATGCAATGTTCCCTACTTCCAGTCACCTGGGACTTCATCTTAGTGCCATGGCTTTTCCAATGCCATGGACTGTGGTTTAACAATTACATTAGTCTATTCCTTCAGGACTCTGGGAAGCATCTTATCAGGTCCCATAGACTGCATACATGCTCTTTGGGATGTTTTTGTTCTACTTTGAGCATTACTCTTCACAGGTTTTAACAGACAAAGTGGGCACAGACACAAAACTGCTGGTAAAAGTCAATTCCTCACCACCTATCCCTAGACACAGGGGTCTGGACTTCAGTGATGCTAAGACGTTTCTTCCCCCTAATTACCAATTTCTGGGGTATCTAATTTATGAGAGCTTCCTGGGTCCCACCCATATGAGATCCTGTTTGAGTCTATTGATTCATCACTTTATTACTTCATTCATTCCTCTGAGATCTGAGCTACATGCTAAAGGGCTGCCTACTTATAAATTAGTCTGAGCTCTGCATCTTACTGCAGTTAGGTTAGAGGACTACACAAGCAATAAATATTTAGCAGCTCGTAGCAATTTCAGCTTCTGTTGTACTCAGTGGTAGGTTGTCAGTGTTCATCCCTCAAACTCTTTCAGAGTAAGTTTACTCCCAGCAACAAGAATGCTGCAGAGATCATCCACATCAAGAAGCATTTGCTGAAGTTTCTTTCCTATGCTAAGGGCTTGGCTATGAGTGGAAATTTACTACACTTGGACATTCTGAAATAGCACTTGGTGTGAATCTAGGCTTGTAATAGCTCTAGGCTTATACCAAAGCAGTTATTCCCTAATGCCTGTCCTGATTATTTTAAGTACAGATGAACTGTAGCAGTAGCTCAGCCAGAAGCAGCAGTGAGTGTGCTGGGTGCAGGGTGCAGACAGCTGCTGGTGTTTCACAGAGGAGGTCACAGAGCCCTGCTTTGAAGTTGGACTGCTTTAAATGTTAGTTGCTGCCTGGAGCACTGTTTACAGTAATGCTCCCTCCTCTGAGGTGAACTGCTGTTAGCAACAGTGGAAAATTCTAGTTGAAAAAAAAAATTAAATATTATTAGACACAGATAAAGAAAAAACATTAAAGGAAATTACAGTAGCACCGTTAAAGAAACACTGTTATTTGGCAGTGATGTTTGTAAAGATTAGTAACTACTTAGATTCAATTATGTGACCTCAACTATTTCTTTCAAGGGCAAATACAATTTTCCAAGTGTAGTTTAAGTACATACATTGTCAAAACAATGTTTACCTGATGTAAATTGCATCTTTAATGGCTTCTTCCTAGTCTGTCCCTTTTTCCCCTTTCTAGATTGATGTCTCTAAGTCCAGATGCCTCCTTAGCAGGGAATGGCTACTAAGCAGAAGGCAGAAAATAATGTCCCTGAAGTCCTACCACTGAGCCTTTCTATCTCCCAGAGCTCTGAATTCAAGGGGCAGTCACTTGTCTGGGGCCCTCAAACAGCCAGTGGCTACTAATGGGCCAGGCTGTAATATATGACATTCCAGAATTTATTTTCTTGAAATACAGGCACTGAGAATCTCCAACTTCCCCATACATGGAGAGGCTTGGCCTACAACTAAAGTCCTCTTCTCCTTTTGACACCAGACTTTGTTTTGACCCTCACCCTGAATTGCAGTTCTGCTCTCCCTGAATGATTATCCCACTACTTGCTCTGCCCCATACTGAATGCTGCAGTGAATGTACAATTTTAAAGCTTTATTGCAACAAAACAGTTTTGAAGATGTGGAGTTTGAAAATATTAAATGACAAAGCTCCCTTCTTTCAGTAGAACTTTAAATAAAGAAAAACACATTAGAGAATCAGAGCCAAAAGAGAAAGTTCTACTTCTAGTGGAAAGAAAGGGTTGAAAGGTTATACCTGAAAACTTGGAGCAGGAAACAAAGAACTTTGATGTCCATGAAACAGTTTGGAGACCTGAAAAATCCAAGTCACCTGATGGACAGTATCACCCTGCCTTTGGATATAGGTTGCAAAACTACAGCTTGCATTTTTACTGTGAGTGTTATCCAAGTCAAGGATGATTTAAAATCATCTTTCTCCAAGGGAGTATTCAATTTTCACCAAGACAATTACAGATGAAACCAAGTTGCACTGTTATTTTTAGACTCTTTCACTATTCAGAAATATTGAATGAATTCCAGAACAAGACCTCCTAATAAACACAGAGCTTTCTTTGAACTTCTCACATTTCTGAAGACAACTTAATCAGATTCAAGCCCAGACATACATATTCACATACGTATAGACCTTACATACAGGTGGAAAAGAAAAAAAATCAGTATTCCTCAATTAGGATATTAAATGTCATATATCTTGAGTGTTTCCCTTTTGCAATGTGCTGTAAAGTCTCCAGTAAGTAACAAAGGTGAATCTTACAGAATTATCTGAAACATGTAAAGACATGTAAAGCTTGGTTTCCACAGTTGAGCAGAGAGATTTTCTAGAGCCAGGTAAGGAATACATAGAAGTGCAAGTAGACTATAGGTTGCTCAAGTTTAAAGTGCCCTGTGACAAAGGGCTTTGGCATCTCTTTTGCCCTTTAATTACAGAAGGGTGGAAATTACATTTCTGTGGCACTATAAATAAGGCTTGGAGTTTTTTGTTAATGCCTGGCCTGTTCTCAGCTGCTGATCCTATCTGGCAATATAAATTTGATGCAAATAGGTCAAGCTGTGCTTGTGTCGGCTCTATACTGTTTGATGGGTTTGATATTCTTAGAGCACTACATCACCTGATCTGGCACACGTTGGCTGGAATAAGTCAAACCTAAGAGAGGAGGATGATATGGAGAGGATTTGGATGATCTGGATTTGATTTCATCTTCAGTGAACCGAGACTGCAGTCACAGCTCACTCTATTTGCAGCTGAAGCTGCTTCTGCCTGCCTTTAACCACTTAACAGCTTTGCCTGCTGAGTCACAAGAGCCCAGTGTCCCTTCTGATATGCCAAAACCAGGTGTTTTCTTCCTAGCCTGATCCAGCTGGGCTGACCCAATGTTAAACACATTTATACTAGCCCAGGTCGTTTTGGCTGAAGTTGGTGAGGGAAGCAGTATTATGGGTCGATACCAAAGGAAAGTAAGGATAGGAAAAATAGGTGTAGAAGTGCAGTACTTGTTTATCTAAGACCTAATATGTTATTTAGAAGAAGAGCTGCTGAAACAGCAAGAAAAACAAAAAGAATAGCTGAGTGTTCAAGGTCTAAGCTGTGTTGTACAGAGAAAGAGTGAGACTAAATATAACTATTAAATTGCATTTACTTTTATTTTTACAGCTGATAGATTACTTGCATCTTAGCTATGGAGCTTACAGGACAAAATAAAAACCACTGTTACAAAAGGTTGCAAAAGATGAATCTGTGGCATTGCATATTATACAGACAGGGAAATTGTACAGTCTCTCTGGATGTCCCACTAAATATCATCCCCTAGTACTCAGAATTCAATACAGTTATACAGAAGACAGGAGGTCTTCTACCCGAAAGGGCAGGACATACTACTAGAATGAGAAGAGCTCTTTTGGAAGACTGACTCTGAATGAACTCAGGGTTGTATGGCATGACATAAAGGGGACCAAAAGTAACCATGTACCACCCAACACAACTATGGTGTTGCTACTACCATAAAGCAAGCAGAAGAAAATAAAAATATTAGGACACTTACCAAGTAGAATAAGATGCCTCTTCAATCTACCAGATAAAGCTACAACAAAGATAAAAATTAGATCAAACACATCAGGTTCCTCTCCATCTGAATTCTTCTAAATCAAGACAAGATCCTCGTGGAAGGTATATCGAGTTTTGGTTGAAGTAGCACACTATCCAGAAGAATTGTTTATTAGGAATTATCAGACTATCATACATAAAGTATGACAAGATTATCATGAGTCTTCTATCTAAAGAGTTTCATTGGGTGGGTTTTGGTTTATTTTTTGATATCTTTTTAGGTAGGGTGAGGAGTTTATTGCAGAGCCACAGATGATCTCCAATGTCACAGCCTTGGGGACTCACTTTATGTGATGTACACAGATAAACCAGATACTTGTCTCTGAAACAGAAGCAAGTATATTAATTGAACTAGCATTTACACTACCCAACAATAGACAAACAAGACAGGACCTGCCTTCACTGCGGTTTAGTACCTAGTACAGGCCACTGAGGCAATGCACACAAGATAATTTTGATGTTGCAAAGCATTTTATTAGCACCCACACAGAAAAAAAAATAAAAGTGATTTTACTTATTGCAGCCAGTAGGTAGTAAATAGTGAGTCACTGTTCTCTCTCCAGCTGCAGCTTCCTTCCCTTCTCTGGCCTATCTTCTGGGCTTATTCATTTTCACTCTGCATCCAGTATTTCTCTCAATTTACAATTGCCACAGGAGCTAGCACAATCAGGCACTTTTTCAGCAAGGGATTGAAGATTTAATACAAAACTGATATTTCATTTCCATAGCAGCAGCCCAAGTTTATTTTGATAGGGGACTCAAATCCCTTGTCAGGGAAGGGCAGCAGTCTGGAATGGCAATAGGGCAGAAATAAACACTTCCCCCACTCCCCAATAGGGTACAGCCGTGCTGTATCTGAGCAAGAAGAGCCAGGGTACCCATGGCCAGCAGTACCAGGGTCACTTAAACCTCAGGACAGCAACCTCAGAGACACTCCAGCTCTAGCAAGGTCTAAACTCCTATCCCCTGAGGTTTAAATGCAGCTCCTGAGGTTTAACTGCAGGGCCAAAGGGGGACTGGTGGATAGGTGGAATCCATGTGAGGCTAACCAGGGTAATCAGTGCCTGCTCACCTGCTCAGGGCCCTGTGCAAGTCACAGCCCCCTCTGGTTCCTGCGGGAAGAAAAAAGCCCATTTAGGTCTGAAGAGAGTTAAACACGTTTAACTAAAGTTTACACTTTAGTGCAGCTTGGACATAAAAAACCACTTCTGAGGTGTCCGTATAAAGATATGCTTTTGGAGGTTCTTGGTATGCTGAGCCTCAAAAGTGAAGAAAAATAAGAAATTAATGCCAAATTTGAATGCTGAAAATACTTGACGTCACTTTTCTTCTACTGATTGTGGTCTTCATGTACCTACCTTCCTGGTCAAGGTTATAATCTGCCACAGGTTCAAAAAGTACTGAGCACAAGAGAAAAAAAAGTCATCCAAAGGTAGGCAGCTGGCCTTGAGATGTCAAAGGCAAGTTTCCAGCTGCCTGGATAAGATTCTCCAGACTTTTAAGAAGCCATCCAGCTCTATGGAGCATGTGTTGGTGTTTGTGCAGTGTCCAGTGCATGACTGTTCAATGATAAAATGCTTGATGTGGGTTGAAAAAAAAATCAGAGATTTATCTATGAGCAGTTTTATCAGTTCAGCCTTAACTTGGAAGAAGAATTACAGTTCTGTGTAAGGCACTATGTTGACTTTTCTGGTAAAGTCTTTACTGAGCGAGTGTTTTTCTGGGCTGAAATACTGCTGCATTGACAAGTTCACTTGAAAGAGAGCCCATCTGCCTCAGCAGCCTCAGGGGAATTTGCTGTAGCTTGAAGCTAATCTTTGCTCACTTCTTTGAATAGCATTGTGAAGATGAGCTGACCCTCATTTTCTGCCTTGGAGACAGATGCTGGTTAGTAGTGCTGCATAGAATTTGCTGTAGTGCATTACATAACATCTGCGACAAAAAGGTACAGCCCCTAAACTGTATAACCAATCATTATGCTAACAATAACAGATAATAGATAAATTATAATTAAATAAAGGTAAGCCATGTAGCTATATAATCATGCATAATGCATATTTATTCATATATCTCTGATAATGCATATGGATAATTATCATAAAGACCAATAACACTATTCTATATAACAAAGTATAGATATAATTCTGATAATCTCTATCAAGGTCTATTTTGTATTTAGACAGAGAGTTAAAAATCCCTATGTCAAGAGATATATAGATCTCTAAGTACAAAAATTGTATTTGGAATCTTCTTCAGAGTAATGGTTGGCAGCTTGCACTTAGAATATCCTGTATCCTACAGAAAACATCCTGTATACAAGAATCTCTATCTCTTTTTACCTGTATAAATCATCTTGTCTATCCCTAGGAAAAGAATTAGAAATTACTCATTTTATACTGACCAAACAAATTTACACTACAGACTAAACCATCCTTTTATAAGAACTGCGTGCTGAGTAAGAAAGTCAGGAATCTGGTGGTTGGTGGATTTTATAGATTCTAGCAGCTGATTCACTTTAGTTATACTAAATCTGGTAAAGTTGTGTATTACTAAGTTTCTGAAGAGGAATGACATATTACACTGCTCTGGCAGTTCTACCTTGGGCAATGGCAACCATAATGGCTTTTTAAAACTATCTAGAAAGTCTTATAAAGGTTGATAGGAAATTTTATGCTCTCACTGGCTTGTTTGTTTTACCAAGCCAAATTATTCAAGCTAGGTTTGAACCACCTAAGGCTTGCAAAGCATTCTGTCTAATAATCTAGCTGGGGGCATAATATTAACTGCAAAATAACTTTGAGACAGTCACAAAACATCATAAAGGATATTGGAAAGCTTCATGTGAGGACTGATACATCATCTCTGGTGTATCAGGGACCTTTTGAAATTTGAGAGTATAAATGGCTATGTCTCCATCTTTGGAGGCAATAGGAACACGAACATCTCTTCTGCAGCATTTTGCTTGCAAAGGAGGTAATTAGATTGCAAGAAATTGGGTTGCACAGACTAAATCTTATTGAGACTTTCAAGAGAGACTTGGCAAGCTAGGCAAACTTTAGTTTCTTGGGCACAGCAAGAAACATCTTATGCTACAAAGCCTCTGACCTGATTTCAGGTGTCAATTGCTAAAAGTGAATTGGCTTCTGACAGCTCCCCTTCATCTGAACAGGTGATGGCTTGGGTTTCACAGAGCTGAAGGTGGGTTGCTAATTGCCCTCTCACAGTGCTGTTTGGCAAACCCCCACTGTTTTTGTGTCAGCAAAGGAAATGTCAGCCAGAATGGCAGTCTCTTGTCTCCAGCTTTGAACGGGAGTTATATACAGGTGGCAGAATCCCAAAATGCTCTTTTGCAGATTTAGTAGTCCAGTGGGGATTCATGGTAATGTTGTTCCTAGAAAAAGAAGTAAGATACAAAGAAGGATGTAGGACAGGCTTGCACAGACAGTCAGTTCCTGTTTGCTATTAACTATTTTTATGGTGGAGCTCAAAGAAACCTCAGTCAAGAGAAGTAAACTCTCATTTTAGACATGCAGGTGTACTCCTTCAACTAGCAGCCTGAAATAAAGGTGTCAGCTGATTGTCTCATAGTCTGGATATTGTGTACTCAAGCACCCTCAGAATTTCCTTTAAAAGGAAGCTGTTCAGATACTGGAAAGATAATCTTTTAGATATACACTCACTGCTAAATGGCACAGAGTTCCCTTCCTAAATCTGCAAACTAGATTAAATAGGGACTGAAAGCTGTGAATCTGTTATCCTTTATTTAGATAATTGAATTATAGATGTATGCACCTATATCCATCTATTTCCATGTAGTAACACCATGTCCAATAGTAATACTGTTTAGAAATGTTACTAGTGTAGATAAAGTATGTCTAGTCTTGCTTCTCCTTGATTTTGAGTGCAGTGGGAGAACATAGCAATTTGCTACTGCAAATTGCATCATCCCTAACTAATAATCAGGTAAAACAACAGTTACTCTTTGGTTTAAATATGTGCACTGAGAGAGAAATTCAGAAGAGACCCCTAACAAGAACCAATTGACTAAGTACTAAAAAGTATGAGTTTCAGTAATATCCTAAGAATTATAAGGGCCTACCATCCCATGGGAAACAAGACAGAGAAGAATCCTTTAGCAAAGCATAATCTCATTTTAAATGAGATCATAAACATGCTGACTAGCTAACCTAATTTTACTTCTGCATATAATACCGTGTTCTCTTCCGTGCTTTCAAAATTTTAACTCCTATTCATGTCATCAATAGCAGTATTTAGTTTATTTCTAAAGCAAGAGAATCAATTTTTTGCTACCATTGTTGCAAGTCAATTCTTCAGGATATGATCATATTTAAAACAATAGAAAATTAGTAAGTCTAGGGAACAAACACTTCAGGGATAAGTAAAATATTCCACAATTTAATCAGTCAGGTCTGTGCATCTGCATGGAAAACAGTTTCTAACCTGTGCTCTGAAGAAACTGGGAGGGGAGGCCAGAGAGTAGTTTTAAAATTGCCAGATGAAGCTGACACTTGAATGCATCTCTTCAACTCTATTGTGGCCATTAGTAAACTAAAATCATGTATGATACTTGGGAAAAAAACAACATTGCATTAATTCAATTTTTTCATTTATCATTCTCAAACTGTGGCTGCTTTTATGAGTAAGGTTTTAAAACCTCAGAAATTTTGATTTTTGTGATAACACACTTTATACTTCTTCAGATTTGGCTTTTACTTATTGTAATTTTCCTGCTTTTTCCCCCGTGCTTTTATCTTATTTGTTCCACAAATATTATCTATCTGCCTTTCTTCCCTTTTCTAAGTGGAAACAGATGCACTACATCTTAGCTTGATGATCGTCTCTGCTTTTGTTTTTTCTGCTTTGAGATAGCACTTATGCGATGAATAAGAATCTGCCTGGAGAATTATGTCATTTAATTAGCAACTGAGGTTACTAAATTCCTTGTGTGATTGAAAAAGACAGGGAAAGGCAGAGAAAGCAAAAATAAAAGTCTTGTTTGGAGCCGTACAGCACTTGTGAGACGTTCTCATCACAACTGGAGACGTGCCCTCTCGTGGTTGTACTGCTACAAGAGCAATGCCTTGTTTTAATTAAGAGCAGGCTACTGTTCAGCTAGTACCTAAGCATTTTAGTTTTCTAAGACTGGTTTAAACACATGTCAGAGCCCTAAAGTGTGAGCTGGCTGGACAGTACAATGCTACAAGGAGAGAAGAGTTAGGAAAAAGGGAAGTTGTGTGTTGAACTGTCCGCACAGTTTTGGGGTATGGTTTTTGTGGCAATATTCTGGAAATACAGATCAACTTCCCCTACCAAGAAATACAAAGACCTTTATCAGATTGTTTGATGCCCGATGTTATGCACTGAATCATAAAGCACAACAAGCAGACTTGGAAGACCTAAGACATAATGACAAGGTTTAATTTCTTTCCAAATGTCAGATGTGATTTCTGATCTACTGTTGAATATAGATCAGAAATACAGATTTAGTCTGCAGGTAAATATTGTTGATTAGTTCCACAATTGGTTCTGGTTGACATTAACAAGGTATTCTTGTTTTCTAGGATAAGGTACTCCAATTTATTTAGGAATGTGCAATTATGTTACTCTTTGCATTTGAATAGATTAGTGCATGAATTTTGGAGACTAAATCCAAAATTGTCCATACAAGATGAAGTAGCTACCTTCATTTATTTTGAGCTAGACAATGCAATCCTCAGTCACTGCAATTTCTGCCAGAATCCTAGTTCCTGGTTGCTCTTGTCACAGGCATGCTGAATTATGCAGAAAGCAGCATTATGTCTGCTATTACACTACCAATTAAAATGTATTTTAATCCCCTAAAAATATCATAATAGCATTTTCATTCTCTGTGCTTACACATACCAATGGATACACACACATGAGAAGTTTTATGTGCAATGTCATATCTCTGAAAATGATCACTGTGATGTACATAACTTCACAGAGCACTTTTTGTGCCCATTATTCAGGAACTTGGCCTTTGTGGCCAGTGCAGTCACATAAAGGAAGTTACAGCAGTTGAAAGATAATGGCCTTTACACTAGAAAGTATGCAAAAGGTTATTACATGACAAATACATAGATATTCACAAAACACAAACTCAGAAACTCTGTAACTTGATTTTTGTCCATCCCATGTGAATTTCTTCCAGGAGAACCATATATTTCTTGTAACCAGTGTCTCAGTCTGGCCACAGAACAGTAGCCCTACTTCAGTCTCCCTCTAAGTATTAGGGCAATATAGCAGGAAGACTTCCACTCAGTGTAAAATCCACAACAGCTGTCTTCTGCCTTCTTACCCCAGTTATAGGATTTACTATTCTTGCTTGAGTTTTTTATCAAATCTTTGTCAGATTTCTCTCTTTCCTGCTCCGCCCCCCACCCGAGCTTATCTCCAAAATTACTTTGATTTCTGATTGTGCTACCCAACGTGTTTTTTTCCATCTGGGTTTCAGCTGGGTCATTACATCAACCCATGTACCACCTCCACATAAATATATATCAAATTATCCCAAATTATTGCAGTCAGGGGAACTCCTAGCCACTGTTGCTGGAGCTCATGACCTCACTGCCTCAGTGAAGTAGGTAACTCCTTGAGCCAGAGTCTCAGCACAGCCTTTTTTGCTCTCTTTTAAAAGTGTTTTCTTCACGCTGGTGTGCTCCTTCCAGCTTGCCACTGTGCATTCCTCACCAAATCCACACCAGTGCTACATAGCCTGGTGATGCTGGAGCTCAGGGAGTCCTGTCTGTATCTGCTGCTGCCCAATTGCCTTCCCTGCCAGCAGTCTGAAGGGCAGCAGAGAAGGGTCTAATGTATCTCTTTTTCCACTTCAGTGCCTCTGGAAAACACCCCCAAAGCAATGCTATGACTATTTTTAGCAGCTGTGAAGCTTCTTATGTCTTTACAGTACAAGACAGAAAAGCAAAAAATCCTTACTTCGAGTCTAAAGTAAGAAAAATTATCATAATACAAATTGTCTGCTAAACCAAACTTCCATTTTTCATAAATATATCAGTAGAGCAGCTTGCTGTCAGTGGCTAGATGACTGCAATTACCAAATACTTCTAAAGAAAAATGTCCTTCTATAGTTTTGTCACTATGGATACTTTTTCCAATAGAGTAAAACAGTTTAGATTTACAAATCAACCAAAAAGATTTAAATAGATGGATTTAAAGTAAGACTGGAAGATAAGTGCATAAAACTGTTCCAGAAAATCCAGGCCATAATTCATATATCTTTGATTACGCACTTCTAAAGATGGGAAGAGCTCATTGAAGTTAATGAATATTTTGGTTCTTTATCAACTTGTGGATCAGAGCCTTGATATAAACACAGCTGGTGTGTGTTCAATGACATCTTCTACTGCTTTCCTAGTTATAGGATGTTATTTAATGAGATCTTCTGAGGATGTTTATCAAGTTAGCTTGAGTTTGGCAGAAGTAGATTGTGTAAGCATTTTGCAACAGAAACATACACAAAGTATGCCTAAAGCTTTGAAACTTCTTCCCAAAAAAATGCAATTTAAACATGAAGTTGTATATTATGCATTTCACAAAATATCATCATATTTATAAATTGCATGTGGAATTTGTGGCACATGGTTCACCTATGACAAAGAAGCAATTAAGATTTATATTTAATTTCACATCATAATACATCTTTTTGATTTGATTTTAAAATTCTCTTACTACAGATTAATATTTGATATTTATCTAAGTTGTCCATGTGTAACTTCAATGGGACCAGTGGAACTGCCATGCTGTACCACGTGCTGCAGTGAAATGGATGGCTAATCCATCAGTAGTTCAATGCTTTTTCAAAAGAAAATAAATTAACACACCTACCTGTGAAATTTCTGGAAAAAATACAGAATTTACTGGATCTCAAGGTTAGGCAATATAAGAAAAACATGAAAAAATATCTTGGATTGGGGTTTAAGTTGCTTCAGTCTACTCTCACCACAGGGTAAATACCATTTGATACTCATTTTAGGAGCACACAAAACAAAGTGTAGGGAGATGTTGCCACTGAAAGAATCAGCCCATTAGAAGTTTCCTGGATTTAGGGATTCCTGGCATCCTGCACAAATGTGCTGCCTGTCACCTTGATGCTGCATCACAAAGGCATGGCTACTTAGGTTAGTGATATTAAGGAGAAGGAACTAATGCATCAAATTAAAATGCATCAAATGAATAAAACTCTCTGAATGCTCTGACTGGGTGACTTGTGAAAAAGAAAGAAAGCTCACTGATAGCTGATATGTAAAGTGAAGAACTAAGACCATTTCTGATGGTAGCATTAATTTTAGTCTCTACTGAATTCTGAGCCTAATATGCTGATGTTCATGATCTTCCTGTGAATTGACTAAACTCCCTGTCTGGTCCCACAGCCCTTGTAAGGAAAGTAAGGAGAAGGGAGTAGCTATTTTTATGGACAAGAGACAGTATCAAATTATTTTAATAGTACCAGTGGCAGTTATTTCTGGTTCTATTCATCTGAATGAGAACTTTGTCTTTCAGGGAAACATGGAAACGTGCTGCATGTGTTTGAAAATCCCAATGACAGTGTGACTTTTCAGAGTGAGAAATTACTTATATGTATACTTATATGTATCTCTGCTTCTGCATTACTCTCTCTTCTGGAAATGCACTTCCAGTTACATTGCCAAGTTCCTACAAATCTGACACGGAAGTGATGTTTGCAAATTAAATTAATACCTCACCATCCACAAATAAGTGTCCTTTAAGAAGGTATTGCATAGCCTCAGTATGATAAAACATAGTCTAGCTGTTCTTTCTGATTTTTACTGGCTACTGCAACTTCTGAGAAGACACTAATGAATGAATCAGAAAAGAGGAAAATGAAGTTTTATCATGTGAGAAGTGAAGTATGGGAAACATTTCAATAAGGCAGTGTTCCCTTGGCAACTTCTAAGCTCTTCTGTCTAATGCAGAAACTCAAAGTGATAGTTTCAGCAGATGCATGGGAAGATATATGGGGTGGGACAGAAAACAGGCGCAGATACAATCTGATTTTAACATTTCATAGTCATCCTTCGTATAAAGTAATAATTCCTTTATTCTCGGAGCGAATGCCTGACTTAAGTTTGCTCGTTTGCTTCAGCAGTTAGGAACTTTACTTTCTCTGTGAGGGAAGCCCCAGACGAGGCTGACATGGGGGTGAAGTTTTCCCTCTGGCCACTAGATGCTCGCACAACCCCACAGCTCTGGATGCTCCCAGCCGCCAGGCAGGAGTGGGCTTTTTCACATTAAAAACAAAACAAATAAAAGG
The DNA here is from genome assembly GCF_963662255.1 of Cinclus cinclus. Lineage (NCBI taxonomy): Eukaryota > Metazoa > Chordata > Aves > Passeriformes > Cinclidae > Cinclus > Cinclus cinclus. Next base: position 30,580,159 of record NC_085051.1, read on the forward strand.
CCTTAAGCTAGAAGAATACCAGGGGAAAACTTTTAAAAAAAAAATAAAAATCAGGATTTTCCAGAATCAAGTTGTATAGGTTATCTTGTTTTGGTCCATGTATGTGCATATTATGACCCTCGTTAAATTCATAATCAGACTTTTTCTAAAGAATGGGAACCATATTGGGTGCACATAAAATGTTAGTCATTTATTTTTCTTCACTTCAGCACATATATTCTGCATTATTTGTTGTATAAACCATGCATGCTCTGCTTTCAAGATAGAATTTTGTGTATCTCTTAATACCATCTTCTGTGTTCACAGTGTTCTCATTTTCTGCCTGCGGTTAATAAACTTTCCACTTTTCTAGATAGCACCTAGAAGGCCAGATGATCATATTCTGAACTTCTGGATAAGAGTCTGAGCCACAGACTCTTATGTTGGTAGACCCAACATTTCTCAGTGCACTCATTTAATCTCATATCCAGTGTAAGAAATCGGTTCTACAAATTTTGGTGCTCTAGAGCTCTAGAGCATGCACACTATGTTGAAAGCCCAAGTTGGTTTTGGTTACTGCAAGGGCTCAGTACCTTTGCAGGATGCATCCCAGATTTGGGAGCTAAGAAGGAGCAGGAGTGTTTGTCCCTCTGTGATGCTGAGCAGATAGGGAGGAATCTGTTTCTCCAAAGAAGCCCTCAGTGGTCTCGGGTAGTCCCTTGCAGCTTTTCTTGACTCCCGTGGCCTGGCCTGTCTGTTGGGTCCTTCTGCAGAGAATGAATTATAGGGCGCGCTCCTGACACAAAGGCTGCTCTCGCTGCCCAATTCAGAGGTCTCGCTCCGAAGCAGACCCAGGAAGCCGAGCGCGGTGTCAGCGCTGTGCTACACCACGATCACATCACCGAGGGGCACTGTTGCCTTGGGTTCAAGCACCGGCCCTGGAAAACGACGGCTCGGTGTGTAAAGGATCTCCGTCCCCAGCCCTAGCCCTACCCAAACAAGCTGCCCTACTCTATCAAGACTGAACTATCCTGATATCCAGGACTATGTCAGAATTAGAGAAGAAAAGCCGAGTACCCGGGCTTTTGCTGAGATTACCTCTTATTAACAGCTGTGAAATTGCCTCTGAGTGTTATCCACTGGGGGCTAACAGAGACCAAGTCATTTTGCATTCAGCGAGTATACGGTATGATTGAACTGATCTGAATAAAAGTAGAAGTAACACGCTACATCTCATTTCCAGGTTCTCATATATTCATTTCTTTAAGTGACACCAAACCTTGAATTTTAAAAGACCCCCCTGATTTATCCATATAATTTCAAACTCCTTCCATGACTGCTGCAGAGAACTTCAGGAATCAGATTCTGATCTTGGTTGCTGTGATTGTAGACTGAAAAAAACACCAGTAGCTTCAATGGATTTTTATTAGATTAGTTCCATTTGTGCTGAACTACCACAAAACTGTTTTAGCCTTGGAACTGGCAGCTTAGTTACATGACTTGAAGGTTCTGGTCACTGCAGCAGAAACAAGATTACAGAAGGCTTTTCCATTTAATGGCACTTCTGCCAGTTTGTACTTCTTGCATGAATATTCTTTTAAAATAGCTCTCTGAAGACAATTAAGGAAAACTAAAAAATAAGGAGAATAAAGAGACTGTCATTAGTAATCCAAGAAGGGTTTCATTTCTGAGAAAGGATTAACAATGAAGACAAAGAGCAGAATGAGAAGGCAATTCCTGTTGTCATTATCAGCAATTTCTTCAAATTAAGTTGGCAAGTCTTGTATTCAGTGTGCAATATTCATTGTGGACTGGCATTTGAAAAGATTTGTAAGAATTAAAAGTAAGTCTTTAGAGCAAAGCAGCAGCAATATTGTCTTGGATTGTGACCTTGGGTAAATTCCATCAGGACTTCAGTGCAGCTCTAGCCATGTAATATATCACTTGGTCCTGGGGAGATCCTGTATCTTTTCACTGTTCTCCTGATCCCTTAGGGAAAAGCAAAGCACACAAAGTTTTTTGCAGACCAGCCAAAACTTAGCTTTCTGCTTGCAGATCTATGTAGAAACAACATAGCAAACCTCTGCAAAATTAAATGAGTGGGCCAGTTTAGAGTGAAGGAAACATTAATAATAATATTAGGGTGAAAGAAATTGAGCTGGGAATTTCCTTTTTTGCAATAGTGCAGAGCTTCACCATGTAATGGTGAATTGTGATAGGGATGAAGATAGCTGAAGAATCTTGGCTAATTTATGTCATAGTAGGATTTCCTTGGTGGGGAGCTTGCTCCAGTGAGAGGAATGAAATGTCACTGAACATGTGGGATTTCTGAACAAAGAATAGTAACCAATGCACTATGGTATAATATTAGCATTGTTTCCTTCAGCTTGTATCATCAAGCAAGTACCATCAAGGAGATGGGAAATGTCAGGGTGTAGCGTGTACCTATCCTTCATGATCTGAGATACAGCCCCAAAACAATGGGCTGGTGGCTGCTCAAATCTGCCTTTTCCTGGCTTTGCCAAGAATGCATTGCTTTGCCAGCAAATCAAGGAATACCTTGATTTCACCTGATGCAGAATGAGAAAACTGTATAAAGCATCCAGGCTGTGAGATTAGTTCAGACCATGTCATCAAGAAACCTGATGTCTTTGTCCTTTAATATCTTCCAGTTTTGCTTAGCCAAAGCCACTGTGTTCACAAAACAAAAGGAGACCTTGCTATTGTCATTCAGCCTCAAACTTGCTCCTTGCAGTGCTTCTCTTGGCATTTCCCACCATTCTTTTGTGTCCTGCATCTCTGCTGCTCCCCTCTGCTTTCCCTGCTTTCTCTCCAGCTTTTGTCTGCTGCTCCCCACTGCGCCTCTGTTAATCCTTTTGTTGTGTCCCTCTTGTCGGTACCAGCACCTCTCCTCCGTCAGCCTCCTCTGCTCTTCCTGCTTCTTCTCGCTGTGCATCCAGCCACTTCCCCTCGTATATCTGCTGCTCTGCCATGCACAGCTGCTGCTCTTCTCCCCACCTCCACCACTCCCGCTGCTGCTGCTGCTCCAAAAACAGTTTTGACCAGCTCTGCTTCCAAACAATGAGGCTTTGACCTCTTTCCCCTGGGAGAAGATTTCACAGCCAAACACGTCTCACTGGCAGGAGCTTTTCCTGATATTCAGCCTGTTTCCTTCTCCCATTGCTCCTACTTAAATCTCTTTATATTGAACCAACAGCTCATGCCCCAGGCTAGGTGTTTTACCCCTCCTGTTCTGCCTGTTGCAAAGAAGGGCTGGATACAGACAGTGTGGCCAAAACGAATAGGGACACCCTCGTAATATGCAGCACTCTCTGTCCAAGTAAGCATGCTCCTGTTGTACCCAGAAGGAGCAGAACAAACACTCTTACCAAAATGAAAAATGGGCCACGTGCCTTACAAAAATTCACCAAGGGCCAAATCTTGATCAGTTTTTATTCATCTGAAGGAAAGATTCTCTTACGGACAGCTGTGTCAACAGCCTGTGAGCCAGGGGCTGAGTGAATCTGAGCTCCTGAAGGAAAACAGGGATCTAAAATAGGTGAATAAGGCCCAAACAGTGTACGCTTGGATGTGGAGGGAGAGGTCTGAACCCAAGAGACAGGGGACAAAAACACTGAGCTTGCACAGAGTGCAAAAAGCAGAAGACACTGAGTTTAATTAGGGGGAAAAAAAAAAAAAAAAAAGAAAAACCGACCATATGGAAGGGAGAGGGGTGGGAGGGGCAGTTCAAGCAGCTGGATCTGGGCCATTAGGTGACCTGCAGTGGGATGACAAGGGTTGAGTGGGGCTAAAGGTGAATACATCCCACACACAGAGTGCAGTCAACAAATCGTGGAATGACTGAACACAATTGGGAAGATACTTGTGTTTTAAGGGTGAAGACTGTCTTTTAACAAAGTATCAGAAAAGTGCTAGGTCAAAGAAAAGATTAAGACTGATACTAAAGGTCCGCACAGAAACTTAAAGAGTTTCTAAGGCAGCCAACTAATGCCTGTGAAAGAGTCTCCATGGCTGGTGTGAAGCAGAAGTGGTCATCTACCCACACAGCCTCTGAGACTTCTTCTTGCTAGGCTCAACACACATACCAGGGATAGAGAACGCACTTTTACTCTGTAGAGGGAGCCAATTGAACCGCTGAAGAAAGGTGGAGATTTTCTGTTTCTTCCTACCCGCCCAGCTGCACCTTCTGGACACTTACTGGGCCCTGGCACTTGTTCACACCTTTCATTGACAGATCTCACTCACTAAACTATCACAAGCATATCCCTTTCTTTTTTTGTGATCAGGTTTCTGCTGCCTTAGTGAATTGGTGCACAGCAAGGGTTCAGAGAATATAATTTTTAACGCACAAACCACATCTGTTTGGGCACAGGATAATGAAGATGAAGGGAAGAGGGAGCATTATTTTCCCCATCAGAGACAAGACTTGAAGCTGGTTGAGCGTACACAGCACTATAACCTGTGTGAGCATCTTCTTCCCTTTCTCAGGTGTTTTAAAATGTGCCAACCGATATGTTCCCATTAGCACGTTGTAAGAGCTGCTCATTTTCCTAGTCTAGACAGGCCTTTCAAGCAGCGTGCAGATCTGCCTTCAGGCATTTTGTCAGGGCAATCCTCAAAAGTACCTTTCAGAGGCTCAACAGACAACTTCAAATGGCAATTTGGAATCTTATTCTTGGTGGTTAAAATAGCTTATTTTGGCCAATCCAAAAGCTAAATTATTAATGCCAGATGAATTAATACCAGTGAAAACTGCTCATTAGAAATTATAATGGCACTGAACACCATAACAGATCCCCTATAATGTAAATGAACTTGGTCCCATTTATTTAATGAAGCTACAAGCACTTAAAGCAGCCAAGGACCTGCCCTAACATTTTCATGCTTTTGCATGTACCTAACACACCATTGCAACCTTCTCCCTCAATTTTTCTGCCATTCTTATAATTTTTCCCTTAGAGGGCTTCTTTAGACATAGCAAAGACTGCTTGGTAATTTTTATGTCTAGCCTCCTATTTCCCTTGCTACTCTCCCCCACAGTAATTTGTGTGAGGAAAAGGTAAATCAGAGCCACATGTTCCCTTTAAGAGCCTGAGATAAAGGACAGCAGCAATATTGTTTTCTGTGGATTCACTGGGATTAGGCAAAATGCTGTTAACTATGGAGATCACAGTATCAGCATGCTGCCTCTGTATTGCATGTTATTTGTTGGGGCAAGCACAGTTTCTTGTATGCAAGATGCAAGAGGCAGCTGAGAGGGTAGTGCATCATGTCCTGGACTTCCTAGGTAATGGGCCCATCGCCCCCAGCAAGCTGGCACAATTATATATGCCACACTCAGCCAACCAAACAAGTTGTACCTAGTGAAGGCACTAGCTGAAGGTGTGGAGAACATACAAATATTTTTAAATTCTTGGTTAATCCCACAACAAAAAGAGCCAGTCAAAATCAGAGTTTGTTAAAGAAAAAATAGGAGAGGGGGATTACATTGTGATTTTTTCCAAGTAAACTGTAATAGTCATGTAAATCTGAAAGCATGACATTTTTATTTTGAAATGCCACCATTGTAGTGGGTGTGTATGTTCTAATCTGTTTTGTCTCCTGTAGTGGAGAGGGAGTTGTGTATCACTTGCATCACTGATTATATTCCCACCAAGGGAGATACACTCCAGTCAGTTTCTGCAGCTCTAGAACAAAGATGGGCATTATTACTGGATCAAAGAAAAACCTCCTTTATTAATATCACATCTAGTGACAGTCCACCAGGCCATAGCACAACGAACCACGATCTATTCCAATGAAATCAAGAGCATCACTGTGGAATTACACTTACAAGAGTGCAGACTAAAACTCTTAAGCTTATTCTGGCTGCTTTAGCTGCTCCCAGTTACTCTGATTAGCACTTCCCTGAGGACTGATTAATCCACCTATCTCCAGCTGAAGAGTGCAAATCTGACAATTTGAACAGAAATTTAATGCTTCCCATCAGATATTTTTGGAACTATTTATTTCATGCCATATTTCCTTAGTTTTGCATCTATGCTGGAGTTACATATGTGCACAAAAGTGTGTGTGTCCTGTACTTACATCTATGCTGGAAATAAATTAAATCCACAAATCATTTTAGCATTCCAGGAAATGCTCTTGCACTAGAGTTTTTGGCCAGTGCTTGCTTGTAACACATTTGCTTAAAATCAGTGTTTTTCAGAGTGTTTCAAGAACTAGTAGTCATCAAAAACATTTAATGTACACTCAGCAGTCCTGGACTAGTCAATTGTACCACCTGTATCCATGTGGCTTCAAAGATTACTCTTCTGCCACATTAGGAGTGTTGGAGGGACTTAGGCATTGTTGATACTGGTACTGGAACAATTTTGCTCAAGTCAGTGCAATTATGTTAATCTCAAGCCTAAAGACTTGGGGGACGTTTTCTCTCACTTAATTTTGGGCTCTGAGATGGGCAGTGCTTTTCTGATTCAATTGAATCTCAGCAACTGATACCTGGATGCATTTGCTTTGAAGACAGAGGAAATTCTTACATACATTGGGACCTCTTAATACTTCTCTCTAGGGCACTCCCATCACTTACCATAGCTTTGCTCAGAGCCATAGTTTGCTGTAGGCCTTGTTTGATGGAAGATGCTGGACCTGAGTTACATAAATATAAAACTTATCAACATAAACATCTCCCTTTCAGCAGAAAACTAACCACAGCTGCAGTGTAAAACTTACACCAATATTCCAACCAGCTTGCTGGTGTGAATGGGGATAGGGACACATCAATTTACAGCACAACTGCTGGGCTATGAACAGAAGAGTGCCAGCACCAGCTGCACAGTGCTTACCTGTCCAGCAGTCACCCAGCACAGCCTAACACAGATATGAGGTGCCTGCCTTTCCTCCTCCTCCCATGACCAAACTGTCTCAGGTTACTCCATGCTGACTGTGGGCAGGAGAATGCCTCTGCACTGGAAGTTTCACAGGCTTTGATGACTTAATGTGTCTGTACCCTGAGGACAGGACTAGGTATTCCTGGTTTTCAGCCACAACCTCTGATCTTTTAAAAACTTGCTTAGCTCTTCTTTGCTCATTTCCTTTCCACCTTGTTGACTTAATTCAGGCTTTGGTCAGGTGAGATGGCTCTGGGAAGCTTTCCCACTGTGAGATAGCTACTCCATTACCTCTGTTACTGTACATTTGTTTAATTAATTGCTCATTTTGTTCCTGAGCTGTTGTGCTGGCCCAGTGCACTTACGGTATGCATGAGTGCCTAAAAGGTGATGAGGCTCCTAGGGATGACTCTGTCCCTTTCATTTATTTATGGAAGTGGAGCACATGATCCCTTATATATTGCAGGCACCACTTGCACAGCCTGACTGTAGATAGAGTGCCACAGGCTCCAGCCCCTCTCAGCTGGCACTGATGGCAAGTAAAGAAGGCAGCAAGGACCACACTGCAAAGAGTAGGACTGATCAGCCCAGATCAGGAAAGCAATTAAACTTTATGTGGCATTTGAACTGTGGACCTGAAGGTGCACAAAATAGCCTTTGGCCACTCTAAGATTTTTTTTAAATGCTGTGACTACTTAACAGAAGTAATTGTAAGAGCATAAATCAAGGGTTCTGTTATTCCTCAAGAGGCCAAGATTTATCACAGCAGACTTTAAAATTAATTTGAAGCATAGAAATTACGAGAATTTACATAGCAAATGACTTATTGTCAACAGGCAATGTAGGAGAAGCTTCAGCAACGGCAGCTGGGACAAGCAGCCTCATCAGTATATGGGCTTATATTTAAACATTAAACTACGGCAGAAGTTGACAGATGCTCCTTCTGGTAGGAGTGCTGGCTTAAACAGCCCAAACCAATGGTTCTTATCCCTGAGTTGCTTTTTCAGATGTGCCTTGGTCAGTCCGTGTCACCCTCTAGCCCCACAAACAGCTAAAATGAAAAAGGAGGAGGAGGTGGTACACAGTGGGGAGGAGAGAGGGTGTGAGGGCTTGTCTTGGGGTGACTTGAGTCAGCAGTGTTGCTAAAAGCCATCCTTGTCAGACTAGGTTCCAGCAGACTGAAGCCCTCAGATCTTTGCTTCTTTTCTGCCTAGAAACAACTTCGAAGGTTGCTGGAGTGTCAAACTGGGTGTTTCCAGGCACACTTCATCCACCTTCCCAATAGCTAGTGTGTGAGCAGGGAATGTGTGCAGTGGGTTATGGTAGGATATGCTGCACCTGTGCAAAACATAGTCAATAGACATTTCACTAATGTATACTTGGAGGATGGGATGAGGGAAGGTGACAAGCAGTTGTCCCCCATAGTAGATCCATGTGTTGAGGGAGTCCACTGAGGCAAAAAACCTTCTTTGCCAGTCTACCTCAAGTCCAGAGCAGAGAATTTATTGTCCTGGATCCAAGCCCAAAGAGTGCAGCTCTGGCTCTGCTGCTATTTGAGTAGTCTGGGACCAACAATTTACCTGTAGTTCACTTTCCACCATCTGTTAAACATCTTAAGACAATTGTGCTGAATGTCAAACATGTTGGGTTCTGTATCAGCTGGGTTATAATTAATGAGTGGCTATGATGTGGCTGTTGGAAATCTTCCACAGAAAGTGGAACTTCTTTTATCCACAACTCTCTCCCCCTATTCACCCTCTGCACTTTCCCTGTGGGTATGTGTAGCTAAATCACTGAGTGCTGATCTGGATCTCCTTGTTCATAAACACTGCTTTTTTTCTAGTACAAAAAGGAGATACCAAAGAAGGTTGCTGACTTTATGTAATTTCTCTGAGGTGCTCAGATTCTGAGTTACTGCACACACTCTTGATAGATGAGATTAGATAAAGGAATAAGATCAAATAGCAGTTTTCTGTTACTGCCTTACAGACAGTTGAGATGGAGCTAATATGATGGGCATCCTGGGAACACCTAAGAAAGATAGGTCATTGGGAATCAACTGAATAAACCACTTGCTCCTCCTAGAACTGCAGCTATAGACAACTAAGACACCGTCCCCTATCCCATTCAACTCTTCCCTATTCCTGAGACACAGCAGTCTGGGTCTCTAAGTATAATATTTCTGGCTCTTTTTTCCTTCTTGCAGTGACTGTTGGAAAACTGGGCTTAAAAAGAAGTATGTAGCAAAAAAGCAGATTTGTAGTTATGAAACTTTAAAAATTCACTAGCAAAAATGCCATCCTTTTTTAAAATTAGCAAGGATGATTGTTCTAATTCCAAGATATTTGATTGGAGAGTTAGAAGATTTGCTAAGTCTACTTCTGCTAGTGCATTGAACTTGACAATGTTTTGTGAACTCAAATGAATGGATTGCACAGAATAAAGTTGTCAGTAGCCTGTTAACAATAAGTAAGTTCAGAAGAGTACTGTGCTATTGGGATTTAAATTTTTATCTCAGCAGTAATACTTGCCATCTAATTTTGATCAATGGTTAGAAAACTATTACTTCCAGGAAAAGCTTTACAAAAGCTGTCATTGGAATTACTTTTTTTCTGAAATACTTGGAAACATTTTTGGGAAAGATGTGAGGAAAAGATGAAGAATCTAGTCTTCCTGCATGAATACAAACTATTAGAGAAGCAGTTCAAAACAATTTTATTCAGAGACATCCCAGGTCATCTTTCTTCTCTTTCCCATTCCCCTTGTATTCCACTTGTTCCCCAGTACACCTTTCACACTGTCTCCCATGGCATCCTCCTGGATACACTGGCAGCCCATGGCTTGGGGAGGTGCACTGCTTGTTGGGTTAAGAACTGGCTGGATGGCCAGGCCCAGAATGATGGATAATGGTGCTGCAACCAGCTGGTGTCTGGTCAACAATGGTGATATCCTGGGCTCGGTATTGGATCCAGTCCTGTTTAATATCTTTATCAGCCACCTGAAGGAGGAGACTGAGTGTCCCCTCAGTCATTTTGCAGGTGGCACCAAGCTGGGCAGAAGTGTTGATCTGCTGGAGTGTAGGAAGGCTCTGCAGAGGGATCTGAACAGGCTGGATCCATGGGCTGGCACCAATGGTATGAGGTTCAACAAGGCCAAGTGTCATGTCCTGCACTTGGGTCACAACAGTCCAGGCAGTGCTACAGGCTGGGGGAAGAGTGCCTGGAAAGCTGCCCAGCAGAAAAGCAGCTGGGTGTGCTGGTTGACCCTCTTTGCAGAAGAAGTTGATTACAAAGGCTTCTGCTACTTTCTTGAAGAAGGACACCTTGTGCACCACAAAATTCTCTTGGAGTTCCTTCTTGACTGAACTGTCTGATTTGCAGTTTAGCACACAACAGAGACCCTGCCAGCAGCAGAGCAAAGAAACATTCCCCTGCACTGAGCAAGTGTAGTACCTATGTCATTAGTTATTTGAAGAAATTGCCAGTCAGGGTAGCTATATGTCTCCAGACTGTGACATTTCTGAGGCTGTATTGCTGTATGTACCTTTCAGAGCTGCAGTGCCAAAGAATAAAAGTATCTCTAATATCATGTCATCCAGCTCTTTTCAGGGATGCTCAACTCTGATTTGAACAAGTGGAGATTTCTAGGGTCTCTTATCTCCTGTGGTATCACTGCTTCAGAAATCCTAGAATCTTTTCCTCTGGAGGAAGCTTCTGGCTATCCTTTGGCATTGTTGAATGATCCCTTCGTGAACTTGAGTCCAGGCCCTGGACCAGTTCCTGGCTTTCAAAACCCATATACTTTGTGCTATGAGGGGTGTCTCTTTCAACCCTGGAGTCTCTGCTCCACCTCAGGCTGAGTCTGCAGAGGTTTTGGCCAGAAACTTCTCCATTACCTCTCCAGTAAGAGTCAGTTCTTCCGATAAGACCTGGTGTCTAGAAGTTCCCGATGTGGTGGTGTGCATTCCAGATTCCACTTCAATTATTCACACAGGACTGCTCTGTGCTACTTGCTACTCAGACAGCCCCTCCCTCTCACCTTTCTTTTAAATAAGACATGCTCTCCTCTAACCACAGAGAAAGGTCTCAGAAGCTGCAATGTATTTACTCTAAGTGGGGTTCTTGATCCTACCCCTGAAAAGGAAAGCTGCAACCCCAAAGACAGTTTTAGTGGAGCACACTAGGAGAGGCTTTCACCATCTGAATTGATTTGCCAATTAAACGAGCAAATCTAGGGGTATCTGTCCCTCAGACTTTGGGGACCCTGGGGCTTGCACTTGAGCTTTGAGGCCTTTATGGTCTGTATGTTTACAGTGTTTTCTGTTTTAAGAACACAAGGGCCCAGTGCTTGAAAAGCTGCTTTTTGTGCTGAAGGATTTGCTGTCCTTGACTCTGAGAATCCAAACCAAACTGTTCCAAGTCTGCTCTTAGGAGTGCTGCTGGTTCCTTGTGACCTGTCAGAAGCACTTTGCTCTTGTGTTCACACGCCTCAGAGAAGATCAGTGATTGGCATCACTGTACAGGAACCCTGCAAGCAGCAGCCAGGTCTGTGCAGCACAGCTGGGGTAGCTAAGTGTCCAAATGGTCAGACAAAGAGTCTTCCTGGACTACTAAAAATTATGTGATGGATTAATTAGAGATGACATTTTTAAAAGATCTTCCATTGTAATCCCAGACAATCTCAGATTTCACCTATGAAAGGGGTGCTCTGACTGGCAGCTTAAGGGCCACACTTTGCCCACGGAAAATTCCTTTGCTTTGCTGGAAATGGGGAACATCTGCTAGTACTGCAAGTATGGCCCAGCAGCTGAATGACCTCTATGGTGCCTGTACTTAATCAATTATCAAGAGTCAGGGCCTGCCACTCTTGTAACCACATGACCAGCAAGACAGGTTGTGGGGAGAGGGCTGAAGAAGGATTTAGCCAGGATCACCTGGAAAGGCTCTATTGTCCCACCCATGGCTAGCATGTGTGGGGGAGCACACAGTTTGTTTTACACTAGACTGCTGGGTCAGACAGGGTCAGCAAGACAGTAGATCATACAGCTTTTAACTGCATTCAAATACTACAGAGTTTCATAGGAGATAGAAGGGCAGACTGGCATCCGCTGTATCAGTGCTAATAGCACTGGCAGGCTTTTTTCTGTGTGGTGAGGGATTGTTTGCACTGTTTGAAAGCAGCTCATACATAAGCTAGGGAAAAAGAGGTGCATTTTAATACACCAAGCGCAGACACAGTAAGTCCTGGTTTTGCCCGACATCTTCACAGCTGCTTTATAGGCACTTGCTTTTGAGTTCCTGAGCCCCAGTCAGATGGCCAACGCCCCAGAACAGCTGATAGCTGGAATGAGACTTACAGCAGCCAGGGTGCTGAGCAGGGGAATACCAGAGGAAAGCAGGAAGGCTAGGGTGAGTGTGGAGCCTTATTGTTCCCTAAAACTTAAGTATTTGAGTGGCCTTGAGTTAGGTACCTGCTGCTTACAATGGGTATTTGTGGCCACTGAGTTATTTCCTAAGACTAGTCATCCCTTTGGAGACAACTGGCTCATCAGGCAAGTACTTGTCACTGAAACCAAACTAATCATTAGAGCAAAGCACAAGACAGAGCAGCTGTAACCACTTTCATTCAAAAGCAAGGCTGGAAGATGAGAAAGTCACATGCCTGGTGTGTCATTGCTGGTGGATAGCTACCACACCAGGGAAATGTCAAGAAACAAAGAGGCATCCTTGAATCCTGGTCCTGCACATCTTCACAGCTCCTGCAAATTCTGTTACGTTAAGCATGGTGTAGCAAGAGCCTGGCAGTGGCTCAGAGTGTGTGGAAGCCATCATGCCTAGTAGGCTGTGTGAAGTCCTTATTCATGTCCCTTCCAGGACACCTGTAAGTAAGTCACACTGTGAACAAAGGCACACATAAGAAAAACGAAACTTTTGGAACTACTTTTCCTAAATTTCCACCTCCTCAAAGTCTGTGTGTACAGTCAGTCTTGTTTAGGTTTTACGTGAATACCACAGACTCATTTGTAATCCTCTGTACTCTTTGTAACCCTTTGAACTGCACACCTGCCTGACCACACAGCCTCCTTGCACTTCCTCTCTGGCCTCTCTGGCTGTTCCAGTTGAATCACAGCACCAACTTTGCTAACAGTATGTTTTCACAGTGGTTGTGTGAGGGAACATCAGTACTAGCAATGACAAATACCTGGCAGCCAAGAGCCAAGCCACAAAAAAGCAAGAGTTTGCTTTAAAACTACATTTGTAAGAGGTAATAACTGTTTAGCAGGATTCATTCTACCTGACTTCTTGCATTTCAGTATTGAGACTTGCTTCCAAGATTTTCTCCTCCATTGCCATGGTTAGAAATAATATTTTGGTCCATGTTATGGGTGTGCCAGAAACCACTAGCTGTCTGGAGGCTCACAATGGATTGTTTGAATTGACAGTGTTGTTCAGCTGTTTACAAGACTATCTGGTATTTAAACCCAGGGCATGAAAAAATCTGAAGTGGGTAGAAAATGCTGTCAGACTGGAATAGTAGCTGACTTTGCAAAGGTGTAAAGTACAGTGGAGGATGAGTGATGCCAGCTGCCTGCATGGTCCCCTGCCTGCCATGGACTTCCTGTGTGGCCTTGGGCAAGTCACATGGCTTCTTTGGGCTTCAGCTCCTCATCATTGTGAAATGTAGAGCATCTGCTTACTGCACAGAAGTGCTGGGGAGATGCATGTTATAAGGGAGATGTGACGGGGCAGTTGGGATTCTAAGATTTATTCTACAGGGTCAAAGTCATAGAGAGCCTCCAAAGTATTGGTTGGTTAGCCTTCATGCAGAAATGGACATTTTTTATCATGTTAAAACTGTTCCAGGAAACCAAGATATTAAGTAAAATAGTTCCCTTCTTCCCTCTCTCCCCCCTCCAGCCTACCCCCACACCCCCCCAAAAAAACAAAATAAAACAAAACACCAAAACAATCTACAACTTGATACTCTTAAAACACCTTATAAAATCTCACTTGTCTTTTTCATCAGCCTTCCCTTCAGGTCTTTGTACTTCAAGGGAAATAGCTCCACAGGTCTGCAGCGCTGCCTTAATTCAGGTGAGATGTGTTAGTGATGCCTTCAAACAGTCTGTCTGGTCTCCTTGCAGGAAAGAGAGGCCAGGCTCTACCAGTGAGACTCTGCCTCACAAGACCCAGCTCAGGAAGTAGCTCTGTCTGAACAGAGCCAGGGACCCTGTGCCTCAATCCACCACTCCGGGTCTGGCTCCCTCGGAGCTCACCTTACCTCCTGTCAGCATCTTTCACTTCTCCCCTTGGAACTGTAACGAAGCTGAGTTACAAACACAATAAAGATGGACCTAAAGGAGAACAGGACCGTGTTTTGTAATTAACCCTCCAAAACTTTTGTGGGTTAACACGGTTCCACTTTTGACTCATCTCTAGAAATGAGCCTCCTTTCTTTCTGCCAAAAAAGGTGACCTGCCAGCCAGTCTGACGCAAGTTAATTTGTCCTGTTTATCTGATGACTTCGATAAGGCATAGAGATTACTGCTCTTCCTTCATCCTAAAGTATCAAATTGTTTATATGCTGTAATCCTGAGCGACTTTTTTTTAACAGTGAGAGCTTGACTGTGACAATAATTTGGAGAAAAATCTCGGTTGTAAAACTAAAAAAGCACTTTAAATATGTTCTTGGTGTATTTTCCTCCAGTTTGCACATTACCCCTAGTCCTGGCCCCTCTCATCAGTCACGAGATAAGCTTCGAAGAAACAAGGTTGTTGATTGACGGCTCATTAGAAGTTGCAAGAGCAACAAAAGGGAGCCTGCAGCAGCCGGAGCTCACCGCTTGCCTGGCTGTGAGGACGCTGGTCAGCATTGGCCTGAGAGGAACAAAGACTGCGGGAGACACTGGAGGAAAACAACATGAAATTTTCATGGTGTGCGAGAAAGGCCAGGTGTAATGGATCAGGGCCAAAGCCTCCCCTGCCCCCACGGCCCCGCCGCATAGATTGACTTTCTATATTTAGGCACTCACGGATAGCATAGGTTGTGCCACACGGCACGTACACGCGTGCACAAATCCAGGGTACCCTGACTTCTCTATGCCAGACTGAATTTATCTGTCAATCCGTTTAGAAGTGAAAGGCTCCAAGTACATACAGTGTTAATATCTGTACATATTAGATGTCACAGCTCCAGCCTTAGATAAGGTCACACTCTGAGCCAAACTCACGCCTGCAGTGTAAGCCAGGCAAGGCTAACCAGGAATGAGTTTGGCTTAATGTGACTGCCTGTAGTTATGTTTGTTTTTACAAATCTTGTTTATCCCTTGAGTAAGCATTTCCTCATAGTTAGGAGGCTTCTACCAGGCAACATGCCAATCCACCTTCTACCCACAAACTGGGGTGTCTGCTTCTTTAGCTTCCCATGGGGGTCTTTCAAGACCCCGATTCAAATGCTGAAGGGCACTTGCTCATCAGATGTGCTGGCTGGGGACAGCCTTCCCTCAGCCCTCTAAGTGCTAAACAGTACAGACACATTCACAACAGACGGATGTAAAAAAAACAGTATTTGTCCTTTGTATACAGTGTCATCTGACAATAGTTACAAGTGAGTTTTAGTTACCATTTCTCAGTGGAATATTTTTGCCCAAATTCTCTCTTTTCCATGCTGGGGAGAATTCTTTTTGAGGCGTAGGTAGGTGTGCTTGATGTCAAAAATCATATTTTAATTCTAGTAGGTCACTTAGACTTTTTCAGTAAGCGTTCAAAATAGAACAGCTACCTGTTTTATCTAGTAGTTATCTAACTTCCAGTTACGTGCTTTTCATGAATAGTCTTTAAATTTAGGGTTTTAAATTTATCTCTTGTAAGTTTTCATACTTAGTACAAATTCACTACTGCAAGGTGGATAAAAATGCCTGGATCACGTTTTTTTTTTTTTTTTAATACATTAAATATATGCAGAAACATTTGTAGGATACTCCCAAATGTGGAACACCCTGGAAAAACACTAGACTTGAAGAGAAAATTAGATTATAGAGGAGGTGTGCAACAAGGTGATGTTAGATTATTTAACTTTACATTAGATTAAAATAGATTATTTAGACTCACATGCTGCTGGTATTCAGGTAACACTTCTGGTTGTATTAAGACTTTACAGGTTGAGGAGAGTCAGTATCTTGTGAAATGGATAAAATGACACTGAAGACATTATTATGCCATGGGATTTACTGATAAAACCTAAATCTATTACCTCTGTTCTTCAGTAAGTATATTCCCTATACTTAGTAGTGTTATATGAGCATAAAACTGGGATAAACACTGATATAATCTGGATCTTGACTTTAAATTAAGAAAATTACCTTTCCTGTAACACACAATAATCATTTTCATATCCTTAATATGCTTTCTGTTCAGTTCTTGAAGAGTTATAAGGGTAGTGCTTAAAACTGAATCATTATTTTTAGCAGTAGAAAGTTTGAGTCCTGTGCCAGGCAAGGTGATTTGCCTAAGACTGCCTATAGATTCATTTTCTTTCATTCCTTTGTTCTGCCTTCTGCTCATGCCAGATCTAATTTTGCTTTCACTTAAGAAGCGAATTTACTTGTAGTTAGCTCTTCAGAAAAACTTCCAAAGCGTTATCTGCTCTAAACCACAATAAATTACCGAGGATTGAAGCTTGCATACAGAAATGTGCTGATTTCAGTAGAAGTTTGGGGATGGGGAAAGGGAGCTCTGAGAGAATCACTTAGCACACAGCTACAGCCCGTACAAAATTGCTTTCGCACCGCAGCGATCCACAGCAAGGCAGGAGATGTAACCTTTCTCCTGTATTGTAACCCACCCCTTCCCGGAGCGGCCGCAGTGAATGGAAAGGAAATATGGAGGCAGGCTGTGCATTCTTGGGGTGCGGGGCCGTGCGGCTTCCTCGGGCCCTGCGCAACACAAAGGCGAGCGCGGCCCTGCGGGGACCCAGCGGGCCCAGGGGGGCCCTGCTCGGGAGCTGCCATATCCCTCCATTGTGATTTCCCTTCCAAAACAGTCCCGTGCTTTACAAACAGCCCAAAACACAATAGCGTGACTCAGCAGTTCGGACCTGAGGCCACCGGGCCGGCTCTGTATGTAAAGGCGCTTTCTGCTTTTTGCTCCGCACTTGGCTGCAGCCTTGGGTAAAGGAGCGGCCCGTCAGTGCTGCGCTGAGCTGCCAGGGGACCACATCAGCCGTGGGGGATGCTGAAAGAGCGGGTGTTCGAGGAAAACACACCTACAAAGGATTGTCAAACCTGCCCCGTGATTTTGGAAAGCCGGCTGGCATCTCGGGCTGATACCACAAATCATTAGGCGGGCAGATGAGGCGGCTATCTCGGCTTTGCTGTCAATAAAGTGGGTCAGGCACCGACTTGCCAGCCTCTCACTTACCATAACAATACTATTTGTAACACACTCGGACAACAAAAAACACCAAAGCTATTAACTACAGCTAGCAACGCTGTGGCGGTGCTGGGGGCAAGTCACCGGTCCCCTTCCTTGGCAGGAGAGAGCAAGAGAAATGCAAATGAAAAATGAGACCAGGCGGTGGTAGACAGCAAAGAGACTGGCAGAGCAGCAAAGCAGGCGGAAGGAAGAAAATAAGAGAGGGGGGACAACATTAGCAAATAAGCAGACAGAAACTGTAGCAGAAAACTTTACCGAAAGAAAGAGGGGAAAGAGTATGAAAGTCGATTTAATCAGAAATAGTCCTTCTGGCTAGTCCCCCTAGAAGGGGAGCGGTGACCTAGGTCAGAAGAGGGGCTGTGCGGCACCAGAGGGGAAGGCAGGGTGCTTCTCCAGGGACTGAACAAACCAGCCCTGAGCACAAATACAGAGGCAGGGCGCTGCCTGCCCATCCGCTCACAGACTCCCCCTGCCCCTGGCCTTGCAGCCGCTGAAAGGTGGGATCCACATCTCCCGGAGACCGCCTGCCTCTGCTCACCCTGGCTTCTCCCCACTTCTACACCCTCACCTCCTGCCCTTCCTTTGAAGCCAGCAGTGAGCCTGGTCTATGTGAAACGCTCAGGAGAGCTTTAATTGCCCCGAGCATGTGCACGGTTGCCTGATCACTTTTCAACCTCCTAATTTTTGTTCCCCACTTGTTTTCCTCCTAAGTTTGCTTCTAATCAGAAGTTCTGGGCAAGACTTTAGAATCTAAGGCAATGCTCAGGTGGGACTTCTGTATCCAAGGTACAGATGGATATTTGAAAAGCCGACCATTCGGGTTTGGGGCTTTGCAATAAAGCAGTCCTTTGAACTACTGTGCTATTTGTTCAATTGCAGATTGTTTTTTCCGTGGAATTTTTTAAAGCCCTTATGTTTAAGTCTCCCTTTAAAGAGCAGACAACTCTTGTGCTTCACAGTTTTTGTTTTGCTTTTGTTTGGGTTTTTTTGTTGTTGTTGTTTGTTACAGACTGCTCCATTTTCACTGAGCGCCCCCCCAAATTCTTTTCTTTTCTCTTTTCTTTTCTTTTCTTTTCTTTTCTTTTCTTTTCTTTTCTTTTCTTTTCTTTTCTTTTCTTTTCTTTTCTTTTCTTTTCTTTTCTTTTCTTTTCTTTTCTTTTCTCTTTTTTCTTTTTTCTTTTCTTTTTTTTCTCCTCTCCTCTCCTCTCCTCTCCTCTCCTCTCCTCTCCTCTCCTCTCCTCTCCTCTCCTCTCCTCTCCTCTCCAATAGATCATTCAAATAATTGGAAGCAAGTAATGAAAAATTAAAATTAGTTTGGAAAGTTTCATGTTCTATTATGAGTTTTCCACATGTGTCAACCTGCTCTGCCTCTGCAAACCCTCAGCGACAGTCAGGGAGGGAGGATGGGAGTTTGAAGGAAGACAACCTCCCTGTAATAGAATTGACAAAAGTACTACTTGCCACCTGCTGGCACCTTTTGAAGGAACTCAGCATGTTTTCCGCCACAGAATTGTCCACTTGCTACTGTACACCTGTAGAACCTGAAGCACAAACCATGTGAGTGGATCCCACTGCAGTATTGTCTTTTGCAGAGCTGGGATGCAGGCACCACCTCACCATTTCCCTGCCCTTTACAGCAATTCCTGCCTTGTCAGTCCCAGCAGTCAGTCCCACCTGCTGAACTTCGATGAGGTAGCCACAAAAATGAAACAAAGATTGCAAAAAAGAAATTGCAAACACCTCTCCAGATTTAAGGAGATACTTTACTGTAGTTTTGTAAGAGGATCTCATCCATCTCTTTAATAAGTAAAGAATTTGGGTGACACAGGACCTTCTTGTCTCCAGTGGAGAACTTTTTTTTCCCGGGGAACCTGAAGCTCAGTTATTAAAAATGAAAATCTGTCTCAGCCTTTCAACTCTGTTCTTGGAAACACCAGCCGTTAAAAAGGGGGCAGTTAAAAAGGAGTCAAAGAGAGGGACCTTCACCAGATAAAGCTTTCCTGTGATCTTGGTATCGGGACAGCTGCACTCGGCTGCAGAGAGGAGAAAAGGTGAGCTGTATTGCTTTTTACATATCACAGAAAATCCTGTGTTTCCTCTTTGGAATTGCTGCCCACCTGAAGTGCTGAGCTTCACATTCACAATTAAAACCCAAAGAAAACCCTCTTCCCAAAAGTGCCTAATGCAACTCCCCAGGCTGGTGTGGGAAATGGGTTTTCATGAGCATTAGAGATAGTGTGATGAACTGGTGAATCGTTAGTTGCAAACATTCCTTCAGGAAAACTGTAAAGCGTCCTGTTCTGCCAAATTATTTTCAGACTTGTTTTCCAGGCTTTGAGATTTGTCAGGAACTTATTTGGTTTTTTTCCCACCCAAACTGTAAAGTCTATCCATTCTAGTTGTACTGGCATTTGGTGATGATTTGCCACTGGATTCACTGGAAGAAGAATAAGGTCCTCAGTT
Organism: Cinclus cinclus; assembly: GCF_963662255.1. Taxonomy (NCBI): domain Eukaryota; kingdom Metazoa; phylum Chordata; class Aves; order Passeriformes; family Cinclidae; genus Cinclus; species Cinclus cinclus. The sequence goes on from NC_085051.1 coordinate 30,599,945, forward strand.
TTATGTTAGTCCTCATAAGTATGCATTAAAACATACTGCATTTACAATGAATGCAGAGAAAACAAAAACTCAAGGCAGCAAAAGGAAATTTTTCTACAGAAAGGGGTATTTTTTGCCTACATAGCAAACTGAAACTTTTGTGCTTTATAAAAAAAAGTTTCTAACACAAGGAGAGCATATTAATATCATTAACTGAAGACAATGATCAAAAATTACTTAAAAGAATATTCTCTGGGTGGTGAAACACCAGAGATTTACACATGAAAATGGAGGGTCTGAATTTGCAAAACACAGTGTCCCAAGACAGAGACTCTTCTCAAAGATATTCTGAGCTGACTGAATATTCAGGGCTGAATTGCAGGATTGAATGTCCTGTAAGCCCTTTATGATAGGAAAACTTGTAATTGGAGAAAAAAAAATCTATATTTTTAATGTTTATCTTCTCGTATATTTAAGTAAGTAACAATATGAAGTACTCAGCAGCTTCTAGCACTAGACCTTCCTTTTGAAATATTGACAGAACTAGGCAATTCTGGTTTTATTATCACGTTTACTTACCAGCTTCAGTTTTAACTTTATTGCACCTAGAACTTAATGTGTGCTGAACAAGCTGAATGGTCCTGTATTGCAACATAAACAGTCAGCACTAGGGGGTCAAATTTCTCTGCTTTATCTTCTCATCCAGGATAGCTGAGTTCTACTTTCCACCATTTTTTATCCAAATATTAATGATTTTGAGGTCAAACCTCAAGAAATAACACTGAGCATTTACCAAAATAAATTAATTCTCTGCTGGTTCCAGCCAAAGGTCCACATAGCAAATATGCAGTCTTTGGCAGCTGTTTGCCAAAACGCATGACACACATAAATGTCATGTTCCTCTTCTGCACGATGACAACAATACAGCAACATCTACAGGATGACAATATCTGTATGGGGTCATGCACAATGTACTTCGTTAGGACCTGACACTGCAAGGACTTCTCTGTCTGATGACCTGTGAGTAGCACTGAAAATGATGAAAAAGCTGAGAATTTGGAATCTGTGTATGTGCCCCAAGATAGGAACCATCACTGTCATTGATTCTAAAATAAATGGAAGAAATAGATTTGGGAATTTTAAAAAAATGTAATAAAATATATCCCTTAGGTATTTTGAACTTGGGATTCCAAAAGAGTTTTCCACCCAAGCTGATTTGCACTGGCACAGGTTGGTAAGAGAGATAATGGAGTCTCCATCCCTGGAAATATTCTAAAGGCATCTGGACATGGTGTAGGTGTTGGTGGCCTTGCCTGAGCAGGGGGGTTGGACCAGGTTATCTCCAGGGTCCCCTACCTCAGCTGTTTTGCAGTTCAGTGATAATTGAGCTCCAAAATCAAATAGTCTCAACCAGGCAGGGAACCTTTGCAGGCAGTGAAGTGTGGCATCAAGCCCCAAGCTTACACATTACCCAGTTGTGAGACATTTAGCAGCACTATAACTTTTCATGCAGTGAAATGAAGACCTGATTCTGCCCTAACCTGAGTGTATTCAGTGTTCATTACCAATGACACTCAAAAATGTTCTTGATCTTACCCCTCTGAAGTCAGTTTGTCTTTGCAAGGAGTGGATCAGGCCTTTACAGAATAAGGCTGCAACTCTGTTAAGATCAGATACAGATTTTCCTTTAATAGAGCCCTTATAAAATCCCAATAGTGGAGTCAAATATCTGAGGAAGTTTATGCTGCAGGAGTTAGTCCAGAATCCAAGGAAGAAAGATGGTGATGAATAAGAAAAAAACTCATAAGAATGAGATGGGAAAAATCAAGAGAGAGTGCACAGGACTACAGAATTAGGAGGAAAAAACCCCGGGCAAAGGAAGAAACCCTGAGATGTGAGCAAATGCTACTGGTTTGTTTTTTTTTTTTTTTTCTCATAAAAATAGGGAAAAGAAATCTTTTTGGGAACTTCCCCCTATGTCATTAGCAGACACTAGAAATTCTATTCTGTGCAAAATCTCTGTAGTATTGTACAACAGCTTAGAGAAGATGAAATTGCACAGCAAGTGTTTTTGGGAGGAGAAGGAAGGAAGGAAGGAAGGAAGGAAGGAAGGAAGGAAGGAAGGAAGGAAGGAAGGAAGGAAGGAAGGAAGGAAGGAAGGAAGGAAGGAAGGAAGGAAGGAAGGAAGGAAGGAAGGAAGGAAGGAAGGAAGGAAGGAAGGAAGGAAGGAAGGAAGGAAGGATGAATTCAGGCTGACTCCAGCATACAAGAGCATGTTCAGTAACACACAGAAATGCAGACACCTCAAGCCTAGTTGTCAGTGTTTCCCTCAGTATATTGTGTCTAAGGCATGGCTGAATTTGCAGGGATGACTCTAGAAAAGCTGTATGGAAAATGCAAACTCCTGTCTTCAGTGTTTGCAGTAGGAGTCAAGCAGGGCACCCCAAGAGAGGGTGAAGCATTTTCTCAATCCAGTGATATTCTCTGGGGGGAAAAAGTGTGCCTCAGTTTTGATTTCAGAAAAGCAAGAAGGAGTAACCCTGGCAGGCTGCCTTAAAATTTGCTCTGTTCAGAAGAAAACCCCAACAGCAGTATCCTCTCACTTTTATTTATAGTCATCAAGTGATACTGTTCTCAAACACACTGATTGAAATGTGCAGCACTTTCTCCTACCAGCACTGGGTGCTGAACACAGTGAGCCCTTCCAGGACACAGGCCAGCTTTCTCCAAGAGTCTGGCTTATGTGAGAAATACACAGGGATGGTCAAACATGAAATTCAAGACATTTTTTCTGCCTCACACAACAATAAAGTGTGGCAGAATGCATTTAGTAAAGCCACTGATATGTGTCAGGGCAGAAGACACTGTTACCCAGTCCTTTGCACTCAGACTGAGCCCCCTGAAAATCATCCCATTGACCAAATGTTTTTAAGATCACAAAATAAATAGAATCAGCCCTGAATGTTTTTCTTGTTCATCCTTTGCTTTATGATCCATGAGACTACCCTTAATTTCCCTATTCCAACCATGAGAGCTACAAAAATAGAAAAATAGAAATGAAAACTGAGCTCATCAGGCAAGACTACCCCCACCAAAGTCAAGTTGGCCCTGTGTGGGTTTGGAGCCCACCCAGGCAGAGCAGCTTGCAAGGCCCGTGCCTAAGATCACAATGTACTCTGCAATTACAGCACAATGCTGACAATAGCATTTTGTCAGTAAAATAAGAAATAGTTGTGAAGACATGTGAGGAATATGTAGTGGGGGATAGCTAAACAAAAGAGGCAATTTTGTTCACTATTCTTTTGAGCAGTAGAGCAGGCTGACAGAAAGGTTATAAGATGGCACAGTATTTCCATCCGCAGATGTCACAGGGACACTGCTGCACGTGATTTAAGATTAATCTCTTGAATCAAAATGTCACCATGTACACTAATGAGCAAAAACTCTCTGGCAGAGAATCCATCCCTTGGGCTCCTGTTCCCAGGTAAGAAGCTTGTCTCCATACTGTTGTAGAAACTCTCTCAGCTGAGTGCAGTTAGGTTGGTGGTATAACTTGCCCCTGGTTCACAATTTTCCATTTCAGACTCGCTGTCTCTGTCTTGGTTTCGGTCTATTTACTCGGAGCCATTTCTTAACAATGTCTAATTTCCTCAAGGAATCCCTCTGAGTCCCCTCTCTTAGAAATGCTGCCATATCTTTTTTTTAATCATTGAAAGGCACAAATATCCTTCCTGAGCCCTCTTACCATCCAGCCTGATTATATACATAGATTTCAGTTTCCATAGATTTTCTACACAGTAGGAGTTCCCAAAATGCAGCCTCTGGGGATATAAAGTGTGGCCCCAACTGCAGCTCAGTGAGATGAAAACAAAGCCGATCAGGTACTGTTCTTACTGTTAATGAGCCTAACCAGCAGGCAGTTATTACTCAGTCTGGAAGACATAAGTGGTTGGAATCATAGCACATTCATTTTTTATTTATAGCGATACACATTCAGATTAGAAGTAGCCCTCCAGCAGCTGGCATTTTGCCAGGGCCTGACCATCAGTGTGATAAAATTTGACTATCTTGAAAATATAGAATGCCTTTCGTTGCCTTTTTTTATTATTATTTTTTTTAATGTCAATCTCTTCTACTCCTACACACAAGTCCCTTGACTATAAAAAGTGAACAATGAGGTTTAATTAATTCGGGAATCTTGTCCCTTACTGAAAATGAAAGAAAAGAGTATTTTTTCTTTCTTACTTGGTGGTGAGGTACAAGTCAAATATGATCTGATCTTCTTGTAAATAAACAAAGACTCAAGCCTTCTGGCAAATAAAAGGGTTGAAAAGAACACTTGGACGAGAACCACAAAGAAATGGGTTCTTGGAGACAATGAACATTATTAGCCTGTTAATCTATTAATGGCAACTGTAAATAACTCACTCAAAATCACAGTGACTCTGAAACATTTAACTGGAGAGGCTCTGTGAGCCTGCCCAGAACAATGTGATACGAGGAAACCGTAGTAATTTGCCTCACCTTGCTAGCCATCGGCTGGCAATCTAACCCCTCCCCTGAGTTTAAGTTACAAACCTCAGTAACTGTGTGGCAGACTTGACAGCAATTAACATTACTCTGCTGCCAGCTGGGTTTTAAAACCTCCCTTCCAAGCGATCTTGTTACGTAGGTTTTAAAAGCAGCCTGACAGGGTGCTGCTCTGCGCCAAGGAGCTGGGTCCTGCCTCTCTCAGCAGGGTGAGATCTTGCCCTTGATTACAGAGGGAGCTGACAAACCAATAGCAAAGTAAGGGTAAATGCACCGAGCTGTTGTTTGCAGCATAAGGTTTGGGGGTTTTATCCTAATCTCACCGAGGGGGCTTCACAGAAAGTACCATCAAAAAATTATTAGTTTAATTCTTCAGTCCTACGTAGTCCTACTTATCTACAGGAAAGAGCACAGCACACTGCAAAGAACTCCTTGACCCTCACACCTCAGCGTTCAAACTTTACAAGTCAGGAGGAACCTTCTAAGTCATTTAAAGCCGAAAAAACAAAGTTTTGTTGGAAATCAACTCCCATCAGATTTCACGCTTGCCCAGCGCGCCTGCGGCTCAGCCCCTGGCTGGGGCTGCCTGCCGAGCTGCGGAGCACTCGGAGCGCGGTGCCCGCGGCGCGTCCCTCTGAGGGCGGACAGGCACCGAGCCCTGGCCGCTCCCACCGGGGCCAGGCCGGAGCGGGCCCGCCCCGCCCCCGCCTCTGCCGCGCGCCGGCCCCGCCCCTCACCGCCCATTGGCGGGTGGGTGGGGGCGGGGCGGGGCGCGGCGGGGGCGGGGCTGCCGTCAGCTGTTCGCGGCGCGCCCGCCGGCGCCGGCCGCAGTTTGGCGGTGCGGAGGCGGCGGCGGCGGCTCCTCCCGGGACGCCCCGTCCCCGAGGGACGCCCGTTCCGGTTCTCGGTGAGTGCCCGGGAAGCGCCTTCGCCACTGGGGGCCGGCGGTTCTGAGGCAGATCGCCGGTGAAGGCGGTGCTGAGGCCGGGCGCGATCGTGACAGGGAACGGGGTTCTCTTCGGGGCAGTCCTGACCCGGCCGGTCCTGCCCGAAGTCCCGCGCCTGCTGGGGAGCGGGAAGAAAGAGGGAGGGTGCGGGTGAGGAATGAGCTCGGTGGGCACTGAGAAAGCAGCTGATTCTCTGGTGTAGGCGATGGCTGATTCCACAGCCAGCTCCGCCCCTCCCGGGCCGCCCCGCCAAGCTCGGGAGTCTCGTCCCACGGTGCTGGCCGGAGGAGCCGCGTTAAACCTCTTGGCCGGGGCCACATCTGCGAGGCTAGCGCTCGGGCGGGGAAGAGCTAAAGGCGGCCGGCGGTGGCGAAGCGGGGCCGGCCAGCTTTGTTTTGGGACGCTGGCACGCACGTGTGCGCTGAGCCCTCCCTCCGCTCCCGGTCCGCCGCCTGTCAGCGCTGGCGTGCGGCTGCCCCGGCCCGCGGCTGTCGCCGCTGGCGTGTGGAAGGAAGCGCCGTGGGTAGGACAGGGCACCGGAGACGCGGGGGCTGCCCGGGCAGAGTCCCGCAGCCCGGGCTGTCCGGTGTCTGTGGCTCCCAGCGTGAGCTGCGTTTGGAGGTTGTACAAGGAGTTCCAGTGAGTTGCAGGATGAGTCATCCTTCGCGCTGCCTCGGCATTCTCTGAAGAGCTCTGCAAAAGGGTCGGACCATATTGCAGGAGGTTGAGTTGAACTTCTTGCTCTTTAAACCCTCTTTTGTTCGGGGTTTGCGCTGTGCCTTTGCTGCACTTTCCTTGAGGAATGCCTGTGTGCCAGTGAGGCTGACAGATGAGATCTGGCAAACTTTCCTGCAAAGACAAAATACATTCCCGTCTGCCTCTCTGTCAGGTGACTGTGATCCAGCAGAAGAGCTGGCAAGGAGATCATCCATGCCTGCCTCTTGGGGCCCATAACTCCTTTCAGTGTGCTACTTCAACCCATGGAAGAGAATGTTATGAGTGCTCTACCACTTGTCATCCAGCAGAGCTGCATCCAGCTGTGGGGCTGGTACCTGTTCTGCTCTGCAGAAACTTCTCTGGGAGTTGTGGCTCAGTTGAGTGAACTGCTGAGATGCAGCAACTTGAATAGCCATAGTGCCCCCAAGTCAGAGCCCTGCAGAAACAGTTCTTGCCCTGCTTGGTCCTGGTGTCTCTAGTGTGCTGATGTCCTGTGTGCTGCTCACCTGGGGGGAGATGGGAGCACCAAGGGCAGCACTGAACACATCCTTATAAAATTATTATTAATGTCTCCTTCAGGCCTGAAATTCCTCTTGCTAGTCTTCCATTCTGTTAAATGCTTCGCAAACCAGAGCAAAGGAAGAGACATGAAGAGTTGAATTTCACTGCCTTGTTTGGAACTGGGTGGAAATCCTGGAGATGGATCTCTTAGGAGTCTGTCTTCCAATTGGGTTAGATGCACAGGTAACAGTAAAGGGACTTGTGGCATTTTTGGTAATACTGCTTCTAATTGCTTTATGTTTGCAAAGAGTTCTGAAATAGTGATTTAAGGTTTATGAGGGTTTTCCCCCTATACCGTCTTTGTTCAGCTTTGTGCTGCAACAGAGCTCAGGAATGTTTACTGTGGCAACTACAGAAATCCTGCTTTAAACACTGACACCAGCCATGTTTTTCTTCAGTAGTAGTATGAGCCATTGCAGTAACAGCGCATGTAGGCTTGAGGGTAAGAGGGATAAGGAAGTGACTATGTTGCCAAGTTTGGGACATATCTTAAATTGAGCTGAGGGAAGAAATGAGAAGTTGAAAGGAAAGTTGGCCCTCATAGGGAGAAGTAATGGAGAGCTGCACAGAAGTGGCTTTGACAGCTCTTAAATTTTGCAACCACTGGAGTTTCTTAAAAATCTGTCCTTGCAGCATTGTGATTACAAGAGCTTTTCTTCATCAATAAGCAAGAGGTGGAAAAAAGTGAATGGGACATATCATAAAGTTTAAATATGGCAGGTCAAAGCAAAGCAGACCCCAAAGAAGCTGACTGGTCATGGGACTATTAGAAGAATTTGGGTTGCTTTTTAAAATGTCTTTTCTGTTTCTGTGTGCTGAGGTTGGGGCTTGGCCCTCTACTTGTGAGCAGGTGTGGAATTGGAGCTGTGAGTGGACTTATACATGTGTGAACCTTGTGTCTCTCTGGCCCAGTACTTGAGGAATTTCTGCAAAGCATTTACCTTCACCACAGGTCACTCACCTCTCCTGTCCATGCAGATGGGCAGCACTGGGAAGCGGGGAAGAGGGAAGGTGTGGTAAAATCAGTTGTGTTTTATTGTTGGAACAAAAGGCATTCTCTCCTGGACAACATTCTTTTTGTGTCTTAGCTGTTTTCTCAAATGTCCTTTTATTGCAGGAGCAATGGATCGCCCCAGCTACCTGGAAGAGGACTATTCTAGCCTGGATGGGCTGGACGATGACGTGTTTCACTCTGATGACTTTGGACTTGCAGGTCAGCCTGGTGAGATGACTGCAACTGGCTTTTTCACACAGAACCAGTCCTACAGCTGCCTTCTGGGGAGGTTTCAACTATTCCCCCTCACACACTGCTGTGGTCCCGGTATCAGGCATCCTGAGCAGCAGGACAAGGCAACTCAAACACTCAGCCCATCCTCTTCCAGTCAGGATGTTATGTTGCCTTGTGGAGTCACTGAAGAGCCACGGAGACTCTTCTATGGTAAGAGCACTCCAGTGTCACTAGCTTTGCAGCAAAGAAACTGTCCTTTTAGCACTTCCCCAACCAAGCAAGGTCTCTTTCATTAGGGCGTTTCATTAAAGGACTGAAATTACTTTGCTTTAGTCCTACTCCTTCAAGAAAGACAACTTGTATTTTCTTAGCCTTGCTTGTCCACTGCAGGAACCAGACACTTGCTCATTACTTCTGCTGTCTTTGATATTCCCTCTCTCTTTTTGGCTTTATTCTGTTACATTTGATTTTATTGCTAGATGTTTAAATGTTCACTGTACTTCATATCCTACATTTTGCCTACATGTTTTAACTACCAATGGTCTGTCTCACCCACACAGGAAGTGGAAACTTCTAGAAGTTTTCAGTGGAGAGGAGAAGATGCAAAAAAGTTTCAGCTTTTAGGGTCTTCACTGGAGTTAAACTTGCTGAATAAGTAGCATGTCCTTCCAGTATTTTACTAGTAACTGATGGGTCACCACTCAGCTTTGTGTATCCAATTCAGCTATAATTAAAATCACTAAAATCACTAAATTACAGAAAACTGAGGAAGGACTGACAGAAAAGATACTGCTGCCTTTAAGGGGAGACAACTTGAAGGAGATATCCTGTAAAACTGCAAAACTCTCATTAAAAAAACCCTCAAACCACAGCACTTGGCTGAACTGTAAACAAGCAAAAGGAATAAATTTTAAGATCCCGCCACTCATTTGATTATGGGAATCAACGCAATGCTCTGCTTAATCAATATAAGTTTATTTGAAAGCTGGGTGAATCTTTTACTGCATTGTGTTACGGTACACAGTCATTGTTTGGCCTTCAGGCACTAGACTTTAGAAGTCAAAAGTTTAGGGTTATGTGCAGCTCTTTTCTCCATGAAGTGTACTGAGTAGAAAAGATAATCTTTGCACTGGAAGAATGACTCTTCTGATCTGTTTTGCAGGGAGTGCTGGTTACCGTTTACATGTCCCTCCAGCTGGCTTTGTGTTGGATCCACACCTCCAAGAGGAACCTCAGGAAGGTCAGCGGGAAGCACGTGCTGAGGTGCAGATTGCACGGAAGTTGCAGTGCATTGCTGACCAGTTCCACCGGCTCCACATACAGAGGGTAGGGTGTCTCTGGAGGGGAAGGTGGGGGTTCACCTGTCCAAGAGTGCTACTCGGAAGACTGGCTCCAGGCATCAGCTAAGTGAGCTGTTGTTTAAGACAGCAGACTGCCAGCAGCAATAAAATGGCAGGAGTATCCTGATGGATTTTGCTTATGCTAGATTGCTTATTCTTCCTAAAGAGTGGCAGGTGGAGGGAAGAGAATGTGAGGGATTGCCTTTACTTCCTGGGAAGGGAGATGTTCTGTGTTAGCTGCTGCTATTCCAGCTCTTCCAGTTCATCTGCAGTGGGGTTTGAGGCTTTTCCCAGGGATCTTCCCCTTGCATTTTATTACAGCTTTTATCCTTCTTTTCCATGCTCCTCACCACCAGCACCTTCTCTTCTGTGGAACATGTAGCCATCAGTGGCTTGTGTCAGCTCCTCATCTCGTAGATAACAAGCCTGGAGACACTTCTTGTTGTCTAACGGTAGTTCTCTGTAATGTAAAGAATATTTAGATCATACTAGACTTGCTAGTAGCTACTAGTCAGACAGTCCTAGCTAATGTCTCAGACTTGTGACTAACTTCCTCACAACAAAAGACAGCTGTAAGATGCCATCAGGTCTGAAAACCACACTCCAGATTCTCGATTTTGTTTTCTTAAAAAAAAAAAAAAGGAAAAAAAACCCCATCAACTACTGCTGTTGAAAGAAACAAAATAATCATTACCCCAAGAACCCTTGATTCTTTTTTCCTTGCTCTCCTTGCCGTTTGAGTAGGAATTAAATGGAAATCTCAGCCCATAGAGAGATGGGCGAAGGTGGCAGAGGCTTGGCAGTAGGCAGCAGTTTGTCACTTCTATGCAAGCCCAACAAGGAGGGTTGTGTATCTGTTTGTATATGAAGAGATTTTGCTGACTGCAGAAAGGTGCAGAAAGTTTATCTTACTCCAACTGTGTTTGTCCTCTGTTAACTCTGGGATCGTTTGCAGCCCTTCTCAAAGGTAAGTGAGGATCTCTGTCCTAGTCAGAGTGTGTGGCTTGTGGCTGGGCAAGGGCTTGATCCTCTCTGTCACCTGAGAGATGAGGAAATTCTGGGACTCCCATCTCCTAATAGGTGGAGGATTAAAGAAAGAAAAGGAAGATTAGCCTGTAGAAATGTAGATGGGGCTATGAATGTCATTTAGCAAACTGCAGGAATAAAGAGCTACCACGAGATTTTTAACATGTGTTGTTTGTGGTTGAATGGGGTTTTCCCCGGTGGCGCCTTTTCGCCAGAGTTAGCTGCAGGCCCTGCTCTCTCGCCAGGCTGTCTCACAGGAAAGGGAAGGTTTAACCAACTTGGCAGAGGAGCCCTGCACTGAACTGGTGGAACTGGTTGTAACTTGACCCCTTTCATCTCGGGGGAGTGTCCCTATCTGATGCCCGTGCCTTGGAAACGCGTCCACGAGCGCCCACCCGCCCCGGCCCCACTAGGGCAGGCGGGGCCGGGCTGCCGGTGCCCGGCCCGCGGCCAGCCCGGCATGTGGAGCCGTAGTAAACAAAGGCGTCCGGCTGGGCTGGGCTGTGCTGTGTTGTGCTGTGCTGGGCTGGGCTGTCTTGGGCTGGGCTGGGCTGGGCTGTGCTGGGCGGCCGCGGCCCGGCCCGGCCCCCGGGGCCCGCCGGAGGAGGGGCTCCGCGCTCTTTGTTTGAACTGGAACGGCAACAAGTTGTAAAGGGGACGGGAGCGGGGGCCTGCAGCAATTTACATTTGAAAACAAAACGGGGAAAAAAATACCAAAGACCAAACCAGCTTGAAAACTAAACCCCAGGACAGAGTAGTTCAGCCAGTGGTTATCCACAGCCTGACCCTGGGATAAGCCTTGGCACTTGGATCTGTTAAGGGCTTCTTACTTGTTTGTTAGGGGAACTGAGTATTGAGCCACATATTGGTGTCCAAAGCACTGTTCCCTGTGGACTGTTTTGTTTTCATGCCCAATCCCTTCCCTCCCAGTCCTGCATGGAGGATTTCCTTTGGCTTTTGGCACGAATCCCCTGTGGAGAACCCCCTGTGTCCTATGTGCAATGACTGCCCAGCCCATTGCTGAAGAAGCAGGCGCTCTGCCCCTGGAGACACGTGAGCAGTTCTCAGTGTGCTGTGGTTTGGAAGGGGCAGACTCTGAGGCATGGAAAACTGGGCTGTCGTTTATCTTGCTGTGAAACTAATCCCTGATTTGGAAACCCCATTCCAGCTTGTCTCAAACATTTGGTCAAAACCAACTTTCCAGAGTGGTGTCTTGAATCAGATTTAGAATACCGCAAAGTTAGTCACACCAGTGTGGTCTTGTGAAGTACTGAGAGAGAGCAAGCTTGGTTTTCAACAAGCTGTGCCTGTTTTCAGAGCCTACAAAACATTTATCTGTGAACCTGTGAAAAGAAAATGTGCATGCCCTTTCTGTGGAAGTTAGGAAAGGCTCGATGCATCCAGCTAGCTCAAGAGCTGCCTTCTCATGGCTCCTGAGTTCTGTGAGACTGCAGCAGTTCAAGTATGGCCCCATTCTGCTGCTGCAGCAGCAAGGCTGTGTTGACACAAAGGCTGCTGGTTAATGTACATCCCTGGCTGAGAGAGAAACTGAGCAGGCAACTGCTGCTGAGGCTGACATCGCTGAGTTGTCATTGGACTCTGCTGCATGCATGGTCTAACCCCATCCTACAGTTGGAACCCTGGAGAGTCACTGTTATCTCTTCTCTGGGCTTCTGGAGCTAAATGCTATTTATTCTGTGGTTCTTGGCTATACAAAAGATTTTTGGGTATGCATCTAGTAAGAATAAGAAAATTGGCTGCACCTATGCTTGCTTTTGGCATGAACATCACTTTCAGAGTTTCATTTCCTATTAATATGCTAAACAGAAAACAGTAATTTAAAACCTGGCTATTTCATCCTTAGAACAGTGCTAGAGCAATAACACAACATTCCCTAGAATTCCATGTCTTTCATCTCCTTAAGATGCTGAATTTCTTGTAAGAAGACTTGAGTGATGCTCCGTGCTCCTAAGTAGCAGAGCCTGCTACAGGTTGATCTAGATTGCAAGGGCTCTGCAGAATGACTCGTGAGACCCATCCATGTTTTCTTGAGTTCTTTACTGTCTCTTATTTGATTGAGGCTGTGTAGCTTCAGGCAAACTTCCCCGCTTTATTTTTTTCATCCTGCCCCTAGGAAACAAAGGTAGAGCCAGGCCATGCTTTCTGCAAGAGAAGCCAGTCCCTGCTACCTCCTCCTTGGTTTGAGGGAAGTGTGTGCCTTTGCTATGGAATCTGTGAACTGCTGCTATAGCCCAGCCTGTGGCTGAGCTTCAAGAGCATGCTCTGAGGTTATGGAGAACAGAGCTGAGCTTAGGGGATCTGCTGTTTGGCTGGTTGGGATGTGCTTCCCACACCCCACACGTCCAGGCTGTGGCAACAAGTGCTTGGGCTCTGCTTCAGGTCCTGAGTGCACTTGTGTTTCCTTGCCTTGAGGAGGAGCTTCGACCTGTGCTGAATGAGGAGTGTATTTCATGACATGAGGGGTTGTTAGATGGGATGTGAGTACACAACCAGGGATGGCGGCAGCAGCAAAGCCGCCCCATAGAAGCACGGGGTTATACAGGGGTAGGGTGAATGACACTGTATGTCAGCATCACACCCCTTCAGTTTGACGGGCTCCAATGAGACGCTGGAACAACTATAGCTTTTTCCAAATAAAATAACTCTTTTAAAGCAGGCTGCAGGTTTGAGTGGACTGCTTTTATCGTATTTCTTCTTCGTGGAGATAAGATCAGTTCACAGGGGATAAAATTGTCTCTTTAAGAGCCAAGGAGTGGTAGCCTTGAACAGTTCTGGGCTCAGGTCCAAGCAGAGCCACTGACTTGCTGTATGACCTCAGACAAGTCTCTTGACCTCCTTGTGCTTCAGTCAACCCATCTGGAGAGCTCAGTTTAAAAAAAGCTGAGCCTCAATGAGAACCAGATGCTGAATCAGAGCTGAGCTTTCTTGAGTAAATAAGTGCATTGCAAACAACAACAAAGTCCCTTTCCAACACATCAGGAATCCTGCAGTTGATTTAGATATGCTGACCATGCTCAAAAAGCCTCTGTGGATCTAGCTATAGAAAACTTTTTTCTCTAAATTCCCCAGTTGGTTCAATGAGTCTTACCATCACTGCAACAGGGTTCAGTGGCCCATGGAACACAAATGCCTGCATCCACACAGGCTGTAGGCAGACAGCTAGGCATGTACCTGTTTGCCTCAAGCTAATGACACTGAAAATGTCCAGGAGGAAATGTTATTTTCCTTTGAAAGTGAAACGTGTTATGTTTTGCATACTTTTTCCTCTCTGTCTCTCATGAGAGTTATCAAGGCCTCCTCTGAGACACTTCTACTTATGCAACAGGGAGCCTGCATTGCTTGTTGGAAACTTATCTGCACGAAAGAATGGATACACAGTACTACATGTGCATCATTTATCCAAACTCTTTTTCATTATTAAGGCTTTTTTCATTATTAAGGGATTTCAGGACATTTTTAACAGTTGCTTTTTACACATTGAAATTGTTTGCAGGAATCTATTCTTTATGATGACAGTATATTTTAGGGAAAGTGTTTAGAAAATTTTCCTAATAATGTAATGCAGAGACTCAGACTGTCCTGCAGCTAAGCCTGTAGCACCAGCAGTTCCATACTTCACTTGTACCTATAGTCTCTTTGAGACCTATGTTTTTGTTCATTTGTTTCCTGAGTAGGTCAGTGAGTTTCAGGATCTTCCCTGCTGGCTGGTCCTTGCTGTTGCTGTGGGTCACCTCTTCACCTCAGAAAACTCTGATTTCTGTGTGTTGCCTACTGGTGCAGGACTCAAATCTCCAACTGAAGATGCACAAGCATGGTGAGGGAGAGAACTCCTGGAGAGAGTGAGCCCAGTTTAAAGGGCAGGGGCTAGGCTGGGTGTGAGTTTGGGAAAACTGAGATGTAAACAAAGTTCTTTCAGGACAATGAAACTGGAATCCTAGGCTTGAGGAAAGGAGGGGGCCATTCTTATGGTCAGTGGAGTTAGAAATTTGATATGAGGATGTGGAGACAGATTTTTTGCTTAATGTTATTAGATTTTCTTCTTTTTTTTTTTTTTAATTTTGACAAATGACAATGAAGGAAGAGGGGGTTTGGAAGTGTACCTTCCCCAAGCATACAAATGACACAACAACCTGCTGCCCCTTGCCTAGCACCTGTTTTGAAATCCTGCTGCCTGTGGAGCTGATTACTTGACATGTAGGTTAACAGAAACTTGCTGGACCATTTCACATCTAATCTGAAATGGTATTCTTTGGTATATTAAGAAAAGAAATTGAGAACAAGAACATAATTATGCCACTGTATAAATTCATGTTCCTACCATATCTTGAATGTTACATGAACTTCTGGTTTTCTTCATCCAAAAATGACGCAGCAGAACTGGAAAAGGTTCAGAGAAGGGCAAGATGGACGATAGAACTTCCATATGAAAAAATGTGATAGGGCTGCTAAGCCTAAAAAAAGATACAAACCAAGAGGGAAGCAATATTAAACAGAAATCAAAAGTGACATGAAGGAGATGAATAGACTAATTTCTCCCAGTACAAGAACTAGGCAAAATCAAGTCAAACTAGTGGAAGCCAGCTCAAAGTAAATGAGGTAATTTTTCATGCAACAGGTGAAAGCTGTGGAGCTCCTTGTCAAGGCATATTGTGCATCCCAGTGCTTTATCTGGGTTCAAGGGGAATTGAGACAAGTTTATGGCCATTGAAGCAGACATTAAATAAACAGAAACCAGATCTGACTCAGGAAGTCCTGAACTTAAACTAGTTAGATGCTGAAGGAGAGTACTAGTGGAAGCTACTGCATGTACTGGCCTTCAGCTTTTCCTCAGGCAGCCATGTAAGGCTGCTGCTGGAGGCTGGGCTATACAAACTCTTAATGCAAGTCACATAAAATCATTTTATATTAGTTCACTAAAAACCACAAAAATCCGACATCATCCTAAATCTAGCCCCCTCTATGCCTTCAGATAACAAAAGTTTTAAATATATTACATGTATGTTCCAGCTTAAAATAGGAGATAATGTTTAAAAGCAAAACTTTCTGCCTAGCTCTGGGAGAGAAAGTGGACAGAGGATAAGGACTGGGTGGCAGTAGAACCATGCAAGCTCTGTGCAACTGTGTGCCATGAATTCCACCGGACACAGGCCTGTCTTGAGGCAGTGGGGCCACAACCTCAAAAGACCAGGATTGCCCACAACAAAGAGCACAAAACAGTTGTTTGAGACAGTACAGGTGAATTGTTCTGCAGTATTTCTAACATCAGCATTCAGTGCGGCTGCCTGTCCTGCACAACCCCTTCGGTCTCCACAGGTTCTTCTGGATTTCCTCCACTCTCACAGCACTATGACAGTGGTAACATGCTTTTTGCTTGTAGCAGTGTGACAGCTGAGAAATTATTTTTCAATTAAGAAATAATTGTGGTAATACCCCACTTATTTTTTATTGTGGGAGAGTAGAAAATACAGGTTATAACTTGACTGAGATCATACAAGAATTGCTGATAGCAACCTAGTTGTTCTGCCTCCAGTCCTCCACTTCAGTTGGTTGATCTTATTAAGATAGTGCTATCTCTGAGGGGGATGATGAGATGTTTGGACTGATTATTTACAGTGACGAGTGTACATGTTTGTACTTTACTCAATTAAATTTTACAGTGGAAAGGCAGGAAAGCAATCACCCAAATGCAGTTCTCCTTTGTTTCAAGCCACTGAGGAGGAATGTCCTGCCAGCCTTTTATAGTCTCCGTTTGGATGTTGTTTTTGTTTGTTTGCTTGTTTGTTTGTTTCTCCTCAGTAGCTGCCTCGCCAATTGAAAAGGAATCCTTCCGGGGACCGGACCACGGCAGAAAAAATAGCGATCCAAAAACAAGCAGTGAGGCAACTCCCGTTAACCCCAGTTAGGTTTTCCGTGATGGGAGCCAGACCTGAGGGCTGCTGGCAACGTGGCCGGAGCGCCCCGAGGGCCAGCGGACCCGGCCGGCGGGCGAGGTGGAGCGAGCGGTGCGTGCGAGGGCCCGGCCGGGCCGTGTTTGCGCTCGGCGGCTGTGTTTATATCGTCGGCTAAATTTAGCCTCTGACTCATCGGCGCTGCTGACGAGAGTTTGCGCTGCCCGCAGGCTCCAGCCCTGCACCTGCCCTCCCGCCGCCTCCCCGCGCAGCCGGGCGGCCCCGCGCCCACCCCTTCCCCTCCGCGCCAGGATATTCTTCCTGTAAAAACTTTTAAAGTGTTATTTTAAGCAAACCCCGAGGCACACTTTAATCACTAGGGGGGGTCTCCGCAGCACTGAGCAGTTTGGGGAGCGCCTCCCTTCTGCTGGTGAAGGAATGGATGCCAAACACAGGGCAGCGGGTCCCGCGGCCCGCGCGGGGCAGGCGGTAAACACCGGGAGCTGTGGAGCAGCTCTGCCCCATCGCAGGGCAGGTTCAGTCAGTAAACCCTTAAAAGGGTCAACAACTCCTGCAGGTGCCGGCCGTGGCTGGGCTGCGTGGAGTGTCCTCTGCTGGGCGTCTCCTCCAGCACCCTCACTCACACCCACCCACCCAGAGCATGGGGGGAGCCGTGCCGGACCCCGTGCCACAGGTACAGAGTGGCATCAGGTGCGGCTCTGTGGAAATGCGGGATCTTTATTTACCGTATTTGTGGAAAATAAGCCAGCGTGCCCCTCGGGATGGGGAAGGAGGGGAAGGCCGGAGGCCTGGGAACGCGGTGGCCGGTGGTTGCCCTTCCCAGGTTGCCGTCAGCTGGCTGTTGCCATGGCGGCTGTCTGCTTCCCCTTCCTGCCCGCGCTGGAGAGGAAAGCGCGTGTGGCTGCGTGTTTGTTTTTGAGCTACGAGAAAGCTGAGAAAGGGCTCACCTGCGCAGCTGCACCGGCAGCAGGTTTGGGGTGACAGCCGTCGCTGTTTGCTGCTCGCACCCAGTGCCTCAGTCCGTGCCCTCTCCCATGCTCGGGCTGGGCAGCCCAGAATGGGTTTTGGGGTCCCCTACACCCTGCATCCCCTCGGCTCTGCCCAGTACTGTCTGTCCTCTCTCCATAAACACACGCGTTGCTTATCTTGTTGCAAAGCTTGATGGACGCTCATGAGAAAGACAGCAACACTTGAGATGATGACTCCTTTTAACAAGTATAGTCCCGTGTAAGAGTCATCCGTGTAAGAGTCATTGCGAGACACAAGGATGGAGTTTCCCGGGGAAGGCCTCTCGTCCTCTTTATTGTATCACCATGAAAAACCGTGTGTCACCATGAGCTCCTTTCATTTTTTTTCCTCTGTTAGTGCCTCCGTTTTTTGCTCTGCTGGTTCTACACATGCATTATACTTTGGTCATTAGGAATCACAGCTGGAAAGATTTGTATTTGCCTTCCAATGGCCTGCATTTCTCTCTCCAGTAGGGGACACCTCCTGTAACCTCTGTTGCCTTGGGGACTGTGACTTTCTAGTCTTTCTAAGCTAAAGCATATTTTGTGGTAGCACAATATGCCTCCAGCCACCTGGCAGCCAAAACAGCCTTCAGTGATGAGTCAGCAACTGCTCCCGGTGTGCAAGTATTTTTGTATTCAGTGAATAAATATAATCCTAGCAACTTGTTACTAATGCTTGTATTAGTCATTAAAGGAAGAATAATGTTTCTATGTACACATATGCCATTATTCTTCTTTTGCTCACACAGTACCATTTAGGGCCATATTAATCCTTCTAGTTAAGATGGGATCAGAATATGACCCCTAATTGTCTGGAAGCTATGAAGCAAAGTCAGAAGCTGGCTATGAGATCAAGAGGGCAGACAGAGTGTACCAGACAGACCCACATACAACATGTGTATATGACAAACATATTTACTTTTTTAAACAGGGATGTTAATGGCACATGGATATCAAGTGTAAAATGAGTCATTAATCTGGTCAACATTTATGCTCATGGATTCAAGGGGCTGTGTCAAAGGGACAGCACTTTCTTCGAAGTGCATCACCTGTCCTGATCTTCTCTTTGACTGCCCTCTGCAAGGGCTTGGTAGGAGTACAAAAGGTTTTGACGTCTGGAGTGCTATTTGCCGGATATGTATCTGTATGCTTACAGTGGGAAACATGTATTAGGAATTAATTATGGGGAAGGAATAAGTGTCGGGTCAGTCACGTTCCTCTTTCATTTGCTTCCAGTAAAAGTCTTGCATGGTTTTTTGTCTTTGTTTACAAGTAGTCTGGCTTTTGGTTCAGCACAGTTCATGGAAGAGGCTTCACTAATACACTGTTGCTGCAGAGGACACTTTTCCTGTAAAATGGCCTTTCCTTGTGACTCATTGAAGCATTCATGCTAATGTTTCAGACAGACAGTCTCTTAAGGATATCCCCTTTAAAAAGCAGCAGCTGCAATAGGAAATGGTTTTATGTGTTTCCAGCTTTGTGTTGACTTACTGCATTCACAAGTCTACTCTTTAGTTACTCAGTTACTACTCTCAGTAAGTAGAGAGGGCAAAACGGACTTCTTTCCTTCTTGGGAAAGAAGCCTCAGAAGGGTTAGTTTGTTGCTCCCACGTGGAGGTAGCAAAGTGTTCATCCCTGGTATTTTTGTGCAGTAGTTACTCTGAGGATTGAATTATTTTGATAAAGGGCAAATCTGCCTGGTGAAGCTCAGGGAAATTATACACCAGTGTCACAGTAGTTATGAATCTTAGCAAAATGTCTCAAAACATACCAAATTTTTTTAAAAAATATGCCAAATTAATGGAATCACTCTTCTGGGTTTTCTGTCCGTCCTGACAGCTAAATTATACCACACCAAAAAACCCCTCAATCTTGAAATATTTAAGAATTTTGGTCTTGGCTGAAGCACATCTGGGGAAACAGACACATTAACTTGTGAAAAAGACATTTTTTGGTTCTCTCCATAAATGGTTTACTGCAAATAATACCTGCCATTCCGTTCCGTGGCTCTTGTTCCATGCTGGATTAGTATCACAGAAAGCAGATCGGCCCAGAAGTGAAGCTTTAACTCCAAACCCTATTAGCTAGGTTTGCTGCTGAAACAGGTAGTCCCAGCTTGCTCCTCTTCACAGGTCATCATCTTTCTGTCCTCCTGGCACAAGCATCAGTCTGACTACACGATGCCATGGATCAGATAGTTTAGGATAACCTGTTAAACAGTAAGGGCAACTTTATTATCAGATTAGTCCTGGCCTTGATCACTGTGCTGCTCTAGTTCTCTTTCCAGCACTGCTGTTGTGCGAGGACAGTGTGAATGGGCTGCTCCAGTATGTGGGCCAGTGAAAGTGTGTGTGGGACCACACCACCATGGAAGAAAATGCTGGCTAAATACAGACCTAGGGAAATACAAGCAAGCCCTAGGTCTAGGAATAAAACCTGGAAAGCTGCCCTCAATGTAGTGCTGTATTTTTTTACTTCAAAACAAAATGGTGTCAACATTCTTAAAAAAGTTGAGATGTTATGCTTCTTATAAGCAAGGGGAACCAAGGGTAAAATATTTCCTATTCTGCTCTTGCATGGAAATCTCCTTGAGTGTATTAGGCAAATATGGGAAACAATTTTAATTAGAAAAGGACAAAAATGCTGTACGAAAAATTACTTCAAGACGCAGTGAAATAGACATAATAGAATATAAACTAAAATACATATTAGAGTTTTTTCTCAGTATTTGCCTTATCTTGCAGGCCTGTAAACCATCATAAAGTACAGTTCTAAAACTCTTATTTACCAAATAAAGCCAAAACTCAACACCTCCCTTAAAAAAATGAGGCATATGAGCTCAGTCCTTCCACTGTTTTTTTCCCAGAACATGGCCTCCTTTACCTATCACTGGAAAGAGCAGGTAATCCTTTTCTCCTGAGGTGAGGTATAAAACTTGAGGAGCCAGAATAATTAGAAATGTGTTATTGTATGAGAAGCACAAAGCAGCCTCCTACATGAAGGAGGACATTAATATGGGGGTTCTTACATGTGTTTCCTTGCTTGTGGAAACTGCAAAAGACAGTTTTGTTCTTGTATGTCACTTTACTGACATGCTACCTGAAGATCTCTGTTTAAGGAATCTGCCTAAGCTGTAATAGCTTGATAAAAACATGGTATCTAGATGCCATGGGGACACTGTGGTTCCCTATGCACATTTGAGCAGTTTTAGGAGTGTGGCTGTATGGAGGAGGGTGAGAAGAATCTCTGGAGTTTGATGGGGAGGGGCAAACCTGGTCAAACTGAGATGTAAGTAACAAAACAGAAACCATCTTGCTTTCTGAGACCAAATCAGTGTTTTTTAACCCAGCCTTACATGACAGTTTATAAAAAATTGTTTTCATCTGTAAACCTAGCCTGTGCAAACAGCAAGGACTGAGCCCAGGCCTAGTTACTTTGAAATAAATAATAACAGGCTCTAGAGCCACTGCCTACAGGTTATGCTACAAACACAGTGCTCTTGAAATGTACGGTGGGATCTGTGTGAACTCTTCCAAATCCATTTCTTCTTCTTGTTAAGTCTTGAGGGCAAGAATAATGACCCACTGTGAAGATGCAAGATGAACACAGGTTTTCTGGAAGCCTGTTTTGTGTGTGCTTGTGATTCAAATGGCACAGATCTACTCACACTGGAATACAAACATAATTTAATGGCTATCTGGAAGGGCTTTGAAGAGCTGTCTATTGACACATCTCCAATATACCAAGTCCAGTTGCAACTCTCTTATTTATGATTATGTAAAAAATGCCTTGCAACTGTGTTGTTCTGCCCTGTTGGGCTAATCTGAGTTGAAACATCTTGTTCATATAATGTGCTTCAGTGCTCTTTTATGAACTCCTGTGTACTGAGGCAAAGTTGTGGGAAGCCAGTCTTCTGTTTCCTTGTCTGTTGGGGATTGGGGAGGGGGTAGGGGGCGGGGATTTGGGCTGGTTTGTTTTGTTTTCCAGAAAAGATCATGCCTGCTTAGCAAATATGGAATTCTGGATGAGAAAATGAAAACTGACTTCTAATAGAGAGTCAGTTATTGAGGTGAAATAGTATCCCAGACTGGGCAATGTAAAGAGAAACCCACCTGTTTGTATGAGATGCCATTAAAGTGCAGGAAGGTGGGGGTTTAATCGGAGCCAGTTTTGCAGGGGTGATTACATATAACAAAGGGAGGAACAGTGCCCCTATCCCAAAGCTGCGTTATGTAGTCTGGTGTCCCCCTGAAACTCAACTCCCATGTTTCTTCCTTGACAATGGGACCTGAAATAACCTCTTGGTTTGGTTTTTTGTGTGTTTTCAAGTATGTTCTTGCTTAAGGTTTAATTGGCTCCAGTCAGTAGGAAAGGGCTCCAAGGCTGATTATTTATGGCTTACTGTCAAAAGTGGCTATAAAAAGGGCAGTATTATCTTGGAGATGCTGGGAAGGAAAATGTGGTGGGGGGAGGGTGGGGGAGTGTGTGTGTGCACGAATGTGTTTTCTTGTACTAGATGAAATCAGAGTTTTGCTGTCTCAGCAGTGTGGTTTAAATTGAAGATTAACCCTTTGACCTTCACGGTGTCAAATCACTTACAGATGGATCACCAGTTATATTTTTTCTTTTTTTTTTTTTACTTTTGGGGTGAAGGGGGGCCTTTTTTTTTTCCAAAAAAAAAAAGGTTGTTTGTTCATGCAGCTGGGGCTTTTGAAAGGCTCAGAAGCCAATCTGATTAAAAACAGCACTTGGCTAAACTCTGCAAAATCCTACAAGCAAAAAAAAAAGTTTAATCCTCTTGTGCACAATGCATAAAGGGTCTGCTCTTTTCTTTTTGTAATGTTAGAGCTACAATTATTTCTGGAGAACTTATCATTTCCCTCTCTCCCCTCATCCCTTGCTGCACCCCCTTGTTATGCTGATGGGATTAAAGTGTCTGCTCTTGAAAAGTGTAACTGAGTTGTTATTGGAAAAGAGAAGTGGTATGTTGCAATTTTAGAAATATAAATAACCTTGCTTTAACTGTTCTTCTCTACAGCATCAGCAGAACAGAAATCAAGTGTGGTGGCAGCTTTTTCTCTTCCTACACAACTTGGCCTTAAACACGGAGGTGAACAGGAACCACACTGGGCAGAGGTGAGCTTCGCCTGCCTGTTTGAGGCCACATCCAGTCTGCAGGGAGCACTGAACAAACACTGGTTCGGGGGCGAGACATTGCACACCGCCGGCCGGATGTGAGGACTCTGACTTTCTGATACTCGTCTTCAAGTCTGGGTGTTTTTATGGACTCTTCTTTGCTGCTGCCTGCCTCACGAGGCAGGGAGCTCTTGTCCAACACTGTTGAAGGAAAGCCAGAATGTGGGTGTGTTTGGTAAAGCTTGCTGCTGGTTCCCCGCACCGGTGACCTCTGTGCAAGGGAGGCAGGTATTAGACTGACGGCTTCCTCTGCCCTGTGTAGTAGTAGGCGGTAGAGTGCAGGAGTGTCATTTTGGCTGCTAGTTAAAAATGATGCCTGGGATTGATGACTAAATATACTTTGGGTATCTTCCAGAGCAGAGATGCTCAATTCCTCCACATTTTTAGTAATGAAAAACATTCAAGTAGCTTGATCCATCAGGGTACTTGTTTTATTCATTGGTTACTGTTTATTTAATTGCACCTTGTGTGAGAGAAAATCACAGAGAAATCTGACCTCTTCAGCCATTTCATTCGGCACCACTTGCACCTCTCTCACAAGAAGTTGTTCTTTGTCATTGCCGTCAATTGAAAAAAATAATTTCAATAGAACAGTCTGAAAAAGAAACCTTCTTGGTGTTGCTGGTGGCTATTAGCTTCTGCCACTGCCTGCTTTCAGTTCAGTGTTCTCAGTGTCCAGAACCAGCAGGAAACCAAAACCCATGGAATATGGCACAAGTGTCATTCTTCTACAATGCTAACGTATATGTTTTTAGTAGGTTTATGACTGATGTTTATTTTATTTTGGTTTTCTTTTCTCTTACTATAATGTGGTTGGTCAGGAAGGCTTAGATCCCAGGCATCTGATAATTTTGCTTAAGGACTTGACAGGGAAAGTAATTATCATCTAGTCTGATATGTACACTGTACAAGCAGTCTGTCCATTACTCTAGTGTGTAGTGTTTGGAAGCTGCTGTAAGCATATACTGACTAGCAGCAGTAATGTTATTTCGAGGGAGATCTTCTGTCAGTTCCCAGTTTGTATGCACTCAAAGGTTTGTCCGTATGGCTGACACTATTGGACCAGCACAGGGAAACTACCCTACCAAGAGGAAGCAGCCTTAAATATTGATGGCTACTTCTCTGTAGCCTTAAATATACTTAGTTCACAGACCCAGTGACAACTAGGGTAAAACATGAACCAAGAAGCAATACAGACTTTATTATTTTTTCTGAAAATTTCCATATTGCTACTGCACCTTGTTGTAGGGCTCAAATGATACAACCAGCATGAGGAAGAGCTGTCCAGAGAATTGCTCTTCAGTTGTGTTAAAAACGCCAACTGCAGGTGTTGAGAAATTCTTTTGCTCTTGATCCACTCTGAAAAATACACATTACTGTACAGAAGAGTAGTTTACTTGCACATATGCCCTCCTTCTCCACCCCTCTTTTCATATTTGTCTGTAATTCCTGCTTTCTCTGGTATTTGTGTAATCTCATCATCACACTGTAATGTCTGGTAACGGTTTGCTGAACAGAGTTAAATTTGGACATTCTTGCTTTCTCCCAGCCCCATTCTTTTTGATTTTCATTCTGCTCCACTGTGGCAAAATGTGCTTTAGCTCCCTGAAAGAGGTTCCCAAGTCTTTTTCACCCTCATATATTCACAGTCACTATCTTTAAATGTAAGGAGAGGGTTTATGTGAGAAAAGCTTTTTTTTCCTCCTTTTTGTGTTATTTTTCTAGCTAGAGCTAGAGTAATATGTTTGTCCATTATGGTTAATAATTCATATAAATGAATCTCAAGTAATATTTTTGGGGGTGGGTATTATGGAGAGGGGAGGGTGGGAGGTATTTTTTAGGAGGGAGGATTGTTTTTGGTTTTGTGTTGTTTCTTTAAGCAAGTGCACTACAGAGTTACCCAGAGTAATCGAAGTGATAGCTGTTGCTGACTGTGCTGCAGCAGGATGGAAGCCACTCTCTGCCCATGCTGCCAGAGACCACGTTTTCCATACTTTGCTTTGCACAGTCTGCTTGATGTAAATGCTGGTCATTGGAGAAAGAGGACTTAAATGGTGGGGAAAGCCTGAGGTGTAGTGCAAGCACAGATGGAACTGGGCACTCCGAGAAGCTGAATGTTAAGGAGAAGACTCTTAAATAAGAGGCTCTTTAAGAGGCAGAAGTGGAAGTGTGGAGGCTCAGGAAGCAACATGGCAATGATGCCTCTCTGTGTGGCATGCCCTTGGATATGATGCTTGTATTTCCCTCTGTTTGCCAGGACCCTTTGATCAGGAATAGTCAATGCTACGTCATAACAGCCCTGCAAACTATGAAAAATTCAGCAACTGCTTCTGACATTCAAAAACCATTGTGAACTTTCCCTCTGCCTTGACTTGATGGCCAAACAGGCCAATAAGGCCTGTCCTCTGGATGCATAAGCTGGAAAGATAAATATGGTACTGCCACTTTCTAGTGTTAAGACTCAACCAATAGGCTCTCATCTAGGACGAGACTCTTCTTAACATGGAGAAACAAGTACCTGAAATGATCCCTCAGTCAGGCTGCTGGCCTCAATAAAGTCATTTGGCTCAGGGAAAGATACATCTTTGCCAGTCCATATTTCCCACTGAAACAACAGACTTATCAAAATTGGTCATGCCAGGGTCTCAAAACCTCCTTGAACAACAATGCTTCATTGGAGACATAGAGCTAATGCTAGACAAAGGCCGACTTCCTGCAATATGCATGTTGATTACTGGTGCCAGAGATTTACAACCACTGATAATATATTTTAATTATATTCCATATCTGCACATCTCAGAGAAAGGAAATATGCTCTGTCAACCCAAAAGTCTTACTTTGCTTCATGTAGATTTGGAGGGGCAGGCTGGTTATTTGTTTAGGGAAAATCAAATACTTCATACTTTAAAGTCTCACCTACTTGGTGAAATAATGGGAAGGTTTCACATATTCATCAACAAACACATGGATGCACAGCACTCATGTATGCATCACCCATTCTGTGTTTGTAAGGCCCCTTGAATGCCTGCTGGGGAGATCTTGCCCACAGTGTAGCTACTGCAGTGTGGCCAGGGACGTATGTTGATTATTTGGAGAAATGGTTCCAAAGAAAATGGTTTAAATCCTTTTGCTGAAGGATTATGCTCAGGTTTTTAGTTATGAGTTTGTTCTGGTGTAAAGAATGGGGCACTGTTTCTCTCTGTGCTGTAAAACTAGAGTCCAACAATTTAGAAAGAAGAGTTGGATCTTTCTCCTAAAACCCTGTTTTTAATGAGCAGTTCTTAAGAACAATTTGAGCTGGTGCTGATGGTGCCAGCAGCCTTTAAATATCTTACTTGCCTTCCCCAGTTCTCCAAAAAGCTTCAGAACATTTCTGAAGGCTTCCCTCCTTCCTTGAGGGATGGAGTTCTTCCTATCCCTTCTCAGTTTCCTACTGTTTTAAATATCTTGTAACCTGCCCATCCTAGGATCCAGAAAGCCTGGTGCTAGTAGGGAATAGTTAGCTTTACTTTTGTTTCCTGCAATTCTTGAAAGCTGAGCCAGTAATCACAAAGTGACTGCCCAGGGATAGCCACAAACTGCTGCAAATAGGATACAAAAAAAGGAAGGGGAGAAGATGAAATTGCATGGAAAGGGCTGCTGCTGGATCTGTGTAGGGCTGCAGCCTTCTCTCAAGGTGCTGATGATCCCTGGTAGCATTGAATTCCTGCATAACTGATCACATATTTCAGTTTAAATAACTTGTTAATAAATATTTGTTGGCTGAACTCTTGTTTGAGGAGTCCTGAAAGAAACTTCCTTGTCAGCCTTTGTTTCGGAGCTGTGTATAGCAAGGAAATAGAGGCGAGGAGCCCAGTCTTTCTTGGCGTAGAAAGTGTGATTGCAAAGACATCTTTCTTTCTACTGGCTGTTTATTTTGTCCCCTCAAGCCTGGATTAAATGTCTAGGCAATGTGTGTATGTGAAGTTACTACAGTCCAGGAGTTGCTCCATAGCAGTCACTGGAGCTGTACCCAAGGTGGAACTTCATTCGGTGTGGCACTTGGCACTCTTCTGGGAAACAGCAGATCCTGACCATTAGTAGACTAGGAAGAAAGGATGGGGGTTTTTTGTTTGTTTGGGATTTTTTTTTTGTTTTGTTTTCTTTTTAAGAAAAAGCAAAATTACTTGAGGCAGTTATTACAATGTGACCCTATAAACTGTATAGCAAATTCCACCCTTCCACTGCTGGTCCTGACCCATATCTCTGCTGAAGCTGTGGTAATGGTGAGACTGTGATATGCTGAATGATGTGATATTGAGGGTATTTTTAAACGGAAAAATAGAGAAAGCACTCAGCGTATGTGCTAGAATCAAACAAGAATGCAGATTTGTGGAGGTCTTGCCTTATTTTATCAGCAGTATTTACTGCGGGATCATAAATAAAAGAACCATGGAATGCTGGTTCATATTAATGGGAGGTCTGTCCATGAACCAAGCACTGTTGAGTATTAGCATAATTTGACAACAAAATTTTTAATGATGTCCTTCAAAAGAGTCTGTCTTTCAAACTGGCATTTGTGATCATTTGCAAAAATGCCTACCTGTTGCCTTTGATTGTTTTAGCAAGAAGAAATACCTCAAGGAATTGATAAAAGATCCTAGGACAATCTTTTACAGTTCCTAAAGACTTCAGTGGTCTCTGTTTCTTTGGTTTGCATGTGTTCACACAGGTGTTACACAGCTCAGCTCTTCTCCACCAGGAAAAGCAGAAAAGACCAAACACATCAAATGCACTGGAATGTAATTGTGTGTGTGAGTATGTGTGTGTGTGTGTGTGTCTTCTTGAACTGAATGCAGTCTGACATCCCTTACCCCTTCTTTCTTCCATGTGCCTCACCTTCCCCCTTAGCCACAGAAAGGAGGATCTCTTCCTGCGAATCCCATGCTGGAAGTTGGTTTCTGGGAAGCGAAACCTAATGTCTGTGGGCTGTTTTTTAAAGCCATGTTTCAGTTCTGTCTTCAGACTTTTTGCTGCCTTTGGGGAACAGAGGGGTGGGAAGGGTAGATTGTTAAACTGTTTTTAAAATCTGTTATGGAAATTTTGCATGTATAAAGTTATTCTTAAATCTAAAGGAGTCTCCCCAGTTTGTGGACATGGTTCCAGGAGAGCATCATCACAGATTCCTCAACTCAGTTTTAGATGAGAATATCCTGAAAAGAGTATTTGATTACGAAAGGGGAAGGGACTGGTGTGATGGAAGGTGTGATGACGTTGACAGTATGTCCTTAAGTACATGTTAGAAGTTAGGCTTGTAAAAGGGAAATTTTATAACAACCCACAGGATATGTATGTCTGTTTCCACTGGGTGCATTTGAAAATCCTGCCACGAAATTTGAGTTTGGGTATGTAGATGTTGGGATTTTTTTGGTTAAAATAATCATGGCTCTCTTCTGTTTTCTTCCATGGTATATAGTACAGTCTCCCATGTTTCTAGGTGAAATTCACTGATGAGAATACTGTGAAATGTGGATTTACATTTTCTTCTCCTTCCCCCCCTGCTTCCTGCATGGGAATATTAAAAAAAATGGGATATTAAAAAAAATAACAACAAGAAAGTTGTTCAGAGTTGTTCAGAGTCCTTCATCTGGAAAAATAAATAGGGTAAGATGAGCTAGAATTTGTAATGTACTTAATAAACTTCCTCTCAGCAGAGGGTTTCCCCATGACTTCTGATTTTCACCCGAATATGATACTGTCCTGCTGCAGAAGTAAACCCGATGCTCTCCTGTGAGATTTCTGTCTGGATTAGTCCTGAAGTGCACACACCTCCTTTGCCATGGACTGAGACCCAGTGAGAATGTAGCATTTTGTTTATCCTGGTTGTGTGCCTCCAGGACTCCTGCCTGTACCAATGGTGACTGGGCAGAGCTCCTTTTTTGTATCTGTGCAGTATATTTGCTTTGTGCTTTCTTCTTTGGTGCTTTTTAATACTTTAATACTTGGATTTTTTTCTAATAACTGGTACAATTTTTAATAAAATTGTTAAATTTGTCTGTGTTCCTTGTTTTATTTTTTAAGGGATGAAGGGCATTTACATAACTGACATGTTCTGCAGTTACCTAAATCAGTGATACAATTTATTCAACTTTGAAAAATATCTGGTAGGTCATTTTATGTGCACCCTAATACCAGGCCCTGCAGCAAGGACAAGATCTCCTTTTGAGATTGGACTGCTTTCCTTGGGCATAATTTGATTTATAAAATAGTCTTTCAAGAAGATGTATTTCCATGCTTGGACAGAGAACTGCTGCTGCTTGGAACTGCACAGTTAGCCCGCCTCAAATCAGGAAGATCTTGTTAAGATGCACTAGGTACATCCTCCAAATTTGCAAAACGTAATCTTTGATTGATGACTGCCTACCTAATGTTTACACAGGTACATTCAAAGGCACTGAAGCCTTAAGAATAAAGACTCATTGCTAGATAATCCTATTAAGGAAATATGCTTCTCCCTGGTCTTCTGAGGCAGCACAGGAAGGTGACTACATTTGAGATTGCTTGTAGGGTGGTAATGACTCCTTCAAACACAGACTTGCAAACATCTCAGCCATCCCAAGCACAGTAATCATCAGGCCTGTCCTCAAGTTTTCCTCTCTTCCTATTGGGAAAACTGCCTCCACTAAGTAAAGGTAGTCAACCTGGGTGGAGCAGCAATGGTGATATGTGTATTGTGAATTATTTATAATATAGCTAGTCAAAATTCCTTCAACCACATTGTTCCTCCAGTGCAATGCTGCTGCAGTGTGCATGGGAGGCTTAGGGGACCAAGTTAACAATCCTGCCCGATGTTAAATTGCCTTGACTGGTGTCTGTGTGTTACAAAAGAGCCTTTCATTCCAAGAACACATGATGTGTGTGGTATGAAAAGCCACATGTGCATCTAAGACCACAGGGGGAAGAAGACAGTTTTTCTTTTCATTGTATTGGATGTAGTGAGAAGTGTGTCCCCTGGTCAGCCTCATGTGACTGTGAAAGAGCCTGTTGTAATACACTGATACGAGGGGACAGACGTGAGATTGACTTCTATGGCTGGGTTTGCCCAGAGTTTCCTCATTTTCATGTGGTTAAATTTTCACCATTAACTAAACTCTCACTCTTGGAAGCTTTAATCATTCCTGTACCAAAGAGAAGAACGCCTTTTAAAAATGAATGGTTTGTAATGCTACCCCTGAAAGATTTGCCAAAGCAGCAGCATGCATTGCACCTTGCTCAAAGCAAAGGCAAGCATGCAGATGTATGATCAGCCTCCCTTCCTCTGAGACCTGCTAAATTCCTCTTGTCTCTTTGGTTTGGCTCTGTCATGACCTGCTGGCCGTTACTTGCCTGTGGCAAAGTAGACTCAGGATGCATGGAAACATTTTCAGAGTTAGGCATCAGGACCAAATAGTACAGGCTGGAACATTCCTTTTGCAACATTAATACTTAAAAAAAAATATTGTTAGTTTGAAAGAAATTTGATATCCTAGGAAATGTGCTTTGGAAAACTTTCTTCTTAAAGTACTAAGCCTGCGTACTCACAGAGCACTTTGAATTTATTTTCAGCCATGGCCCCTTTCATGACAATCACATGTCCCTCACTTTCTGTACTAATATGACTAGCATTTTAAAGGAAAATTAGTTCTGTTATTAACTTCCTAGATGCATGCTGTAGGGACAAGGTAAAAAGTTTAAGTGGGATTACTGCTTCAAGGAAAAAATGTTTATCAAGAAGTGCTCAGCCTGTCTCGTTAAAAATAATAAAGCACTCTGAGGACAAGAAAGCTCTTTGGTTGCGCAAGCTACTGCACAAAGCACTCTATTTTCATGACTCTGGCTGCTGAAGTTTAGAAGCCACTATAGTGTATGGATTGGGGAATATTTTTCAAACACTCGTAACATGGTTTTATGGTGCAGTAAATGTGCTTGTCCTCAGTCTCCTCAATGTATATGCAAGCTTGGAAGCAGCTCTACTAACCAGGTTTCTTCTTGTGCTCTTATACTTGAGTAATTCAGACATGATACAGCCCCATTTCCTTATTTTGCTTGCAACCCTCCCCTCCCTCCCTGCCCCACCTCCTGTTTCTTGTCATGAAGGGATGGGGTTTGGGGAGCAAAAGGTATCCTGAAAGGTTTTGACAGCTTTGGTAGGTTGGTGTTAAAATGCAAGAGCTGCAGTTGTTTCCTTGATCATATTACTGGTTTCTGTCAAGAGGCTTAAACTGAAAGAAATCTGTTTCCAACAAGAATCTAAAAAGGAGGTGACAATAATTTCTGATAGTGAGTTGTCTTCCACCTGACATGATGCATGGTACTCTAACACAGCTAGAGAGTCTGACAACAAACCACCAGGCATGACGCACTGCCACCAGTATTCATATTGCCCTCTATAAGTCCTTTAAATCTTGATTTCTCTTAAATGAATTATGTTCTCTGTAATGTTCATAATGGACTCTTTTCTTTCTCCATTAAAGTCTGTGTCAGCATTCTCCTTCTCTGTGTTTTGCCTCAGGGCTCTTGATGTATACAAAGACTCCTCTGTTTTCTGCTCTTAGTCACACGCTTTCACTCTTAACCTCAGTGCTATAAACTAAACATCCACCCACTATGGCTGGAGATGACCCTGTTTACGTCTGCTGCTCAAATCACGACAGCAGCAGTCATGAAACTTTGTTTTCTTGGAGACAGTTTGGTCTTAGTAAGAGGACAATGAGGCTTGACTTCTTTCAACACTGCAAGTTTTTGAAAAAAAATTTCAACAGAAGTAAATACCCAGGAAAGATTAATGGAATATGTAAAGAAATTGGTTGTTTCAGTCCTTTTACATCACCACCTTTTAAAATTACTGCATAGGATTTGTTGTAGCAGTCCACTATTGTATTGGAACGCACCAACTCAATCTGAGACAGCAAGGGCACAGGCAGGGGAATGGGGCTAATGTTTACATTTCAGGGCTGGTTATGATGATCAGCCTGAACCATGACTCTGCAATCCAGCAGTGAGTGTAGAACAACAGGGTCACCCACACCACTGAAAAATTCCCATTTTTGGACACCTTTGCTACCAGACTTACTGCCATGACTACTGAACAGGGAGCTGTCTTGGGAGGATGGCTCTTCCTAAGGAGACCATCAGCCCCTTAGTAAACAGGGTGAAGAGTGACTGGCTTGAGAATATGAAGGAAAATGTCAGGAACACTGCAAATTCACAGTGGAGGATCCCTTCCCTCGACCTGCTGGCCTTGCTCTTCCTAATGCAGCCCAGTTCTTGCCCACAGGGACACACTGCTGCTCATGGACAGTTTGTTGTCCACCAGCACCCCCAGGTCCTTCCCCACAGAGCTGCTTCCCAGCAGGTCAGCCCCAGGCTGTGCTGGTCCATGGGGTTATTCCTGCCCAGGTGCAGGACCCTGCACTTGCCTTTGTTGAATTTCAGACAGTTCTCTGCCCATCTCTCCAGCCTGTCGAGGTCCAGGTCCTTCTGCAGGGCTGCACAGCCCTCTGGGGTATCACCCACTCCTCCCAGATTGGTGTCACCAGTGAACTTGCTGTCATCATTTAGCAAGAAGGTGTTGAGATGCTCTCAATATAAAAAATATTTCAATGTCTTCCAATGAGTCCCTCTGTGACCCTGTTCAACATTTCCACTACTGGGGCAGCAGCTTCGCAGAGCTCTCCCCACTACTCCCCTTCACACAGGGAGGCTCAGGGCTCTAGAGCTGGCAGACAGCTTGCCCAATCTCTTAGGCATTTGCACAAAGCCCTCCTTCGACGGGACAGGATCACAGAGCTCATTTTGCCTCAGTGCAAGCATACTCCCCATGGAATCTTTGCTGGCACTTTCATTAGTCTAATTTTAAATATCCCAAGTGAATGGCTCTCTACTATTTCCCTTGAGACACTGCTGTACCTACTAATAAATCTTACTGACAAAAGATTTTTCCCAATATCCATCCTAACTTCTTTCTCTCTTAATTATATTCCAATACCATAGCTCTATGTCCTTGTGTCACTTTGCAAGGAAACCTTACCAAAGTCATTCCTATAACTAATGCACCCCCAAGCTCACTGAACTCCTTGGCAAAAGCTCCTGCTGACTTCGATGTACTTGCAGCCAGCTTTCAGGCAAAGCTCTGCGTTTCCCCTCAGTGCAAGCCTGTAATCCTAGAGCCAGCATGGTGTGGCATAGCAAGGCTCAGTTAGTGTTGCTACCCAGCCCTTTCACTGCTGCCCTCACTCTGTCTGCCTGGGACCACCAAAGACTTCAGTGAGGGTAGGAAAGTGGACAAGACGTATAACCCAGGATATTCTTCAGGCTGTCTGAGGTGCCCAACTCCCCTGCTTGCTGACATTGGCTCCCCCGGTGGTGCTGGCAGCCTGTGGGATCCAGGGCTGAGGCTCCAGTAGTATGGTTTGGTGTGTGTATCTTGGGAGCAGCTCTTGGGAACAGAAATCTGCCTCCACCACCCAAGTACTGCCGGTCTGGCAGCCTGGCTGTGTCCCTGCATGGCAATATCCCTGCCTGGGGTTACACTAGTAACAACAACATGACATTCATTTCTGCAGTGTTGGATGTAGTAAATAAAGCATTTCCTCTTCACTTCCTTCCCTGTGTGATTGTGAGTCATGGTTCTTGGGGACTGATAACAGGGGAATCCAAACTGCTTTGAGTTGTGCCCAAGCATGAACAAATACTTAATCAATCAGGGTTTTGTCAGAAAAAGAAATGTTTGTTGATGTAAGCTGTTATTTGGAGCTGATGTGCTCATGTCACATTATGTGGTCTTCATACCTCCATCTGAACCAGGAACTTTTCCTTTGGGTAAAGTTTCCCTCCTCATCCACAGAAACAGAATCAATCCGCTCCTCACTTCTGCTGCAGTTGTTTACTTGCCCTTTGGCAAAGGAAAACCAAAGCAGAATATCCAGCTTTGTACTAGCTGCACGTGAGGTTGGCCAGGGGGAGTTTCCCTTGCTGGAGAAGGGGTTACCACAGGCAATATCTACAGCTGAACTCTCCTTAACGTTGTATATGTGGCCTGTAATTGCAAACATCCCACTCTGTTGTGATCTTTAGTTACAGGTGCATGGATTCAGTTAACCAATTTGACACTTTATCAGAGTGGATACAACAGAGAATGATGGAAGATGGGTAAAGGGATTATTGCTCCTGGTTTTTAAGTTCTCTTGTAACATAAGGTACAAGATCAGATCCAGCAAGGTGCATTGATGCTTACCTATCTTTTGAAACTGAAGTACAACCCCACAATCTCATCCAGCTGCTGCTTAACCCTGGTTAAAGTGTTTTCACATTCCCCACCATCCTAAAATTCTGCTGGAGATACTGAATGTCTCAGGACCAATCTCATGCCACAGTCCTGTGTGATCGACCAAGCTAGTGCTTTTTTGGCTCTCTTATTTGAGATACCTTTTGGGGCAGCCTGTTTCAGAGTGTCCCACCAAAGCAGGGTTCACAAAAGATGCAGAGGAGGCTGATCCTTTCTTTGCTGTCAGCCAATAACTCCCATTTGAACTCTCACCCAGAGTCATTGTCTGCTGCCAGACAGGATCTGAGCCTGGTGCTCTCTGTTCCCAGAGGAGGGCCCTACACATGTGACTGGTCAGGATGAGTTGCTCTAAGCTCCTTCTGTCACATCTATAAAACAGATATTTTGCAGTCCAGAGAGCAGAAAAAGAGAGTGAATACAACCATGTTAAGGTTAGCAAAAGCATGGTGTGACTGTAAAATCTGTGTTTCTGTTTGCAATCAGTTGAATTTGAGGGTTCAGTCTTTGAACCAGGTTGAGAGAGACTTCTTTGTGAGGTATTCAAAATCTGGAGAGAAGTGTTCTATTGACACTCATGATCTCTGTGCCTCCATGGCCTCCCAGCTGTCTCTCTGCTGAGGGCACCAATGGATGTTCTCTGCTCTTAGACATCTGCTGCTTCCTACATTGCCTGAGGGGCAGCTCAAGCACCTGGCTCAGGGCAGTGGAGCTGATGAAGGAAGCTAAAAGTTGGTGCTGCAGAGTTCAAAGTTAGGATGTTAGCTGCCTTTTATTCTTCTGCTTGCTTATTACTGTGGAAAACAGGGTAGTGAATTTCGTTAATCTCAGAATAGACACAGTTCTATAATGGGACATTACTTCTGTGCATTGCACTTCTTTGTCTGAGATAAGATATAGTCTCTAATGTCTCTCTTTTTTTTTTCCTTTCTTCGAGCTGGTACTTGTCCAGAGCACTTCTTCATCTTGCCAACTAGTGATTAATTGGCTGTACTGAAAGGTTCAACACTTTTCTGTACGTTTACCAGAGGAGGTAGAGGAATGTGTGCTGTATCTAGAGTAAAAGCATGCCCTAAGTGGATTTAAAAATGGGTCATCTCTTGCTCACTTTAGAATCTGTGCCCTTAAAGCACATAAGGAAAGGTGCCCTACCTTTCTGATACCATTAAAAAAAAAAAAACAACTTCATAGTGAGTGGGAATGTCAGTGGGAAGTTCCAAGACTTCTGTTTATCTTCAGTCAGACACCGTACAGGCAGCTCAAGTACAGACTTCTTTGTGCTATGCCGGTGTTGTCAGCTGCCATACAGAATGTGGTTTTGTCCCTTGCTGCTGGAATTTCCATGCTGATTATACAATTTTACCTCCTGACAGTCCAGCGGGAAAAATGTTACACAAAACCATAGGCCTAGGCAGGGCCTTGTCAGCTGTAGTTTCAGTTCCAGCACCTAGTGTCCTTCAGCATTTCCAGCCCTACTGTAAGGCTTTGGAGGGTTAAAAGTCCACTTAACAGAGAGACTCGAGAACTCTTTGAGCAAAGCTTGGAACGGTACTCAGCTCTCTGTTTCACAGAACTGCAGCTCAGCTACTTACTACACATCCTTTTGAAGGGAAATCCCAAATTAGGGCCTTTTACAATTCATGTTGTCACCCTTCTGCAAGAGAACTTCATGAAGCAATTTGACCTTGTTCCTACTTCTGTGTTACCATCTGATTCATTTGCCCTTAAGTTGGAAATTCATGCTCTTGCAACCAGACATCCATGGTTCATGTCTTACAGATGACCCAAACATGGGTGTGTTTCAGCTGGCCATGATACTTGTAACCACCAGACCACAATCTGCTCCCAGAGCCAAGAACAGCAGCAAGATTTCTGATGTTCAATTTTCAACAAAGCTGTCTTGCTTGCAAGACATTTTGGAATGTTGGCAATGTTGGTAAACTGACAAGGACCCAGGAGTGGGCAGGTTGAATTGGAAATGAAAAGACAGAACACAACAAATATAGTATTTTTTAAAAAAATCTCTAGTCTTGTTTTCAGTGTTTTGTTTTGTTTTGTTTTGTTTTGTTTTGTTTTGTTGTTTTGTTGTTTTTTGGTTTTTGGTGGGTTTTTTTCTGAGTGACTCACAATTTTTAAATTTGTTGTAGGTTGTAGTGTTGCCAAACCTAATAGATCTTATCCTTCATCTAAACCTCTCTCCAAAGTTTTCATGCTTATTCAGTCCTTGATCTGTCTTTTGGACTTTTTTCTTCTAAGGACACCAACCAGTAGCAGATGTGATAGCATTTTTTTTTTTTTATTGTGAACATCTCCTGAAAGTATTGTACTGAAATAACAAAAAAGCAACAGCTTTTGGGGGCTACCAAACAGTCTCCAGACAGTCACTTCTTTTGGTCCTTGCCAGCCTAATTTGATTTGAACAGAGAACTGATAAAGAAATGTTGTCAAGCCCAGGCAAGTCATGTTTCTGCTCCTCCATCTGAATCATTTCTTGACTGCCTGTTGAATGTTTGAGAGCAAGTTGGGTGCTTTCCAAAACAAAGCAAAGATAGCCTCCCTGTCCCAGAGAGGTTACCATGCAAACAAGAGACTACCCAGCGTGTAACAGCAACCTTGTGTGCATATGGGAAGCACTGGAGGCAGTTGATCATACCGATTGTGTAGGCAGGACTTAAAGAGAGATGTGAGGCCATGGGAGCTGCCTGTGTGTGCTATTGCCTGCTGGAGTTCCCGGTGCATGGCCCTGGGCAGCCTTTCCTCCCAGGGGCAGGAGGAATGCAGCCCAGGCAGGTCCTGCTGGGCACACTGTGCACATGCGTAATGCTTCACACTGAGCTTAGTAAAAGGATTTCCATGGATATCCCACATGATCCAAGTGACCAAGACTAAATTACCAAGCTTTTCAACAGGAAAGGAGACTTCTAGATCAAAAATTATAATGTTTCACCATACATAAATTACAGGTTCATTTCTCTACATACTGACAGTTATAAACAACACTTTTTTGGCCCTAGGTCAAAGGTATGGCTTTGACCATAATTACATTCTTTGTAGATAACTTATTTTTGTTTTGTTTACCAGAGCTTTTGCAATGGAGCAGGCCTCTGCATTAATGTTTGTGTCCCATGGTCCCATTTTTCTGCTGTGACAGCCATCTCCTGTCACCAACACCACCTGGGTGCTGGGTACAAAGGCAGGGTAGCATGGGTCACCATCAGGGGGAGGGGAGCTCAGCAGAGAAAAGCTCTGGAGTTTTGAGCAGAGTAGTGAGAAGCCCTGGTGTGGTGTTGTGTAGTGCTAGGGGCTTTGCCCTGCTGGAGGAGGAGGAGGAGGAGGAGGAGGAAGCAGTGTTCTTTATCACTTTTGTTTCCTGCTGTCCTGCAGTCAGATTTTCTGTTTGTTTTTCACTGTGCCCTTCATGTGTTTTCCATCTCTCCAAAATCACTGGCTTTGTTTAAAATAGACTTCGAGCAGCTGCCAAGACTTTATCCAGAGAGGGAGAAATATGCACGGAAGCCAAGTTCCTATAGAGTTATCAAAAGCTTTCACTCCCCATCAAGAATACACCAGAAGCCTTGTCTTCTCAAGAAGAGTTCTGAATAGTCACTACAGGACATCCTGCAAGAGCCACCAAAGCACTTCTGCCCTGGAGAGCAATCCTCAGCTCCCAGTGGTGTCTCCCAAGATCTGCTTGCAAGTGCCCTCAGAAGTCTCTGATGTCCTGGGATGGTGGCCTTTCTTTGCAGTGTATTGAATGCACACAAAAATATCACAAAGTTAGAGGAAAATGGCTAAAGGATGTGTGACTCAAAAGTATTTAAAGGTACCCCACTCATAAAGGATAGATTTCATTGGAGCACAACTTTGTGCTGTAGGCTTGCAGCCAAGGAGGATTCACCTTGGAGGGCTTTGCTGGCTGTATTTGATTTCTCTTTATGCTTTACCACCTTTTTCTAACCCAACCCTAAAGGGATTTCCTGCTCTGTCTCCAAAAGCATATGCTATTGTTAAGTAATTGCCAGCTCAGAGCTTAGCATCTCCTTCTCTCTGTAACAAGTCAGAAAGATAAGTACATGTAAAATTGAAAACAGGATCAGCTCCTTCATCACCAGGGCAAAAGTTATTGAAATAAAGACAAAACCAAATATTCTTTGCTTTTAGGTAGAGGAGTGTGGCTTAACTCTGGCTTTTGGACTGGTTTCCTAATATTTCTTGATTAGAAAAGCTTACTGAAAATGCTTGGGATGGCTGGTGAGGAGAGACTTTCCTGATGGAAGCAGCTCTTTCTGACAGAATGTAAATAATCCCAGATCAGGCTCATGAACAGCACTCCTCCCATCAGGAGCAAAAATGCACCAGCTCAAAGCCAGCAGCTCTGATGTTTTGGTCACTACTAAAAGCTGTGGTGTGTGTCTAAAAGATAGCAGGAGCAAAGGGTTGTCCTGGCTCACTTTGGTTTCCAAGGAGCAGCAAGGTCTCATTTTGACTAAGGCATGCAACAGCCTCTTGTCACCTGCTCTTTTACCTCCAAAACAGCATGAAGGAGGGAAAGCTGCCTTGGCTGAAAGAAGTGTGTAGTAGATGCCAGATTTCCTGATGTTTTAAAGGAGGGGGAGATTTACAATTTTAAATGAAGTGAAAAATTACGATCTCCTGTTTCTCCTGTTGCTCATCTCCCTGTTCCTCTTAGAGGTGCTCTGCTCTCTGCTTTGTCACAGGTAGTCTTGGTTTGCTGCAGCTGGTTTTGCTATGTTCCTCCTCTTACTCTTCCTAGGAAAATAACATCAACTCATCCCTATTTTTTCCTGCACATTGAAACAGGCTAATACAAGCAAAGTCCTCTACAAATCCTGGCTGTAGATTAGTGAAAGCCACAAAGGTCTTCCTTGTAGCCTGAGGGAGCTGGGTGCTGAGGTCCTTCCTTGCTTCACCACCAGCACAGATGCAGTGTTTTCAGGAAAAAGGGAGTGTCCCTGACTACTACCCCTGAAAGTGTGTGTATCCCTACTGTGATTAAGTCTGCAATTATGGTAAACACACAAAGAACTCAATGCACAAAATATGAACTTGTTTTGAAAGTCTGCACAACAACATCTTGATGACTCACTTTATTTCTGTAAAGAATGACTGAAAAAAATACTTATTTCTCCATAGTATTGTAACAAATCAGAACACTATAGAGAGCATCTTGGGGGAATTGCTGCTCCTAGTACTATTGTAAATTAAATATTTTGTCTAAATTAAATATTTGGTCATTCACCTCATTCATGGTGCTAATGCTCTGTAGGAAAGTAGTAGTACTTTCACTGCTTTATTCCTAATACTGGTTTTTTGCCGCTTCCTGTACAAGCAGGAATGCTCAAACAGCCCAAAGCAATCCTGAATCACAAATCATCTTTTTATCTAGCCTGGTGCACTGAATCCCAGAAAGCTAAGTATCCACTGCAGGAATTAGCCTTAGATGTCGTTCAGCTACACAGATGTTGTTAGCTACGCAGCTACTCCCCAGTTCATACTGGGGGGGGGGGTTGGAAGGAAGGGGGAGACCGATTAACAGAAAACCCCTGGTGCTGTGAAAAATGGAGTGAGGTGTAAGAGGGAAGAGATGCAGCACCCAAATAACCAGCAAGAACAAAGCACAAATTCAGCCTTTGCACAGCAAGCAGAAATTTATGAAAGGCATCAGACTAGGATGCTTCTTGCTTAGTTCTTTTTGAACAGCTCTGAAAACGAAGTGAATTAATAGTTTCCAAACCTAACAGGTAAGTTTGCAGCAATCAGAAACATGAGAATAAAAACGGTGGTGAAACAATATTAAGAAAGAAGATTACATACTGGAAATTTGGCTCAGTACAAAATCTTTTTTCTATTTTTTTTTTTTTTAGTTACTGTAACTATAAGCAAGAAATGTGTGCCAGAGGAAATGAGAATTTAAGAAAATATAGACAGTTTGGCAGAGTCACAAAATGAAAGCTTTAAGGAAAGAACATTTAGAGAACAGAAGGAAATATTAATGGGAGAAATGATAGCAGCATAAAAACATCACCCTTTGAAAGATATCGTTTTTCACCCAACTTTTTAACATCATTTAACATGCATATGGTAAGTTTTATCATATTGATGCTTGGATGGGAAATTATGAGCATACCTTTTTTTAACCTGCTGGGAGAAAAAAATGCATACACAAAGGCAGTGAAAGAAGAAAACAATTCCAGCAACTTAATAGTTAATGTGTTGGAATAGTTACCAGACACTGTTTCTGTAGGAATGATGAAGCTGAGATTTAGAAGACGTTGAAAGAATTGTGATTCTGAATGGCCAAATACACATTAGTGCCCCCACCTTGACACAAATAAACCACAGCTGCCTGGACAGCATAATTCCCTTTTGGCTTGAAACTGTATGTGTTATTTAGAAGGCTCTTTGAGAATAGAAGTAGCCCAGTGAGAGATTCATAGAGAAGCCAGGGATCTAAAGCTGACCCAGCAAATAACTGCTTCTTGCTGTCTGTGCTAGAAAACTAAGTCAGTTGGATCCCTAGCAAAGGTAGCTGGAAATACAGAAAAATAAGCCCTGATCCTTTCCTCTAAGAAGATAACAAAGAGATAGCAGGTGCTTGGAAGCTGTGGCAAAAGGTCTGGTTTTGAATCCCTGTGAGCATGGAGCTTGTGCTGCCATGTTTGCCTTTGGTCGGATGTCAGCAAAGAATGGAATTTGGCTCCTCCTCATTCTTCAATGCGTAATTTTTATCTCTCCAATATGTGAAGTCACCAAACCTTCTGACCTGTTTACTCAGTGCTTCCAGAGGCCGTTCATTTGAAAACACCACCACGTTACAGGTATGTGGAGTCCCCAGTTCAACCCTTTATAGTAGTTATTTATTACTCTGGTTTGGTCTGTGAATGCTGAAACCACAGTTTTTTTTCTGTCCCAGCTGCCCCACTACAGAGCTTTGCCTCCCAAAACCCCCTGGTCCTTGTGCAAGAGTTTCTTCATCAATCCATTCAGCCGCCTGGTCCTGGCTCCACAACGCTCAGCCTGCACATCCATCTGCAAACAGTGTGCTGGCCAGACAGGAGTATCCATGGCAGGCATCACATGCATCATGCCAGAGGTGTGAACATCAAATGTTCCACAAGGCCAAGGATGGAAAGGGAAGCCTGCCTGTGGTTGCTTATCATGAAAGTTTCACCAAAAGTTCCTATGGAGCCTACTCAGGATAAAAGGGGGAGAGCGTGGTGGCATGGTGGGAATTTTGGATTGCTTTGTACTGGTTTGCATGGTATACCAGCTTCCAATCATTGATTGAGAAGTGAAAGACCAAACAGTTTTTCTGTTCCAGGAGAGTGGTGGAATACAGCTTGATTAGACAGGGTCTGTCAGAACTTGCAGTCTACCCATAGTGATGTGAGCCTCAGCCTTGGATGGAAAACTGGCCCAAGAAAACTAAATATTTGAGCAGCTAATCTGTGCTGCATTATCAGTACCTGAGCTAGGTAATTAAAGCTAGCTCTTGCAGAGCTAGCTCTACAAAGTCTCTGGCCATGCCTTTATGTTGCAGTGTTGGATCCTCTCAGGTGCTTGAAAATTTTTGTTTCCAGCCTCCCTTTGGAATTACTTAATGTGCTAAATGCACCACTTATGGTGGTGTTTATTTAGTCAGACATAAATATTCCTGTGGATATCGTGGAGACCATTCTTTGATACAAATCACTGCCATTCATGTTTTGGGATACTGTGCTCCAAGATGTTGCACTGTGCTGGGAAAGGCAGGTCACTGCTTTCCAGAAGGAAGCAACCACAAATGCACTGCACTCGCCATTTGTCCCTTTTGTTTGCCCTTCAGCTTGCCAAGTGCTTTGGTAGCCTCACAACTGCAGGCATCACATGAGCAAATCTTTGGATGTTTGCTCCTGTCAGGCCTCTTGGTTAAATATTTGGGAAAGGTGGCTATACCATGCAGCTCACTGAAATGAAGGAAGAATCCCAAACCATTTGACAAATGGTGTTTAACTCATGATTCATCCTATCTAATTAAAGGGTTTTGTCTGGAATACTGAAATTGAAGCTTTGTCACTTTGGTTTCATTTCTATCATCCCGAGCTTGTTTCTAGTTCCTAGCAATCCATAACCTACTGATGGAGTGCTGAGAACCCAGCCTGAAACACCACCTACATCCTGTGTGAAGAGGATGAGGACCAGGATGCACCCACCTTCATCCCACTGGGAATTCCCTTGCTCGCAGCAGAGTGTGTGAAGGGGGGAAAGTGGTGTCTCATGGAATACCCAGGATATTGGCAAACCCCTGTGGCCTTTACTGCTTCATATCCCTGTCAGGTGGGATCTAGGACACAATAGTGTATATTACTTGAAATAGTGCATATTCCTGTCCTGGCAGCTCTTACAGCTGCAAACACCTTGGGATGTTGGCTTGCTTAGCCAAAGCTGGGAGAGCAAGCTGTGCCTTCACAGAAAGACAGGGAACTGCAGAGGGAAGGGTCAGAGGTGCTGCTGGTGGAAGGTACAGAGATGAGCCTGGGTCAAGTAAACCCACAGGCCCCATGCAGGAAGGTGAGAAAAATGAGTCAGGAGGTGAGGAACATGCTCATGTAAGCTGTGGCACCAGTATACAGAAAGACTGTGATTCACAGGGCAAACTATGAACTCCTGGAAAAGAGTTCTGGACCTCCTCCTTCTGCTGGAGCCCAGCTCAGAGCTTCTTCTGTGGTGCAGTAGAGCCAAGGTGGGGAAATGCTGGTGACATTCACTATTCTCACCAAGGTTTACATATTGTGCTGTTACTTGTTTCAAGGTGCTGGGGAAGGTCTGCACCCTATGTGCCCTGGGAACATTTAAACCATCCTCTGACACAAACCTGGAGCTTTGGGGCAGAGACTGTTGGATCTCTCAAGAGCTGGACTGGTCCTTGAAGCTTAGGGCAACTGGATGTAACAGACTATCTGCCTGGCAGGGGGGAAGAGATGGAAAAGTGAAGGCAGAAACAGTGCTGTAACCATTTAAATCACAGGATTCACAGATTAGTGGACTACAGACCAATACAGCCACCAGGCCCCCTTCTGGTTTTACTGCAGCAGCAGTGTACACCAAGCATGCCTTGCTCAAGAGAAGTGAGTCCTCTGTGCTCTTTTATATGGAGCTCAATGGGTGCTTTGTGAATGCCAGTCCTGCTGGGCACACGAGGGATGCCTTGTGCTTTCCAACCCAAGTGGTCTAGCAAAATGCCCAGAGTTTGTGC
The DNA here is from genome assembly GCF_963662255.1 of Cinclus cinclus. Classification (NCBI taxonomy): domain Eukaryota; kingdom Metazoa; phylum Chordata; class Aves; order Passeriformes; family Cinclidae; genus Cinclus; species Cinclus cinclus. The sequence continues at coordinate 30,642,967 of NC_085051.1, forward strand.
CTGCACATCTGTGGTGAATGTCTGTGTCTCAGGAGGGATGGAGGTGACTTCACTCCCTTTAGAGCTATGGTGGCAGTCCATTTTCACCACTCCACTGCTGGTCTTAGGTATGCTGGGCCACCTAAGCACTGCCTTCATTTTTCAGATATATTATATAATTAATCAGCAGACTTACTTCCACATCACACTGTGTCCAAGAGTGAGAAGCTAGATGGTCCTTGACTTTCAACATTAAATTAGAGATGTGATATGAAGAGCATAAATTCTTGCTATTGGCAACATAGAAGCAGTTTTCTCCAGGACAGATTACTAGAGAAGATTTCTTGCATCTTCTGGAAAAAGCAATGTTGGCTGCTGGCAGAGAGATGATACAGAATAAACAGACTGTGAATAGGTATGGCAGTTCAGGCCCATGAGTGAATGGACCACAGTGCCAGCGAATGGCTCCCATCCACTGCACTGCCAAACGTGCTTCCTGAAGTGAGAACCAAATACCATTGCCTTTGTCACCAAACTTAGAGGCAATAAAGATCAGCTGGCCAAGTGAAAAGCCACTCTTGCTTTTTCCTTTCTCTATCTGCAGCAAACAGCCTGAGCTACTTGCACAGGAGGGCAACGGGCCCTCTGTTTCTCATTGTGGCTGCTGGGGTCCCCTTGCCCCAGGTTGCCTTCTGCCCCCATGGCTGAGCTGCCTTCACCAGCCCCTCAGGGAGGGGAAGGATCAGCTGTGCATAATCTTTGATGTGATCTGGGTACAGGCTCAGTTAGCAGGTACAAGCAGTGAAGGTGAATATTAAGAGCTGCTTAGAGGATTGATTTTTCATTAAGATGAATCTATTGTAATTAAGCCTAACAGGGATGTTTGTGCTAATGCTGCGTTATTAATTGCCTGAATTCAATCCTTCTTTTTTTGCTTTAAAGTTTTTAAGCATGTGAAATTTCTTTACCTTTTTTTTTCTTTCAGTCTTGTATTACTTCTCCTTCTCCCTCTAGAATATATATTGGTGTGCCTTTTCTTCTTTCAATGTCTGTTTTCTCTCAAGACAAATTTTCTTTCTGTTGTGTTTAATTGTTTTTCTCCTGATTTATTATTCCAAGCCCATGCTAGGCAGTCTGTTTATTTATAATTTGGATTATTTTAAAATGGATACAGAGCTCTAGGTCAGTGTTTAAAATTTAACTAATAAAATACACAAATGAGGCCCAATGGTCAACATAAGATTACACATCCTCTAGGATTCACATGCTTCTCCAGATAAACTGCTGGGGAATACCAGCCTCAGGCCCCAAAAGCATGGAAAATTCACTAATCTTGAATGAAGTGGGCTGGTATAAAACATATATATGGGAACTCTTCATGGAAAACACCAAGCCACTCTTGTTACAGTTGAACCAGTAGTTGTTAGCATGAGCCTTTGGGAGGAGTGACAGTGATGGTGCGCTATGGCAGAGAAATGCTGGGCTCAGCCCAGCCCAGGTACCCACCTCCCAAGAGCTGAGTCTCTCACTTCTAGGCATTTTGGGAGAATGCAGCTCAAAGAATAACGTGATCCTCACAATACATATCAGAAGACCAGAGCATCCTGAACTTCTACTGCCCCTTCCTCCTTCCACCATGGAGGCTGCCGATTCCCAGTGGAAAGGAAAACACAAGGAAGGCAACGTGTGTTGTTCTGCAGAGACACAAAGCCATCCATCACGTCCCCCCAGCTTTGGCACTACCCCACGTGCAGTACCTTGATGGCTGTATCCCTCTCTTCACGCTCCATTGCAAAACTTCTCCAGCGAACAAACAAACGGTACCAGCCACTGTGTATGTTTGGCGAGGCAGCGTTGCCCGCGGAGGAGGAGGGCAGCAGCCCTCGGTGGGAGCGCGCAGTGCACACAGCCCCGCTGGCAGCAGGCACAGGGGGCGGCCATGCTGCCGCCCGGCTCACCGCCACTGGCACGGCAGGGACAGGGCCAGGCCATCGCACCCCCAAAGGGAAGGCGTGCAGGGGTCAGCTGGCCACTGAAAACACCATCAACCCCCAGCAAACACGGGATCCCAAGGGTGGTGCCGTCAGTGCTCTGAGGTCCCTTGCGAAGCGTGCATGAAGCGTGCAGCAGGCTGAGGGGTGGCCTGAGGCAGCCAGGAAGGAAGCAGCGCCCTTTTCACTGCCCAGAGAGACCTCGCTGGCAGGGCCAAAGGGAGAAGCACACGGACTGCGGCCTTCCCCATGCTCACTTGACAACTGGGCACATGTAGCTGGATTGCACAAAGGTATGAAGCAGTGGCATGGGATAGTGTATCCTGCTCATCCCCCTGCAGGGGTGGGGGCACGTCTACCACGGACAAGAAAACCGGAGATGCAGGAACTCAATCCACCTGCTCTGTCAGCCGCAGCCTGGGCTGCTGCTGAAGACACACAGGTCTTGCACAGAGGTGCAGCAAACCTTGTCTGGGGACGGCTGCACCGTGTGCCCGGACAGAGGCAGGGCCACGTGTGGAGATGCTGGTGCTGGACACTGCTGGACACAGCACCGCTCCCACTGCGAGCACAAGTGATTTAGCGCTGCCCCAATGAAAACAAGATCAGGCTTTTTAGTGCGGTGTTAACAGCTATGCTAAAATCCTCACACTTTCCAACAAAAGAAAGGCCCTCAGAGAAACCCAAACAAACACTCACACAAGCAACACTGGAAGTTGGCTTGAGTTACAAACACAGGAAATTAAATACAAAACCATGTTACAATAGCACTGAGGATCTGACTTAAAACAAGCCAAACTAGAGCATGCCCTGTTCAGATGGCCTATTTTTCCCTACCCTCACTCCCAGGGGGATTATCTCTATAAATACACACATGCATGTAAGTAGTTGTATGTTTGCATATACACACACATGCATGCACAGTTCCTACCACATTGAATAAACCAGGGAATTAAAGGAATACAGTAGCCTTTCCCTGGACTGAGTTGGCCCAGTATATAAATACATGAAGGTGTTTTAGCCAGCTCTGCAAATATTGTATATTATGGGAAGAAAGTTTGTTTGGCGCTTTTTTTTTTCTTCATTCCCAAATAGAGATTCTTGCAAAGATTTAATTCACAGCACAATTTCACAGCAAATGAAGGTTTAACTGAGAACAGCGTAAAGGTGAGAACAAGGACAAGAAGACAGGGAGCTCCTTAAAGGGGTTTTATTGCTGAAGAAAACATCATATTTAATCATCAGTTTCAACTGCATTAGCAGAAGACACGTTTGTTCCAAGACAAATTCACACCAAGGGTTATGCCAGTACAGCAGGACTACCTGGAAAAAAATACTCTCCTGACTGACAAAGCTTTAACGGGCTTTGCAGTCAGTCCTCTTGTGTGCCCCTTGGTATCATGGCCAGCATGCTGCCGTCAGGTGCCATTACACATCCTCAGCAGAAGGCTCTTCTCACCTCCAGTTGCAGCCTCACGCTGCTGGGGGCCAGTGGAAAGGGGAGGCTGGCCTCAGGTTAACATGTCTTGACTTGTCCCTTTCTGTAGGCAAAGCCCTTTGCCTTTGCTGCAAATCCCTATCTCGTGGCCTCAGTCCTAGGGTACATGCTTGTTTTTCTGCTTTTATCTTCAAAACACTCACAAATGCATTTCAAATGAGAACTCTATTATGTTTTCCTTTCCTTTATTACACTTTGCTACAGTTTGTCAATACTGGCTACCGGTGTTATTTGAGGCCACACTTGAAAAAAAAAAAATCCTTCCCGAGCTCTGCACATTTATCTGAAGTTCTGCAGAGGGTCACATGTCTCCTCCAGCAGAAGGTCTTGCAAAGTTAAACAAAGTCCCCTCGCTTGCTCTGTCTGAGTAAATACAGACCATATTGGAGTAAATAAACAGCCAGGCAGTGTCCCAGACAATGGGCCTTGGCGATGAATTAATAAACTCTGCCTCTCGCATTAGTAGAGTGTGACTGGAACTGGCAGGAGGCCCTGGCGGGGCTCCAGAAACGATTATTACTAGACAGAGCCAAAGGAGACTTGGCACGGCGCGGAGCCCACAGCTGGAGATTAGGTAACAGAGTCCGCCCGCTCGCAGAGCTGCCAGGGCGTTGGTTACCCTGCCTGGGGAGAGGGTCAGGGCTCTGTTTTTGTAGCCCCGATCCATGTAGGGTGCCTATCTCTGAAACTCACGCTGCTCCCATCTGTAATCCATAGGTTTATTCTGTGGGATCAAACTGCCATCCCAAAACCTGGCAATTGACCAAAATGTGTATCTGGTGAAACTACAGAGGATGAGCCTGCACCATCCCTGTCCTGTGCAGCACAGGGAGTCTGGTACGTGTGGGGAAACGGAGCTTGGAGGTGCTGCACAGGCAATGCTGCAGGGCAGCACTGTTCTGGGTGAGGAAACAAGAACTGCTTCTGTGAAGAGAAGCCGTATCTGGGCTTTTTTTTTTTTTTTTTTTTTTTTTTTTTTTTTTTTTTTTTGAGCTGGGGGTTGAATCCAGAGGCAGGAGATCTGCTGAGGATTTCAAGTCCTAACTGATTTCTCTGAGGGTTGGCTGAAACCCATGGGGAACCACTGCGCTTCCTGAGCTACACAGAATTGTCAACCAGACACAGCGATAAAGGAGCTGTAAATAGGGAGGGACCATGGGCAAATGGTAAGCTCTCCCCTCTGTTCCCACCTCCAAAGGAAAAGTGTCTGTGTTGCTTCATGAACTGAGGTGTTGCAGCCCCTGAGCTCTCTCCCAAACCGAAAGAACTATTGCCTTGGAGCTGGGAAGCCCAGCAGCCATGCTGGAGGAACACTGCAGCAGCCTCAGGTAGGAAGTTTATCACCTGGGCTACCTCCAGCATGGATGCCCTGCTGACACAGCTCTTCTGCTTCCAAGAGCTGAGCTACTTTCTGCGCCCACTGTTATCCTGGTTTATTTAGACCTGCTTCATGGATCTCTGACATGGGGCTGCTCATTGCCATGTGCAGACATGCCTGTGTTTGCAACTCACATCCCTGCAATCAGCTATAAACCTGATAGTAATATATCAGGTAGGCTTGGCACTGGTGTGCTAGAGTATAGGTGGAGGGGGAAGTGATGCCTGCTCCTGCTGTGAACCATTTTGAGAAGCATGAATGCAAAACCCGAGCTTTTTCAGTGTTTGCTGATGAAGAGAGGCTCTATGCAAATCCACTCTCTTCTCATTCATATATCCATGGTGAGAACATGGCGGTCTGAACTCCATCCCTGAGGCCCCCACACTATTCTGATGACCCTAATTTCAGGAACATCTTTTTTTGGTGCCAATGTCTTTTACAACTCAGTGGCAGCTCTGAAAATGGAAAAGCAGAAATCAGCCTTTCTGAGAGCCATTAGCATGAGTAGAACTACCTGGATTACTTTGAATACACTCTGCCAAATATAGCGTGGTAAGAGAAGTTACCAAAATGAAGATAATTAAGTCTTTTTATTCCACATATATGCTATAGTAAATGGCATTTTCTTGTCCTCATTTACTGCTGAATCTCCAACCTGTGCTGGACTGAATGCCCCAAGAGAAGAACAATAATAGTTCCCAGCTCTGAATACTGCCTTTTGTCATCAGGTTTGAAAGCCCTTCACAAAGGAGAGGAATCTCATTTTCTGTGTTTTTCCACAGGGAGAAGAGGGGTCACACAGGCAGAGCAGGAGCACCGCTCCACTCAATGCCAGCCCACTGCTGTGCCTCCTTCCCAGGACACGGCCATGCCCTCGCCTGCCACCCGCTCCAGAAGTTCAGATGCTGAGATGCTGACATGCCACTTGCGCAGGCTTGTCCCATAAACATTCCTTATCTACGCGGGAGACTGCAAATGCTCCCGGTGTGAGTGACTAGCTGTTGGTTGAATCAGACAGAGGAGTTTCCAGTGAATGCTGACCAGGGCTAATGTAAAACTGACTACACAGCCCTTCGCTCACTCTCCAAGCTCCTCCTTCCTCAGCAAGTGGGTTTTTTTCTTCCATAACAAAACTTAAAGCGAAGAATTGCTTTTCGTTACACAAAGTGCAGATCTTGTCCTTCTCCTTAAATCACCTTAAGCTTGATGAGCGTGGGCACTCCTTGCTGGTGCCTCTAAACATCGCCTGGAGAGAAAACCTCTGTGGAAAGTGAAATTCAGAAGAGCTAATAAAACATTTTCTGAAGAGTTTGAATCTCTCATTCCAAAGAAAACAAAAAGGTCGGGTGACCTTTCAACCTGACCCTTTTCTTTTTTTTTCTAAGGCATTAAGAAAAACATTCTGCAAACAATGAGTGCTCGTGGTAATTGTCCCTCCCCTGTGCCCCAGTTCTTGCCAAAAGCAACATTTCAATGGCTATGGGGGGTGGAGGTTGAAAGCAAATGAGTGAGCAAGCAAATGCTGGCTTTCACACATCAGTGGCTGGCTACACCCTGACCACATCCAAGGAGGTTCAAGGTGAGGGAGTCAAGCTCTCAGGCTGCTCCTCAGTGAGTTTTACAGTTGCAGTGTCTGAAATATTGCGGTTCAAGTATGGAATTCTGTGTCGGAAGCATTCAGAAAGTCCAGTCAAAGGGTAAGAAAAAGGGTCACACAGCCATAAAGTGAAGTATAATTTAAACCAACATCTCTTCCATCGGCTGTTGAATTCCACCTTTGTGTCACGTGTCACATCTACTCCTTTCTCAGCCTGTCACTGTCCTTCTGGTGTTAGGGAGAGGCCTGTGTGAAAACTATTTCATGTTAGGAAAAAAAAAAAGTGTGGTTTTTATATGAGAAAAGTTTTCTTGTACCATCTCCATTGTTTTCCAGAACTAGGACCTGCAATGGATCCTGCTGTGACATGTTTCCAGCTGCAAAAGGAATCAAAAGATTTAGGGTTGAGTTCCCTCCTGATTCTGGAACATGTTCCACTGTGCAATCTTTTGTAATATCTCTCTGCAATAAAAGCACTAATGCTCTCCAAGAGGCCTCCCCCTTTCACTTTCCTCATAAGAGGTGATGACAAGCTCCCAGCCCAATTGTCTGCACACATCCTTAACTGTGTGAGCCAGAGATTTAGCTACCTTTCCTGGTTCTGACACTAACCTGTACACTGGTCCAGGGCAAACCATTTAATCTTTACCCCACCCTGGCAAAATGTCCATAGAAATCCCTTCTTGCTAGTACTGGAGCAGAAGCATTAGCACTGCTGGGAGATGGTTGTAAACAGGGGGGCTTTCAGCTGCCTTTAAGGACTCAGCTGCCAGGAAAGGAGACCTGCCTATGCCAGGGCTCATCTTGCTAATTCTGAGGCAGCCGAATCCATTCTGTAAAAGCACACTGGTAGTGTCAAGGTCCTGCCTTTGAACGTGTTTCTCCAGCTGTAAAATGTGGATAGAAACACTGAGTGAGCTCTGTAAAGGTCTGCTGAGATTTAAGCTATGTTGGCATTCTCCTCCTCAGTGTTAGCAGAACTAGCAAGCACTAGGAGAGTGCAGGAGGGTTTCTATTTTTCTTTGAATTGTACTCTAAATCTCCACTGCCCTGAGAACAGACTTTGTAATTCCCAACAAGAACACCAGTGGGTTTAGGTGCTGGTTTGGGAGGAAAGGAGAGGTCTGGGGGGGTTGTGGTAAGGTGGGGGTTGAGGCTGTGTGTGTGTCATGACATGGTAAGTAAACAGTGTTTCCAGAATCTCTTTGTTACCCTCCAGATTTCCTTCTCTTCAGAAGGGGTTTGTACAGCAAAGTACAATTTTGTGGCTCTTCTTCAAGACCATTAACTCAATATAAAAATATCAGCACTGTTTTTATTATCTGAAGAAAAGAGCTCAGAACTGAGTTTTTGTGAGCAATGCTTGGTTCATTATACAGTGACTCAGACTAGGTTTTGTGGTGGAGGATTCATCTTTTCCTTAGTGGTAGGATCAAGATGTTCTGTTTCCACGATAATCTACCTTTCATCTCTCTCATGTTGCAAAATTCATTTTTACCTTGATCCCACACAAACGTCTTAGTTTCTTGCCTTTGTTATTGTAAATTATTTACTTTAGAAATGCTGAATCATGACACTGAGGTTAGAGAAAATTGCACTTGTATTTCAAGTAAGAATTGTTCCCACATCTTCTGAAGACTCCTGGACTATTATTTTTGTGTGTCCTTACATTTTATGGTTCAAAAAAATTCAAGTGGCACTCGTCTTGGCCCCCCTCAGAGAGGTCCGAACCTGAACCTTTTACCCTGGAGAGATTTAATTCTAGCAAATGATGCCTCCCCAGCGCTACGTGGGAGGAGCTGTGCCTGTGGATCAGCAGGAGAGCTGCATGCCCAGTGGCAGCACTGACTTCCTTCAGCTCTCCTCGAAGCCTGGGTGGCAGAGCACTGCTGGGTCCTGGGGGCAGCTGTGTGGGCTCCCGTTTCTGTGAATGGTGCAGCACCTGAACAAAGGCAGCCTGCAGTTTAGAGAAGTGCTCCAGAGTTTGTGTGAACACCTGAAATTTATATTAACTAACCTTAGGCCTGCAAAGATTGGGAGAGAGTTCTCCTGAAGAAAAAGATTATCATAGTTCCTGGTTTTTATTTGAACAGAAGCACAGGGAAAAGGAGCCAGAGCCCCAGCCCCAAGCATGCTCTGCAACCCATAGAGCAGCCTGAAAATACATCACAATGTGATGCCATGGTTTGGTTATTACCCAGCTGCAAGCTGGCCCACAAGTGCCAGGGCCACCTCTTGCCTCTCCATTAGTTGTGTTCCACTGGCTGAGTCACAGCTGCTGTGTGCAGACATGCACTGCTTGCCTATCCTCTAGTGCCACACAGCTACCAAGGCTCCTCCACAGCGGTCACAAATTGCACTCATTGTGTATCAGAGGGCTGCAGTGGATGTGAATGCTGGGACAGGCTGCCATGTGGTGTGTGCTGCTTGCTGCACTGCAGCGAGTGGCTACCAGCAGCTAAGAACAAGTCTGACCCAGTATCCCTTTTTTTCCCATTTTAAATAGGTTTTTATGAATGCAAGGAGTAGATGGAGGAGAGTGAGTAGAAGACAGTGTGCATGATTTTCAATTTTCTTTTAATTTTTTTTAAAGCCATAATTCACACATTCCTGTGTTACATATGCTTACAGGTGTCTGTTTTACCACCCTGTGCATTTTCTATAAGGTTAGTGCAACACCAGCATTACTTTGAGAATAAACTCTGATGGGATACAACCAGTGGAGTGGGGCCAGTGGCCTGGGGCTGGCATGCACGGTTCCTGCCTTCTCTTCCCTGAGCCAGTTGGTCGCCCATGGCCTCTGCCAGTGGCCTCCACCTCCGCTCCACTGAGCACGGCCAGCATGCGGAGAGCCAGACAGGGGCCACCTCGTTAGTCATTTAATGAGTAAACAAACCATTTCTCCAGCGTTCTCCAGGATCATTCAGCCTGAGCCAGAAAGCCAGCCTGGCAGAAAAGGGTCTCTTGTTCTGGCCCCCTCTGCAGCAGCTGATGAGGGGCTTCTCCCTCCAAGTGCAGCAGGGCTGCCACACAAGCAAGCCCACTGTGTACATAGCACACAGGACCACCCGTGCCAATGACTTTTTCCAGAGGCCAGCTCAATCTGCATCAGTTAATCCATGTTTTCTGTGCATTAGACCTCAAGTTCTTTTATATTCCCACTGATAATTGAATTCTCCATTTTAATGGCTCTCATCTTCTGTAGATGTCAGCAGTGCTCAGTAACTGTGGATTATTTAAGCCTCAGCACATCTTTAAGGCAGGTTTAATACCCTCCATTTGCAGAAGGACTGGGTGAGGCCAGGCAGCAGTCAGAGGGTACGTGCCAAACTGCACCATGGCCAGGGTTAAAGCCCCATTTTCCTCTGTTTCTGAAATGGGATGTTGTCTGTTTAATCTAGGCAACTCTGTCAAAGGATGGGGTTTCCCATTAGGATGTTGTGATGATTTCTGTGCATGTGAGAGCCTAAGCCAAAATCCAAAGTTGAAGTGCTTTTGGCTTTTCCAGTGTCAAAATAACTATTTTACCTGTTAGCTGTCCTGCCTTTTACAACCCTTCACATCCTGTGTGACCTCACAACTTCATGGATGGGCTCTCAAGAAGTGCTAGCCTGGTTACAGGCACAGCATAGGGCAGCCACTCATTCAGCTCAGGCTGGAAGGAGTGGTGTTGGAGTGCAGAGCTGTGGGACAGCAGGAACATCACTCTTTTTAAATTTTTCTTTTTAATTTTTCTTTATTTTTTTTTTTCTCCCAGCCTTTATCAGGATGCCATGCAGACACTTGATGCTTGCTCCTGCTTCAAAAGTGAGGCTTTGCCCGCCTGTGCAGGAGTCACATGGGTGCTGTCCCTGCCAGCTCAGAGGCAGCGCTGCAGGCAGGCAGACCTCCCTTGCCCTGCCACCCGCTCTCTGAAGGGGTGGAAGGGAGGTCCATGTGCTGGAGGATTGGAAACAATGCAGGATGGGGGCAGAGCATAGGACTCATGAAGCAGGAACATTTGGGTCGCGTGTTAGCACTAGAAGCCTGCCAGAAATGGGACAAATGCAGGAGTGCAATTAGTGACCCGTATTCCTGGCTGTTTCCAGGGAGCGTTCATTCCCCCTTCCCAGCTGTGCTGGGGTGGAGGTGAATTTGCAGTGCAGCGGGAGCACTAACAAGTTAATGTTTAACATTATTATTACCTCATCTTCCAGAGGCTCCTTCTAAACATAACAATTGACGACAGGCTCCTGATAGTTCGGAGAAGACCGACCTCAGCCCTAAGACTATGATGAATATGATTTCCCTTCCCCCTCTGTTTTGATTTTCTGCTCTGTTACTCCAGAGCATTGGCTGGCCATGACCCCTGGCTGCTTTTTCTGTAATTACCAGCTCCTGCCAGATTTACTGTGGAAGTTAATGTCTGTTCCAGCCAAGTCAGCCCCACTGTTATATTGTACGAGACAGTAACCCCTTCAGTACAGGCAGAGCTCTGGTGAAGCAAAACAAAAGAGTCAGGAACGGGGCTTCTTGAAGCCCTGGGGAAAGTTTCACGTGCTTGACGTGGGTGCTGCATTAACAGGAGCACTTGCATTGTGCTATCTTCCTTGGGGTCTTTGAAATCCTTCCAAGCACGAGGGGTGCTCAGTGTGGAAACAACAAGAAAGCAGCTTGTACAAGAGTTTACTCTGACAAACTCTCAGGATTTGCTCTCAGTCCTCTATGCGCCTCTGGGCCATTTCTTTAGAGCATGGTCTGGTGGGACTTGCTTTAATAAATTAACATTCTGGACATTTACCCTTAAAACTGGAAGGATTTTTTTCAGATGTTGTTTTTACAAGCAACTTGCTCAAACAAAGCCTGCTAAACAGGGCAAGATTCAGGCTCAGATGGCTGTCCAGCAGATGCACAGGCTCAGCTTTGGTCCAGCCATCAGAAACACCCAGTTCTGCACTGACAGGTTCTGCCGGGCTGATCAGAGCAACTCCTGGGCTGCACTGTCTTCAACAGTATGCAAGAACATTTTAAATGTCTGTGGAAGGTGAAACATAATTGAAACATAGTCAGGGGCTAAATGCTGTTAAAATACAATCCAGATTCTGATAGAAATTATATTCAGCTATGTCTGGAATAATTCCATCCAAGCCATCGGAGCTGTGGGGTGCAAATCCTGTGCCATGAGGTCATGAGGAAACTAGATGAGCAGCCTTCGTATGGTGTGCACCACAGGAACAAGAAGTGGCCACCACAGCAGTGTGCACTGTCAGAAACTTCTGCTGCAGACACAGCTGGGAGATAATGATGAGGAATCAAAAAGATCATGCAAGTAGCAGTCTGCTAACATGGCCCATTACTATGGAGGGGAAGACACTAAGAATAGAGCAAGTAGGCTTGAGAAAGACATTTGCAACAAATTCTGCTCTAGGACTCTCCCATATTTCTGTTTAAGATTTTGCAGACAGATGCACAGCATGTGTGTGTCCTGTTATTCTTTGTGTTTTAGACTGATATTTAGATATTTGGGACAATATGCACACATTAGGTCTGTGCATTGGACTTACTGGGGTGACTTCTGGATACCTGTCTAAGACTGAGATGTGCTGCAGCACAGCAAGGGGCTTTTGACCTCCTGGGAAAACTTAATATTCAGAAAACCATGAGAAATCCATAAATCTTAAAGAAAAGAAAAATAAAAAAAAAATCCAACTGGAGATATTTGTCCATAGAAAAAGAGAACACATCTGAAAATGTGTATATATGGGCAACCCTAGTCTTCACCACAATTTGAATCTGTGGCTCATGGCAGATAGCCTATGATTCTTGAGGGGAAAAACAGCACTCTCTTCTTCACCAACATCATCAGAGCCAGCTTTTGGGTTTGTGGGGCTGCGAGTGGGACTGGGCACCAGAACTTCTTGGAAGTAGAGGCTCTCTGCTTATTCCCACTGTGGAAGCCAGGACTGGAGCCATGCCAGGACAGTGGGGCTGGGAGTAGCAGTTTGATATGTGGGGGCTCACAGAACTCAGCTTTTGGGCAAAAGAACCACCAGTGACTACAGACACAGCTGAGGTATAAAGACCCACTGGCTATCTGCATCCAGATTTGACAGGAGCTCACCTGCACTGCTGTCCCAATGGGTGGGGACAGTGTGGGTCCTGGGCTCTCCTGGGCTGTCTGCCTTTCTGCACTGGTGGAGAACAGGAAGGGAAGATCTGCACCCTGGTGATGTTTTGGCAGTGGATTGCAAAACACAAGCAAGAGTAAATGCAGAGTATCCCTATCAGAAACATGGGGAGATGAAAGTCATCTGCATCACCCTGGGCACCAATTCTTAACCAGAACCAGGAGGAGGCTCACCCACCAATCTCTAAACACCAGGCTGAGTGAGGACAGTGAAGGGGACCCTGCATGGGCCTCTCAGTGATGAAGCAGACCTCAAATCTTTTCTAGCCTGTGAAACAACCCAGTGGCCTGTCACGCGACGAGGGGACGTGTCTGGCAGGCTGGCCCTGCGAGATGCAGGGTCTGTGGCAGGAGGCCATGGCGTCCTGGCTGCCCGCCAGCCCGCGAGGCTCTCCTCCTCCAGCAACCTGCCAATCTGCCGCCCCTGGACGTGCTGTCGGGGAGCAGAGAGCAGCCTGGCCCCACGCTGTGCTCAGGCGTGAGGTATTTATTATCCCAGCAATGAGAAGGTGGGAGTTAGATCTGTGAGGAAGGCAGGGATTGGCTCTGCCCTTGGCACAGGGCATGCCTGAATTGGGGACCGGAGGGTGCTGCAGGAGCCATGGATAGCACTGTGGATGGAGTATCTCTTTTCTCAAGGTACTCCAATGTAAACAGGTGACTGCTGCGAGTTGCTAAAATAATCCATGTCAGTACAGAGTACAGACACCGTTGCCCTCTCCCTTCACTGCTTAGGGTGATGCCTCAGCTCAGTTCCCAGGAGATCGCCCCACAGCTCCCGCCCTTGTCCCCCAGGTTGGCAAGATCTGCATCACTGCCTGCAACGTGCTGCGTGCAGTGTGCAGGACACAGGCACATTTGGCTGCCCTCTGGATGCCACCGCAGGTTTTTGGGAGCACCCTAGGCTGCCCCTGTGGGAGGCTATGCAGACACGGAGCAAGGCCATTAGTGTCCATGGGTGAACATCGAATGGGGTCTTGCTCTCCCTTGCTGCTCTGTAGATGCAGAAGCCCTGCACAGATATGTATTGCATGAGCCGAGTTGTTTCGAGGCACACTTGTGAAGCATCTCACAGGGTGTCAGGGAATCACCAGGGCTGGGCTGACCACTGGCTGCTGCAGCTGGCTGGGTACCTGCCCCTGGCTGTGGCTTGTACCCACACTGCTGAGAGGAAGGAAGATCTTGTTCCTACCTCGGGGCAGTGATGCTGTGCTGGACTTTGCAGGCAGGGAGCACCTGCTGTCCACCTTGTGAGGGAACAGGACTATTGCTTCTATCCTTCATCCCTTGTCCCTTTGGTATGAGGTATATGGCTGGACATGTGGGAATCTTTCAGGTATTTCCATGTGAGGAATAGCACACGATGTTATATGTAACATATAAACATATGTTAGGGGCCATTTGCAGCATTTTCACTTTACCAGTGCAGAGTTTAAGAGTCTCCAACAGCTGCAGCCTGGCCTCCTCTTGGGTACTCAATTTCAAACCTTCAGCTTCACAGTACTGTGAGAGCTGGATTGGCAAAACATGAGTTAGACTCTCTTGATCTTATATCACTCTCTGTCTGATTTTTAAAATATGTTTTCTACCAATATTGAAATGTGAAATATATTGCCAGCATCTTCTTATGTGTCTTCAGGTGCAAGCAAACATGATGGGAAGCCCTTGAACAAGGGCAGGAGTGGGAGGTAGTTCTGTCAGTTCCATTTATGATGTTGACTGGGATTTGCTTAATTTGTTGAGTTTGACTGCAGTTTTCATGCTATTTTGCGGTGGCTACATATTTTGTTGAGTAACTATTTTAATAGTTACAGCCTAGGATAAGAGCTTTCTGTGTCTGTAAATTAATGGTATAGATAGGCAATTTGTCAGTTTGAAGCGCTGAAGAAGTACACCTACATTGCTGTGCTGATAAATACAAATACCTACATGCAGACTGTTTATTGTTTATTATTGGCAATCACACATACTGGAAAGCCTGTGTAGTGAAACCCTCCCTGTCATAAACACACTCAGCTATCTGGTCATCAAGCTGTGGGGTTTTTCTTGTTGGGTTGGAGGCTGACACCAAACCCAACAACAGAACAAAAGCTTGGTCAGAGGAAAGAGTGTTTGCTGTGTATGAAGTGAGTTTTGATTCATTCCCAAGCTCAGATGCTGCTTTGGGAAATATATTCTCTTCAGGCCTCTCACTGTGACTCTATAAACAGAGGCAGCAACGGGCATTTGGAGGCACTAAAAGTGATTTAAATGATCTGGCCTGGGACTTTTGCCAAGCAGCACCTCCTTCTGTTTGCTGCGGGGGCTTTTCTGCCCTTCTGCCCTCCTCTTTGCTGGTGGGTTAGTTTTTTTTTTTTTGTTTTTTTTTTTTTTTTTGTTTTTGTTTTTGTTTTTGTTTTTGTTTTTGTTTTTGTTGGTTTTTTCTTTTTCTTCCATGCAAAATTTTTTGGGACTATCCTTTGAGACAATCTCTTTCTCCTAAAAGAAGAAGAAGAAGAAAAAAAAAAAAAGCTTCTTGCTTCTCCAGATGGACAGCTGCTCCCTGCTCCTTTTGATGTTGCTTTTATCTGCCAGGCCAGTGCTCTCTCACCCTCTCCCCTCCCCCGGAGGCAGTTTCCATGGGGGTCTCATGGGAGCTTTGTCTCTCACATGTGTTTAAAGAGAAATGTGGAGCTGACACAAAGGCTCCACAGCTCGACCTTTCGCCCTCCGGAGTTATGAGGGCCATAAAGCTCGAGTCCCTGGTAACAGCGCCGATGACCAGGGCAGTTCTGGACACAGAGCTTTTTTGGCAGAAAATTGTTTAACTAAAAATAGTTCTAGGAAGGAAAATAAAAGGTTGTGCAAACTAAACAATGTCTTTTATTGCCTTATTTGGTGTTACTGGTAATTACACGAATTTCTTTGGTATGGCCAGAGGCAGATGGCTTCACTGCATTTAGTACCAATTTTGAAATGCAAGGGGCACAGATAAAAAGTGACACTTGCTGAGGTGCTGGGGACCAAGCCTGTGCTCACTGGCCTGCAGATGCAAGAGGTGAAGGTCACTCTGCTGCAGCACCTGGTGTCTGGCAGAGCTCAGTGGAGGCCCTGGCTGAGGAAAAACCTCCAGGCATCAAGGCTTTCTCTGCCAGGCAATGGGAGAGCTGCTGGAGAGGAGGAACCTCAGAGTCCAGCCAAGGGCTGAGGAGCTGCCAAGCCAGCCAAGGAGCAACTCTTAGCCTCAAGTGTCAAAGAATATTCAAGTGTCTTAGCTCCAGAGCAGATGAATGGATAGTTTTTCCCTTATTGCTCACACTTGTGAGGCTGTCCTGGACTAGGTGTGCACCCTGGGAGCCTCCTACCACTATTTGTGTCTTTAGTAGTGCCATCTTTCTCTTGTTTTTACTTCTTATTTGGCCTAGCTAGCAGCAGATGTTAGATCCATGTGCTCCAGGGTTTACATAAAAGGTTCACTAATATTTGCTCTCCTGCTGCAGCTCTTACCTTTGCATAAAATGGGCCAGATATGGAAAGAATGGGAGAAAAAGTCCCTATGCATGAGTTGTATCAAGTGCAGAAGTTTGGAAGCTCCCAGGCAAATGACTTGCCCAGGACAGCTGGAGGCTAATGACAAAGCTGCTCTCCTCAGAGTTGCTGAACACCAGAAGAGAAATTCAGAGGTGGATCCTTCAGTTCCTTATGGGAAACTCTAATGCTTGAATGTGAAAAAGGATTTGTGACAATGAAGTCCCGTTGCCCCAGATTTCTCTTCTCCATGTCAAACTTGCTGTAGTGTGGCCTGGTCTTTCAGGCAGTGGTTTGACGGTGTGCATGAAGATGGAGAAGGAGTTTCAAAATGTTTATAGAATCTAAATATTGTGAGAAATTGCCTCATTCTCTTTTGGTAGCAGGTTGTTTGGAGGCAGTGGCCACCTGTTACATATGTATGTGGGGGTGTATCAGCTTGATGGAGTTCTTATCAAGGCTTAGGGCTATGGCAGTAATAAGACATTTCCCAGGAATCTTTCCTATAACTTTTGTTCTTCTAAACCAGATAAAGTGGGGGTCACTTGCCGTGCAACAGAGGGATAGGCTTTTCCTACTCACAAAAAATTTCAGCAGGCTTTTATTTTAAGTTAAATAAAACAAAGCCAAGAAGCAGGGGGGACAGGGGGAAACCAAGTCTCAAAAGAAGGAAAAACTTCAATGATTTATGCTGAGACATATTGTGTTTTTAACCTAAATACAGCTACTGTTAGAGCAGACAGGGAGAATTTTTACACCATAAGGTACACACAAAAAACAAAGACAGCGTCTCTTCCACTTGCATGATCTCTCACCCTGGTAGTTTTTTGCTTGAAATGAGTAGTTTTGTGTCAACATAAGTAAAACTCCCTGTGCAACCATGCACCAACAACCACATGCAGTAATTCTTCATGTAGCTACGTTTGTCTGCCTGTCTTGCATGATAAGGTGCACATATGCACTATCATATTTCTTCCTATAAATCTCCTTTTCTTTTCAGAAAGTTGTAAACCTAAAGATAACAGCACACACTCTCTTAAAGCAAGGTTGACATTGAAATCCTTGGCTTAAAAATGTTGCCTGAGGGAAAAAAGTCTCCATCAGTCCAAAGGCAGCAGATTTGGCTCATATGCCAATTGTCACTCTCCCACCACACCACGGGGAGCATGCTGGGGGAAGGAATGGAGCAGAAAAGGAGTGTGAAGGGCAAGCAGTTCTTCGAATCTGGCTATCCTTCAGTGGTATATGAGCCTTGAGGGGATCACATGATGGGAATAGAGCAAAACAACCATCTAGCTCCTCTAAATCACATCACCTTGTGGAATCAGTGGACACAATCTCTTCCCTCCCATATATCATCCTCACACCAGACAGTTCTCAAATGCAGAGGAGAACTGAGCAGTTCTGCTCTAAAGCATGAGTCTGTGGTTAATAACAGATGATCCTAATCACTGCTCCTGGAGCCCAGGGCTAGCTGATAACTCTCTCTTCTGACTACTGACCCCCATAATCATCTCATTCCTGAGAGGGAGCAGATATTGTGAATGATGGGTTTTAGCAATTGGGACAAAAATAGTCCTCCTTTTGCTCAAGGAATTCAGATAGCAAACTAAGGGAGAAGCGAAGAGGCTGAACAGCCACACTTCAGGGCTGGGAAAGATCTTCATCATTAATCTGGATTTGTCACAGGTTTGCTCTCAGTGACCTTAGGCAAATTAGTTAGTCTCACAGCCCCATTTTCCTCCTCTGGAAAAATCGAGATAATAATAGACAGCAACTCCAGAATGGCACTATGCGGATACATCATTAACTGGTATATTTATAATAAGTGTTGAATTTTCCAGAGATACAATATTAACAGCTGAGAAACACACTTTGCTGAACCCACTGCTTTCCTCAGAGAGTGGTTTCAGTGCTTCTGCAGCAGCCCTTGAGGCTGCAGTGCCACTGAAGGGCAGCCTTACCAGCTCTCCACTTACACTTTAAAACCACTGTGCAGGCAGCAGCACAGATGCAGCTGCAAGAAGAAACCACACACCACACTTGTGCAGGTGCATGTGGGCCCCAGTGGGGAAGAATATTAACTATTTCCTGGTAATAGGGACACAGAGGTCCTTCACACAGCTCAAATAATCTCAGCACAGTTCCAGGACATGGCCTGTGTGGGAAGCTGCTATCCGAATGAATACACAACTGTGTTTAACAGATCCTAGCTTACTTAACTGCAGACTGGATGCTGGATTCTCTTTCAAATTCAGCTAGGTTTGTGCATTGCGACCTGTATCTTCAATGTGGCAGGAAAGCTCTCATCCTATAACTTCCATTAATATTAGTTTAAACCTTGGTTTCTAGAAGGCATAGTTGATATTTACCCCAGGATTTCAAGATCAGATCCATTTTGTGTAGCAAGCTGATCATATTCTTTGCATCTCTTCTTGACAAAAAATTGCAGCAGGATCATTCTTTGCTTCTACTAGGTACCTGGGAACTAGAAGAAAAAAATAATAATTGATGATTTTTTAAGAATACTTTTATGTCTTTGGGAGAAAATTATTTAGTTATATTCTTCTAAAATATTCTTTAATTGTAAATATTGTATGAAACTGCATTCTTATTTGGAAAAGTAACTAGTCAAGTTTCCTTTCTCTGAAAAGACTGAAGTGAGAATGAGGCCTCCACTATGAATGCATGCAGCTACATTTAAAAATAATTTTCTATTAAATTGCTTCCAGTTATCTGCTTTTCTATAATATTAAGATGCAAAACTAGGCAAAGTAGATTTCTTTATACACTAAATATCTGTAAACCTATTAGGATCGGCTGAGCTGAAGCTGCTAGAGGAGATAATGATGTTCTGCTGAAACACAGCAGTGTTTCAGTGAACCCTGATGATGACAATACATTGAAATAACAACATACGGCCTTGCAATCCACCCACACATCATCATGCATCACACCAGAAATGTCACAATATGCTGATGGTAAAGTTTCTCTTCTAAAATCACAAAGCTGGCAGCTCTAGCTGCAATGCTCACAACAAACTGTCCCTTTTCATTTCATGTCTTGCTGGTTTCAACTGTACCCAGGATCTTTCTTGAGATGGTGATGGTGGATGCCTCATAGCATTTAAAAATGGGATGCAGAAACATACTTAGCCATCCAAGTTTCTGCTCTTACAGAGCCCCATCTGAACAGTAGGAGTCTGTAAAATGAGGCAGAAAATCTAGCAAGAAAGAAGTCTGGCACCAGATTTCCATGCTGCCTTGATTTCAAGCAAGAAGTAGTCTCTGTATTTCAATTCTATTTGAAATATAACTTCTTTAGGGTTCCAAATGCCTTTGCACTTAAAAATGTTTGAAAGCTGAGATTTGGCATGAATTTCAGAAAAGGATTTAGGGTGGTAGTTATTGCTATTATGGCAGAAATGGGATTTTATCTTCCATCTGTGCCATCATAACAGAATGGTTAAGAAAACTTTTGTTTTGTATGCCTCCTTGTATATTTGCCTCCTTGTCTGATAAATAAGACAACACATTTTTCACAACTATCTTCGACATTCTACCACTGATGGAGCTAAAGGGGAAAGGTTTTAGGGAAAAAAATGCTGAAATGGATCAGGCTGAATCCAAAGAGGGCCTGCCTGTGTTAAGGTTGGGATCTGTATGGAGTTTTGGTTTCTCTACCCTAAATTCTAACGTTGATAACCTCTGCTTAACTCTGTAAATGCCTGCTTTCAACAGGTGTTTCAACTCTTAACATACACAGAAAAATCCTATTTAAGCACTCTTACAGTACTTACCAGCACTTCAGTGTTTGCAGGCCAGAGAACTGTGACTACTACTTCATGTTGACAGTAGTGGAGATCCACACACAAAATATTTCCTCTCTCTACCATTCCCTCCTTTTCCCTGTTGGGCTGGATGATAATGCTTGCTGATTTTTGCTGGGGATTTTTTCCCTCGAAGAGCAACACTGATGATGATGAACCTGTGTTTTCACACCACAGCTTGGCAGCTGCAAGTCATCCCAGGATATACACTAGATGCCACAAAGTAATTGACAGTCTTAAACATGGTTGAGTCCATTAGGGTTCCTTCCATCCTAACTGAGAGAGATCTCATTTCATGTTTTTAAGATGGACATAATTCCCACCTGAAGGGTTTAAAATTCCCATTTCCCTCCTCCCTAGAAAATGTGACAATGATCAGAGGAGAGACTGGGGTGGGACATTTCTTCTCTTGGAGGTCTTCAGCTGGGAAGGGAAAGAAAACTGGATATGTCAGAAAGAAAATAAAACTGGTTATGATGCCTACTGGCTAGGACACACACTAGCCAGAGCCTTGGTTTCCCTGCCCTGCTCAGGATTCCTTGTGCATTTTGCACTAGGCAGCTATTGTATGACGTACCTAAACATTCCTGGGATCCCTGGGCATGGGGAGCCCAGGATGTCTCTTACCATCTGACTGCAAACTAGACAGCTATACACTTTCCTTTTGCTCCAACTAATATGTAATCCTTTCCTAAAGCTGGCTTTCCCACAGGAGAGTTCAGTGGTACCTCCAGATTTCTTGTTTGGTAGCCAGAGTGCTGTAAGCAGCTGTGGCTTTATGGAGGGTAGGAAAGGGCAATAACAAAGCTCCACTGCATTTCACACATCTGGCCAGCTGCACCTGCTAAGATATCACATGAACTACATGATGTGACAGTGGCAATGTGACTGACTGTGTGCTACATATTTCCTGCTGCACTTAGATCCAAGGTGTGTCTGTCCCTGCGACCTAGAAGGTCTGAACCTCCTCTGGCTCCTGGTTTCTGCTCAATGAGACTGAAAATTAGGTATCACACAGCCCTGCAGTGACAAGATTTCTCTTTTGGACTCAGAAAGTGTAGTGTGTGAGTGAAGCCTAATTATATTTTAGTGTTATTCAGCCCTCAGTCTTTTAGATGATACCGCCAGCAATATTTGCAGTGATTTCCAATGATTTTGTTAGAGCAGAGATATTTTGTTATGAGAACTCCCATCCCCCAGCCCCTGAACTGAGCACACAGGTTTCACACTGCAAAGGCAAGAAGCCATTCCTCAGCAGAAACAGCTTTGGATGGCTATTGTGCACAAACAGATTTAGAAACAGAGAAGAGTCTTACGGACCCCATTAGTGATCAATAGAGTCACTGTTTCCTGAGGAATGGCATGTCATACATATAAAAATAAAGACACTATAAAAAAGCAGTATAAAAATAGATGTGATGCAGTGCATGGACTTCTTAGCAAAAGGACTTTGGGTTCGGGAACTTCCTGTAGAGACATGCTGCATCTTCTCCTTGTTGATATAGCAGGGGAAATGAAAGACCAGAAACACCAAGGGTGGGAATTAAGACTGTTTTCATTTCCTCTTTCTTGTTTGTTACTTGGTCTTTCTCTAGTAAAAGAAAAAAAAGACCAAAAACAACCCAACAACAAAAAAACCCAGCTGCACCTGGGGTTTTACATAAATTTTCTCTTGCACTTCAACTCATTCTCCTCCTGGCAACACTGAACTCCAGCAAAATACGGTGCACTCTCTCTTTAAGAGTGACTGCTCCCTGCCCAGCTGTTGACTTGCCTGAAGGTGAGACCTCTGCTTAAATTCATGGCTCCAGCTGTCAAAAGCAAAGAAAAGCAGCTTTTCCTTGGCGGCTCTCTGCTTTGGGTAGAATTTGACATCTTCCTCAGTCAGCAGAATTTAATCAGCATCAAGTGCCCACAGCCACTCAGCTCCACCACTGCTGGGGCTGGGGCTGGGGAACCAGACTTGCAAAGAAGAAGTGGGGGAGAGTCCTCAACACAGCAGGCAAAGGCACAGGCACAGTCACACATTTCTGTGGGAAATCCAAAGTTTGTCACTGTCTAGAGAGAGCCTCATTATCCTATTTGACTTAAGAACTGCTGTTATCATGCAGTAACCTTACCTGACTCAGAGTCTGCCATGTCCTCCTGAGAAGCTGAGAGCAGTAAATGGATTGAGTTATTGACAACTATGATACTGATTTCCAAAGTAAACCTGGTGAAATGGGCTCAGGTATATGGTTTCCCAGACTTGAGTGGAACAAGTAAAGCCAAGGGACCAACTCCAGATATTGTTATGCCTTGCTTGCCTTCCTCCTGGGGAAAAGAGCACCTTAAGATGCCAACAAATTAATGATCCAGCACGTCAGAAAATTGTTAAGCCGAGTGCCTAACCTATAAAACCCAGCATCTGATCCATTCATGAACCTCAGATGATCAGATCAGACGAGAGTGTGCACACACAGACTTCCCTATGGACATGCTACAGCAGGAGGCCATTTGGTTTTTCTCAGTACTGTCACCTGCTTCCTGCAACCAAGGCCCCAAATCCTGCAGAGAGAAACACACTGGGGACAGATTGGAATAAGGTGAGGTGAGGCATGGCAGTTCCCAGTCCAGGTATAGACTCTGTGCCGTTTTGGGACTGCATTGTGCTGTTACTGGGAGCCAGCCTAGCTGCCCCAAACTCCTATTCCTCCCACCTAGAATACTGCATCCAGCTCTGGGTCTTCAGCACAAAAAGGACACAGACCTGTTGAAATGGATCCAGAAGATGGCCAGGAAGATGATCAGAGGGCTGGAGCACCTCTCGTGTGAATAAAGGCTGAGAGAGTTGGGATTGTTCAGCCAGGAGTAGGCTCTGGGGAGAGCTTACTGTGGCCTTCCAGCACCTAAAGGGGGCTACAGGAGGCATGGAGAGGGACTTTGAACAAGAGCATGTAATGACAGGACAAGTGGGACTTGCTTTAAACTGAAAGAGGGTAGGTTCAGGTTATATATGAAGAAGAAACGCTTTACCATGAAGGTGTTGAGACACTGGAACAGGTTGCCCAGGGAAACTGTGGATGTCCCATCCCTGGAAGTGTTCAAGGCCAGGTTAAATGGGACTTTGAGCAACCTGTCTATTGGAAGGTGTCCCTGCCCATTGCAGAAGGGTTGCGATGAGATGATCTTTAAGGCCCCTTCCAACCCAAACCATTCCATGATGTTGGGGGACTCACTCAGAGCAAGACAACTGCTGTTACAGCAGAAGTGTGCATGGGGTGCTTTGTCAAGGAGACCTCGCATTAGTGCTTATCTATATAGAATAACCTATTCACAGTAAAGGCACTTGTCTGTACATTTTCAACACTCACACTCCAGGCATTCTCATAGATGCAGTTCATTTTCTAGCACCTGCAGCTATTACCCATTTCCTGACAATATCATCATGCCCACGGAGGAGAGGAAGGACATTTTGGGTTGTTCGGAGGTTTGTTTGTTTTTTTTTAGTGTTTACCCCTTCCACCTGTTGGATATTAGCCTGCATAATGGCCCCGAGTTAAGGCAAAAGAGGCGGCTGCTGGGAGCAAACAGGAAATGAAGCAATACCCAAGGTAAGGCAAGCAAGGGCAGCAGAGAAGCAAGTGGGGATATTAACTGGTGAATATCCACATGCCTCTAAGCAGAGGGGTGATTTTGCTCTCCCCAGACCCAACCTATGTATCAGAGGGACACTAAAGACTGGAATGCCCTCAGCTAGGAAAGGAGTGAGAAAGAAGGAGATGGGTAAGGGGGGAGATGCTGCCAGTGCAGGTGGGAGTGCAGGTAAAGGCTTGCTGCTCAGGGAGTGGGGGACAGCTCGCAGGTGCATTGCAGCCCAGCAGCTTGACAGTGATCAATGTAGAGCTCCGGCTGTGAACTGTGTACTCTCGCAGCCTGTAGCCATGAATGTGGTGGTTTTTTTTCCCCTGTTCCTTTGTATTTGGGGAATGAACTTCATAAAACCTGCATTCATCGTTTCTGCTCAGCCACATGACAAACTTCTACTGAACTGTGTCCTGGAGGGGTGATGCAGCCACAATAACAAGATCCCTCCTGCTCCCGTCATTAAGAGCACTGCATTTCTCATGTCACAGAGCTGGGGGAGGGGACCCAGAGCAGCCGAGGAAGCAAATCCCGCTGAGGATACTGTTTCAGTATGAAAGAGATCATTACCGCAGTGCATTTACCTACAGAACTCATCAAATGCCCTATCAAAAGACATACTTTTAATCTTATCATAATATCGCTCATCTTTCTCAACATTTGCCTTCCAATAAAGCTGTTACTGATAAGCAAACTTACAATCTTTCTCCCCTTCTTAAGCCTCTTTAAAACTTTGCAGTGCTGAAAGGAACAATGCTGATCTTGTGTTGTGCCTGAAGCCTCTTCTTCTCCAATGATATCGCCTGTATAGAGCAGCTAACTGAACACATCTGTTGAACGTAATTTGAATGCTGAATGTTTGTTCTATATGTATTATCTTCTATGTTACTTGGAAAGAGTGTGTCTAATTTTTTTAAAAAATTATATTATTTGTGAAGGTGGTTTTCTACTGTCAGCTAAGCTCAGCAACGGGTGAAATAGAGTGTGTAATTTTTTGGGTAAAATGTTGTTATTGACTAATGATGTATATATATTATAATATATATGTATAATATATTATATTGTATATAATATGTGTATGTTTAATTATTTTAGTAGTTCTTCCCTGCCCCCTGTAACTAGAAGAGGCAATACCCTCATTCACAAGCAGATCCTCAGTTATCATTCACTATAATGCAGTTTCATGGAAGGAGATGAACAAGCTTTGTGTCTCTAGGATTACCTGCTGTACAGCACTCTGCTTGTGGGAAAGGGGCCAACTAATATTGTTGGATTACAGAATAGATGGCAATGACTTAAAAGTATTGTCTTTTGGGATCAGAAATATTTTGCTAGAAGTCTTAGAACTTTCATTAAATTTAGTGACAGCAACTGGCATGGACTACTTTAAAAAGTACACATTCAGCAAATGTCTGCTGAGAACGTTTTTCTACCAACTCCATTTTATCTGTTTTCTAAAAAAAGTCCTCTAGATTCTGACACAGTCAGATTGCTGTGGCATGCAAAAATACCAGTGTTAGCTGAACCCTGGTAATTGTACAAGCATGTGCTTTTAGCTGGGGCAAACACAGGATAAATGACATTAACACTTCCCTTGGGTATAGGCTAAATATACTTCTCCTCTCAGGAGGAGGCCTGATTGCAGGTCCAGCAGGGCAGCCTGGCTATTGAGCAGTAACTATCTGAGCTCAGCATGAAGATGTGTCCTAGCTTGATGCAAAGCCCCGCTCCTTCCCAACAGTGACAACAAGAGGCCTTCCTTTGTGGCTAACCTGGTGAGTAGAGAGGGAAAGTATATTAGTGTTATTTAATTTGCATTACTGTGATACTTAAGAGCTCTGGTTTGGATTAAGGACATTTTTTGTGCTAAGCTGTATTTAAACACACACAAAAACATGACACTGTCCTCAGGAGCTGCCTGCCTTACAGAAACAGACATGGAAGTCAGGTATGGTTTCCTGCTGAGGTTGGGCTTTGTCTTCCACAGCACCTTGTGCTGTGCCAAGCATGTTGTCATTGTTGCAGGCCCTCCATATCTCACAGCCCACACCTCAGCCTGCTCCTGCCTGAACTGGTAACTCAGCCCATGCCTGTGTTTGTGTAGTATGCAGTAGGGTACTCAGAAAGATACTTGAGGCCAAATGGGACAGACCTCCTGTTTTAAGGGTAGCTACAAGAAAACCCCAGGTACTGCAGTTCTGAGTGGGAAGAGCTTGAACTGGCTGAGCGTGGAAAACAAGCACTTAGCACTAGGCAACGCAGGGGTCAGGAGAAGGCAGAGTTGATCTGGCATGGGCAATACTACAAGACCCCTTGGGAGTGCTGCATGCTTGATGCATGCAGGATGACTAAATGGCTGCAGGGCTTGTCATCCCATGGGGAGTATCTCTCCATCAACTCTGAGGCAATCCGTTAAAAAGCAACAACAACAAAGCTGCCTTTGGAGGCAGCAACTAAAGGAGGACCAGTGAGGAGAAGTTATTTTACCCTGTGAGAAATGGTTATTTGTTTTGCCTGTAGGCTGTTCGTAGGACTTTGGGCTTTAGCAGAAGTATCACAGAATGTTAAGGGTTGGAAGTGACCTTAAAGATCATCTAGTCCCAACCCCCACCTTCCACGGGTTGGGACACCTCCTACTAGACCAGGTTGCTCAAGGCCTTAGAAGTCCTACCTTCTTCCCTAACACTTCCTCAGTAATGGTGAGTTATAAGCAATATCTGTCTTTCAAAATAGTGATCCTTCCTTTACCCTATGAAGGAATGGTAGCATGATTCCTGAGAAGGAACTGGATGAAAACCTGTTGGGGTAATACCCAGTGTTCAGTGGCCTATAGTGACAGACTCGTATTGGTGTGCATCCAAATGGTACTTGGATTTATCATTTTCTAAAAGTAAGCAAAGACCTCTCTGTGCAGCAGTCTTCTAATTTCCCCTCTTTCTCTCAGCATTAAAGACCTGACTACATTGCTCCTCATAAACCTAGACTCATAGAATATGCCGAGTTAAAAGTATGATACCCCCCGCCCCTGCCAAGAGCCACGCCATGTGCATGAGGGCATTGTCCAAATGCCTTTTGAACTCTGGTGCTGTGACCACTTCCCTGGGGAGCCTGTTCCAGTGCCCAGCCACCCTCTGGGTAAAGAATCTTTTCCTAATACCTAACCTAAATGTCCCCTGACACAACTTCAGGCCATTCCCTCAGGTCATATCATTGGTCACCAGAGAGAGAGATTGGTGCCTGCCCCTCCAATTCTCCTGACAGGGAAGCAGCAGGCAGCTATGAGGTCTCCCCTCAATCTCCTCCTGGATGCACACCAAGTGACTCCATGCACTACTTTTCTGGTTTCCCCTCTAGAATCCTAACCATCTTTGTAGCCCTGCTTTGGGCACCCTCTAGTAGCTCTGTATACTTCTTACACTGTGGCACCCCAACCTGCCCCCAGCACTGGAGGAGAGGCTGCCCCAGCTCAGAGCAGAGCAGGACAATCCCCTCCCTTGCCCGGCTGTGATGCTGTTCCTGATGAACCCCAGCACACCCTTGGCCCTCCTGGCTGCCAGGGCACTGCTGGCTCATGTTCAACTTGCCACAGACCAGGAGCCCCAAGACCCTTTCCAAGCATTTTTGCTCTCAAGCGTCTCGTTCTCTGGTCTGTGTGTACACCCAGGTTTGTCTTATCCCACGTGAGAATCTGGCACATGTCTTTGTTGAACTTAATTAGAAAACTTATTTAGAAAAGCTATATTTCTTTTTATAGATAGCCAGTCAATTTGGTTGTGTTCAATATCTACAGAGTGCCCATCTGGACAAAGTTCACCAATATGCCTACAGCATCATTTACATGTATGCTGCTTTCAGCTATTTTGTCTTGTGGGTTAAACAAGTTATGTGGGCAGACTGATTCCAGGAAAGCATTTACATATCAAAAGATGTAAGAATTCTCAAAACTGGTATAAGCTTAATAAACAAGCATCCTCAGGTGTTGTTCAAGATTGGTTTGGTTTTGTTCAGAAGGAAGGATGCAATGCAGTCAAGGTGTTGTGGTCTGACTGATAAACCAGTTCTGATCAAGATGGGGTGCAGAGCCTACACCACTTAGCTAACCTCACAGAAGTGAAGCAACTTGCCTTTTCTTTAATGTGTTGCACTCTGGCTCACTCCTGTGATCAGTCACTCCCCAATAAAAATACACATTTTTACTCTTGTAGACAAAATGTATAAACATTTGACCCCTGGAAATATGATATACAGCTAGAGACAGCCCTTGAAAAACCTGGAGTATGTACATGCATTATAAATTTCCCCTATCTCACAGGACCAGCATGGTAGAAAAAAAGATAATCGGTTGTCTCTCTTGGCCTCCCTTTCCACCCGTTCCCTCACACCCTTGCACTCCCCCTCCCTTTTACTGCGGGATGTGCAAGCACTTGTCTTGGCAAAAGCCAGTCTTGGATCTTAAAACTGTAGACAACTCCAGTGTGCTTGTGACTAGCTCAGCCTTTACCAGGCCTCTTGTCCTCCCACCCCAGCCTGCCCCACTAGCAGAGTATGTGGTGCTGGGTGTACTCTTGGGAGATGCAAGAGAGAAGCACATGAGTCCCTTGCAAGCACAAAGCTAATGCTTTCATAAATCAGAGAATGGGAAGTGTGTGTAAATGCATGTGTCCTGCTGGCAGAGCATGGCAGCTGCCATGAGCCATGGGAGAATTAAGAGGGTACTACCATTCAGTTTGGTCTTGGTCTATACTTTCAGTGGTGAAGTCAAATGAACAAGTGCTTTGTGGGCAGGTCCTTCTCTGGACTCAGGGCAGGTAACATCAGCTGATGGTGGTTTCCACCCACCGCCCACCACTACACCGTACAGAGTGAGGGTTGGTTGTTCTCCCTGTCCAGGCAATCTCTGGCATTGCTAGAAAGATTGCCTGCAAATCTTACCACCATCACCACTTGGCAGTGGCGATTTCTGGACATAGAAAACTGCCCATTTGGAGTTGCAAAGCAGCGCATCTTCCAAAGAAGCTACCAACCAACAGTTGGGTGCTCCTCTTTCAGCCACACTCAGTCTGGTCTGAATTTCAACCAGGAACCAAGATATGACAGCTTCCCATTCTCACCAGTAACTCACAATGTCCTGTCCTGATCGTTAAAGATTGAATCATTGTAAGTAAACGTGGATTCTGCTCTTAATGCATATGCATCTGCAAAGTCCATGCCAGGACTTGGGATGGAAAAGGTCTGGTGGGACCTTATGTATCATAATATGTTAATAATTTGTGAAGCTTCATCCTAAGATTGCTCTCTCTATTTCTGTCTTGTTAAATTTAATGTGAATTTTTCATATAAGCTTGTTCCCCGTGTCATTATTTCATATACCATCTTGTTCTTGTGTTCAGGTAATTATTTAGTTTAAATTACTGCTTCTCTCTCCCTGTTGCTTTCTTTTCTGACATATTTTAATCATCCTGTCCCTGCTCATTCATTCTTGTTTGGTTGCTTACAAGTCAGTTTCTTTTACAGTCCTCTAGGACAGTTTTCATTTTCCTGGTCATTGAGTAGTCTATTTTTTTTTCCATAAATATGGGTGACAAGGGCTATGTGCACTGTTCTGGATGAAGTTTTGATACTGCCTTACACAATAGTGGTAAATGCTTTTCTAATCAACTAAAGTATCTTGTCTAATATATCCTCTGGCCACGTTTACCTCTTTCATGGCTGTGTCACACTGGTGGCTCAGTTATCCTGTAATGGATAAATAAGTTTTGGTCTCTATTCACTGCTGTTTCTTACAAGTACTGTTCCCTGTCTTTGCAGCAGAAGCTCCTGCTTCCTAGGTGTATGACCTTCTATGCTGTGAATTTCTGAAGTCATCACATTTTTTCCTGGTATTCTACTCATCCTCTCTTGTTGATGTGCCATCTCTCATCTTCAGTAAATTTCAGTAACACACTGTTATTATTAATTTTATGCCTCCATCAGCCCTGCTTTAGACAAATAATAAATAACATCTCCTTAACTTTTGTATTATGCTGTTCCTGGTGGGAATCTTGTCCTTAAAGTTATAACACAAAACCTTTGTTGCAACTCCTTTTCCTCAATGGCAGTAGCTATGCATGCCCCTTTGCCCATCTATTTCTGCTTTTCTCCAGTGCAAGAAAGGCAGGAGGAAAGTAGACCTCTTAACCACACAGCAGAGAACAGAAGTGTGCTGTGATCTGATCAGCCCTGAGCAGAGCTGAGGGTAGGATCCCTAGAAGTACTTGGCAAAGTGGTTGACATACCTATGGAGGGGGACAGAAAAAGATTTCTGCTACTTGTACAGTATTCTCAAATATGCTTTGGGAGCCACTGTGGAGGCACATTTTACTGGGGTTCTGCAATACATAGCTGTGGCCTTTACTTCATGCACAGAAGAGGCTAGAGAAAAACAAAAACAATCTGGAGTTTGTGTGGCACCTCGTCTTCAGTCTGGTCAGTTCCATGGAGGAAGTCTCAGGGCTTTGCGTGCAGCGTTTCCAAACACTGAGAACAAACTCTAAGCATCTGTAAAAACCGCAGAGTGTACAGTTAATACACCCAGATGTGCTGTCAGCTCCACGGCAATGCACTGGAGTGGATGGAGTGTGTAAATCTTGGAAAGGTTAAAGCTGAGAGACCAGTGATATGCATAAAGACTCATGTTCCTTCCAGGAGAAGGAGGAGGGGGGGTGAGGTGTTATCATTCTCCATTAATCACTTACATCTCCAACCTGCCTAAATCCTCTGAAAAGAACCAGCAAAGAAAACACCAGCTGCTGTAGCTCCTACGTTTTCCTCTGTAACCACCAGTCTCCCTCCCTCCTCCCTGCCTTCCCCAGACTGTTTATTTTTACTGCTCGTGAATCAGCCAGGAACTTGCTCCCTGCAACAGGATCAACTGAGAACAAGCTGCAGATTGAATGTTCCCTGAAATCCTGGATTTATTTTGTAGCTTAGGACCAGGAGCAAAACAGTGGAGAAAAGGAGAGAAAGTGATACCTGTCTTCTTCCACACCCAGAGACTCATTCTGCAGAGAGCAGGGCTTTCCCAACTTGCTCTTCAAATGCACTGCAGCTTTCACTAGAGATTCTGATCATGCTAAGCTTATGAAAGTCACTTAAATTGTGAGTGCATTGGGTAGGGAACCATTGTTTTTATACAGGCATGCCTAAGTCCTACAGCAGCCTGAACTGCCACACCCGAACACCCCAGCACACCAAAAGCAGAGCAACACTCTCCCTTTGGACACAGCTGTGCTGTGACGTGAGAACTGCCCTGTCTTGAATAGCAAAAAGATTCCCCTTCCAAGCTCGACTGCACCATGGCTACTCCAGCTCTGACACTAGTGCTTCAGAGGCAGGGGCAGGGAAGTCCCTGTGTTAGTGAGGTCACTGCCCTGCTCAGTGAAAACCATCCTGGGTGACAGCCAGGTACATGACTGGGGTAGCAAAAAATGGTAAGTGGTGACAGAGAAGTGACTGACAGGGAGGAAAGAGCTGAAACAGAGGGAAAGAAGAGGGGAAAATGGAAGAAAAAAATTGAACTGAAACAACCCCCCAATTTTTTTTGTTGTTGTTTTGGGTTTTTTGGGGTTTTTTTTTGTTTTTTTTTTTTGTGGGAAAGGAGAAAAAGAAAAGGTAAAATCATTCTTGGGAGAATGAGTGTCTTCCTCAGCCAGGATGGGGCTGTCTCTCTGGTGCTTCTCTGAAACCACACCATCTAACTACAGCAGCCATGAGTGCAAGGTCTGTGCATTCGCCTGCCACACTACAGTCCTGGTCCATAGGAGGATAACGCTACTTATACAAAAGCAGTAGAATTGGGGGAATCAGTTTGGAATCCTGTCCTCCACAGAGCAAAAAACCAAGGAAAACTTTATTTACAGATTCCCCAAAAAATTAGCTTTCTCCAGATTCTTGTGTTCAAACAGTCTAAATACCACCCTGACATTTGCCACCCGACAAATCATGTAATCTGATTTAAATCCAGCATTTCAATTTGTACACCTCTGAAAGGCATGAAGGCATTCCCTTGTCACCAAGTGGAATGGAAATCACTGGACTTGTGCAGAGGGGTGCGTCCCCCCACGCAGCACTGCCACGGCATGCACCCAGAGGCTGAGCTGTCACTTGGGCTCTGGCCTGGTGCAGAACTACTAATCTCACACTGAAGAGGCTGGTTGCTGCCAAGACTTCTCTGCCAAAAGATAACTTTATAATAGTGATAATCAGGTGCCCTGTGATGATAAAATGCCTGTTGCTTGCCCCCATATGAGGAGTTTCTTGCTGACATGCAGCTTATTATGGCAAACCATGTTAATTACAGAAAAAGCAGTCTTTGACTGAAAAGAAGCAACAAAATCTTATCTTAGCCTAGAAGTGGAGAAAGTGCAATTAATTAATTTGTTTCTGAGTCTAACCTCTAGACATAATAGATTTTACAGCACAGCTATATATTGTAATTACAGGATGGAGCAAGTCTATTCTGTAGCTTGTGTTTGAGTGTGTAATGAGGAGTGAAAGATTGATGTTCAGTGTGGTCAGATGACTAATACACTGTTAAGAGCTGAACTGGTTGAGCAAGAGTAACAGGCACCCGAGATAGCATTTGATGTCTTGCTGAATAATGATGTTGTTTCCTATGTTAATTATCTTCCTCTAACCTGATAATTAACTTGTCCTAGGAGTACTGAGTGCAACGCAACGTTGAAGACACTGCTGCTCCATGGGTAGCTGCTGTCATGCCACTGCCCATCCCTGTGGTCTTTATTCTCCCTCAAGAACACTAGGGGATTTTCCCAGACTGCACGCAGTAGGCATGGATATATAAACACATGTGACAGATGACAGATGCCTTCTGAGAAATTGCGTTAATGATACTCTTCAGTCTTGTCTGGGAAAACAACAAAAGGAAAGACGAAGGTGAGAGAGCAACATACCTTGATTGCAAAATCATTTTAGGTAAACTTCTATCAAAGTAATTTTCAACTTAGGATTTGTGGCAGGGGTCGGGGGGGGGGGGGGTGTGTGAAACATACCCTTTTTGTAATGTTCTTCATAATGATCTAGAGTACTTTTTCTCCAATGGAGTTCAGTGCGGCTTTAGCTCTCCTGCTGTGTTCAGATGATGAAACAATGTTTGGTCATTATAAGGTTTAAGCATGATAGATGCCCTACATTTACTGTGTCTCACTTGCTAAGTTCTCTGTAAAACTTCTCTGTGTGCTTGGCAGTTTAAATCCTGGAAATTTTGCTGCTTTTTTACTGGCTTTATAACCCAATTGTAACTTCTCTGGAAAAAAAAAATCCCACACCAAAACCAACAGGTGGGGTTGAGGTTTCACTTCAAAAACAAACAGACAAACAAAAAATTTAGCAAAATTAATTCTTCAATAAGGAGGTTTCTGGCAGAGTATTCTGTAAACTTAGCACAATACTCGAACACTGTATCTTCAAAGCAATGCCACTCCTGAACTGTGAAAGCTGTAGGGGTCAGTTGTCACAGAAGTTTTTAAGGCTACAGGCAGTAACAAAGGAACTGCATTTGTAGTATCTGCATTGCTTCTGATAATTTCCTTGTCAGGATTTCATTTAAGGCTCTGTGAGCTTGATTGGCAATGTCTAGGTTACCTGCTCCTGCAAGCAGGGGTGACTCACCTGGGATTTCTATAGCCTGAGCACTAACAAAGAGCCTGTGACTTCCAATCTGCCTGGGGCTCCTGTCTGCTGCCCTGTGTGCCTTTGAAGACAACATGTATTCAGAAACAGAGGGGGAGGCAGAAATAAAGGGACAGGGAGAGCAACAAACCCAGATTACGGTTTGGGCACCTGCGTTTCCTGTTTCTCAGTGGCTCCACTCACAGTTACAATGCTTAGATTCTTCTGTTTTACAGGGGTACCCCCCCCCCCCCCCCCAACCCTTAATCTTAGAAGCAGCTTTTGATAAACAAAGCCAATAGGTGAGGTAGGATTTGGACATAGAGAGACATCACCAGAACAAAACTATGTCAAGGTAGCAAGGGATGTTGCCTGAGTGTGTAGGCAGTAGCAGGCAAGTAGGAGAGTAAAAGCACTCCATGAGCTGATAAGAGTGGATTAAGGATTTGGCACAGAGCAAACCACTAGAGAAGAAGGACATGTTTCAGAAAGGCAGAATGAGAAATCACGGCCAATGCTGTTCCTGCCCTAATGAACTGACCACTGCTGGAAACGGCTGTCTCAGGATGGTGTTGAAAACCATCGACTATGATGGACGAGATGTTTTAGGTGTTGCAAGAAGGCACAAGTGATGCTTGCTGACACTGAAGCTCCAGAGGCACTGCACATGATTCTCATTTTCTCTTTGTCAGGAGGCAGAAGAGAAGACACAAACTAGTAATATCCAGCCTGCTGTTCCAGACTCACCTATGTGAGGTCCAGGCTGTTCTTATGGCAGAGATACCTTCAAGCTCTTGTCACCTCAGCCTCAAGTGTCTCTGCCACCTCTCCTGTGCTGCCATCCACCAGCTGGGGATGGGTGTGTGAGGTGGGAGCGTCCGGAGCAGAAGGGGAAGGCAGGCGGACGGCTCATGTAGAAAACAGCTTTGCAATGCCTAGATCCTGCAGTTTTTTTCTTTCCCCCTATTGTTAAGTGGCATTGAGCGCCAGCAAAACAGGAAACTGCTTCCTCCAGCCGCTGACCCATCGAACCCAGGGCAGCTGCTGGCGGTGCAGAGTGGTCTCTCCACACCACCCTGTTCCTAGAAAGTGTCGGGACATTTGGAGGAATGTTTAAGGAAGAGCAAATTGTATTCTAAATCTTGAATAAGTAGGTACACTTGGCAGCTCTTACAAGAAGGGAATAATACTGGAAGTATCTGGCGGTAACAGTTAAAACTCTCTGTTTTTCCAAAATGAGGGCTTATGGAAGCGAGAACAATGATGTCTAAGCCAGTCTCTGTCACCTCACTCATCTGGCAACTAACTTGACTGTCCTTTTTTTGTGATGTGCAGTTCTTGTGTTGGACATTGTTACTTGAGCTATGAAGAAATTATTGTTTTACAGGCACTGAAGCTTTTGTTGTGATCCTTAAACCCCAGCAGTCCAGCCAGGTCTTGCTTTGCTGGGCATCCTCAACAGAGGCAGGAAATAGTGCTGGTGAGGTGGTAGGTGACCCTTTTCTTCCTGATACAGCAACACCCCATGGTATCAAGAGAATACATACTGCTGGGGTTTCTGTTCTCAGTCTCTGATGAGACTGCAAATGGAGGATAGCAATAACATTGTGGCTCCCTTTGTAATGTACACATCCCCAGGTGATCTCTGATATCAAGGACAATGTTATTCTCCCTGGTGACATTCTGCTGACTTAAAATTCCCACTGATTTGTCTTGGTTTCGTTTTTGGTGTTAGTTTTTTATATATTGTGATATTCTTTGATCTTTTAAAAACATACATAGTTTAAAAAAAAATCCTGTAACCTCACTGGGAATGTCTGGTGAAAATTTTTCACAAGTGCACTTCTGTCTTTCTGAAAGTAGGACACATCGATGTGAAAGAAATGATGCTCAACCTTATCTCTGTCACCTCATTACTCTTGAGCTCCAAGTTAATTACCTCCCTGATGCTTCGCACAGCTCTTAACCAGACATTTTGTGTCCACTTAAAAATCTGCCATACTAAATGAAGTGATGACTAGATGTACTCTTTCCACTCCAGAGAGGAGATGTGAGGTTTGGTAAACACCATTTCTAGAGCAGCCAGAAGGTGCATCTTGTTGTACAGGCTTGATCCTGCACTTGTGGAGTTCACAGATGACTTACAAAGACCAAGTGAAACCATGCTGAGCGCTTATGTGACAAACCCATGGTGCCGCACTCACAGCCAGAGTCTCTAGTTGATGTCAGTGTGTGCAGTGCAGTGTCACTTCCCAGCAGTGGTGGCAGCAGCCACAGGCCAAGGACCAAGAGAAGGAGGGGACAGGTGGGACAGCTCAGCTGTGTCACCTCGCAGGTGTGCTCCTTCAGAACAGGCTGTTCTTACACTCTGCTCTGCTCTACTCGCAGCTGAAAGTTACCGTGACTTATCAAAACACAAGGGTAGATGTTAAAATTGCATCTTTGTCCTTTTTTTATATGATCATTTTCCTCCAGTGTTTTGCACTGGATTTGGAGGCATGTGAGATTGTCTTGTGCTTGCTCTGTCCTTCAAACTAAACATGTATGATGACATGTTGCTTCTTGTCCCTAGGCCCTTCCTCAAACTTTGGGAGTAAAATGAATTAGCTGTTTAATTTCACTGTTCCCAGAAGTGTGCTGAGCGCTACAGCATTAATCAAGGATTCAGTACATACATGCCATTGCAGGGTCTCCTTAGAGAGTACAGATGACACCTTCACTTGTACACATGAACAACTCTGCATCCACACTTTTCTTCCAGTCTTTCCCCTCCATTTTTTGTGACAGGAGGTCTTGTCACAAAACCACTTCAAGCATGTGTGAGACACTTAATATGGTAAATATATATCCCTTATCTTCCTTGACAGGGAAACTTTCTAAAATCTGGATGGTGCTTCAAAACCATGTAGGCCTTTTCCAACAAACAATCTTCGTGTCTCACTCAGGCTTCGATTTGCACTATAATAGTAATATGGTGTGTTAAGAGTTTTAAGAAATGTATCCATATCTATTTCCTGGTCTCCCTCACAATATATAAATCACTGTTAACATTTCTACTACACAGTGAAAGTCAGTGTCTGTTGAACTCAAGGTTACTTAACCTATCTTGAATCTCATTATGTGTAAATATGACATGATATTAAATAGAATAGGAGGGATTCAGTAAAATGAACAGAAATGCTTAGGGAAGAGCTTAGGGTAAATGAATTGGTTCCTAAGACATAAGGAACCTGTTTCTTGAGGAGATCTTCTCTTTGGAAGTTGGCCTTCTCAACAGGAGAAGTTTCTCACTCAGCAGCTCTCTGGTAGCATAATGTGGTCTCAGAAAGACCTTTCTAAAATGCCTCACTTAGTTCTCTGTTGGAATCTATAAGGTAATCAGAATCTTTCTTTTTCAGGGTTACCAGCTGATAAGCTGAATAACACTGCTTTGTGCCTCTGTATCTATCTCGATCAACAGGTCTCTGGTCATAGCCCCCTTGTGTGTCATTTATTTCTATTCACAAGGGCCACTTATAAAGAAGGTTAAGACCCAATCTCAGGACTGATGTTCACCTGTACAAATGTAACCAACTGATTACTTTGCTGGAAATCCACCTAATACTAGAAAAAAATAATAATTGTTCTTTCCTCTTGTTAAAACTTTTCTTCTTTACTCCCCTGACACAAGGCTTAGGGATGTTTTGGTAGCTATTCTAGGGTTAATAGTCTTTCTGCCCAACCAGCCTCTGTTAAATATTGGCTCTAGAAGGCTTTTCTTTTGCCTATTAATCTCAGATCTGGTGAGGCCAGTAAGGCAGTGAGGTGTGCATCTCTGTTTTTACAGTGCTAATGATAGACTTGTAAAGGGGGGGGAAGGCTGTTACTGGGCTTTTGCTCTAACGCTGACTCTTTTTCCTGTGCATACCTATACTTTGACGTGGTATTCTTGAACTTACACATCAAAGAGAATTAACAAAATGATCCACTTGTGAGCTGTGGGCCATTATCTGTTATTAACTCATCTTGAGCACTGTGGTGAGCAAACTGTAATTTACAGTATGTTATTACATTTTTGCTCACTGTGGTGTGCAGCAGCTGAATATGTGTGTGTGCCAGTCCATAACGAGTAGTAATCTTTGCTGCCTAATTCGAATAGGTCATTGCCAACCTCTACTAAGGCTGATCAAGAATTTAATTTACTTCTAATAGTTTTGTTTTTCTGCTTCCTGCCCCTCCCACCACATTTAGGAGAGATTTCACCTTCTCCTTTTCTCTTCAGTACATGCTTGCTTCCAGGAAAACTTGGAAGCACAGCAACAACCTCCTCCAGTTCTCTGCCAGATTTCCTTCAGGATTTAATGATTCAGGTGGCTTCATTTGCTAAATTTTTGCCAAAAAAAAAAAAAAAAAAAAAAAGAAGAAAGAAAAAAAAAGGTAGTTCTCCACTGACACCATATAATAAAGTTGAGCAAACAGGAGGGCTGGTAGGAGACTTATTTTTATTGCCTGGCCCTGGTCACATGACAGATCAAGTTACAAAATACTAATACCCCTGCCAACTTCAGGATCCACCAATTCCTCTTGCTACTGTTTTAATCCAACCTGCCTTTTCTTATTTTTTTTCTTTCTACTTTTTTTTTTCTATTTTCCTTTTTTTTTTGTGTGTGTGTGAGGGCATGGGGTGAGGGGAAAGACATCAGACTGGGGCAGGAGATAGAGTGAAAAGCAAGTATATCATGATTGGGAGTATCCCTTTAGCTCCTTCAGTGTTTGTTCAGCACTTTTTCGCCAGCTGAATAGCTTATTCCCTCAGAGTGTTGGCAGCCTTTGGCAAAAGTAAAGCAATGTCAGCATTCCCCTGTTCCATCTATTTTTTGGAAAGGAATCGTTAAAAATGTTCCATTTTCACCTTGTTTGCAAGTTGTGATTAAGGCTTCTCCCCCAATTAAATTGTGACATTCTGGCATGAAAGCAACTTAAAGATCGGGAAGATAAGCTAACACACATGCACACATTAAAAAAAAAAAATCCTCCTTATTTCTTGTGGAAAGAAATTCAGCAGTTCAGTGGAGCCACTTCTTTTATTAGCAGTGAGACAAATATATTTTCCAAAAAATTGCTGATAAAATAACAGATTTGAAAAACATAAACTTCATGCAATTCTCTGGAGTTCTTTGCAGCAGCTTCCTCTTTGTCCCTTCTTCCAGCATACAGCAGAACCAGAGCTTTAGTGTCACAGATTGATTCCTGCAAGGAATCTGCTTGGAGAGGTGGATGTCCTGTATCTTTGTACAGTCTCTGAAGTGGCAGCTACGCTGCTACTGACACCTCAGCTACATCAAGATGGGCACCAGGACAGCCACAGTGTCCTAAATGTACACCTCAGCAACAGAGGTAGTGCCTAACAGAGAGGGCAGATTAAGCAAAAAACATCTCTGTAGTGTCCTTCCCACAGGCATTGATGCTTTTTGTTGTGTCAAAGGTTTAAGAGGATAACTACATGTAATGTTTCTCCACCTTTAAAATGAAGAGCTGTGGGACAGAGAACTTAGGAGAGCAGTTCATGGCAACACAAGACTTCTCTGGTGAAGTCAATAGTCAGAATTCAGGTGAGAGTTGTAGGCCCTGTGTTTCAGCTGTGAGACCACCCATCTTCTCTTTTGGCAAGCATGAGTGGAAATGTACTTCTGCCTTCCAGTGCCTGTGACCATCGTAGTTTCCAAGGGGGAGTATGTTGCAATTGTTTTAGTTTTTCCATTTCTGCTCTTCTTTCACAAGTTGCCTATAAAAACCCGCAACACTCTTACATTGTCCGTGTTCAGGGCTCTCTTGAAAACAAAACCCTACTCTGATTTCTGACAAAACAACCTCTCATAGTCAGGAGTGTGTTACAACTTCTCCAGCAACAAGGCAGGGTGAGAGGAAGAATGTGTCAGCAGTGACTCCACACATCCACCCATCTTTGCTTGTTGTGCCCACTGACTGCAAGCTGGACCATCACTTACTACATCACTACTACAGGACTTTGGCCTATCAGTACTTCCAACCACAGCACTGAGGGAATCCCCTTAGAATGCCTGTTTTCAAGAGGCTTCAATAACACATATTCCTCCTTTTTTAATGAGATTTTTAATGCCATGAGAAACAATGGAATTTATTTTACTGAAGTCTTTCCTCCTCAACTGCAAATAATACAAGTGCAAAAGCATCAGGAGGATGATACCACCCACGATGTGGGAAAAGTAGTGCCGATCTCTACACTTTCCTTGACTCTAACATAATGGATTTACCTTAATAACCTGGATAAATACCTGGGTAGATTTTCATAAACCATGGCCATTTTGCAATGACCTGCTTTTTGGCTATTTGTTTCCTTGTTCTTCAGGCAGCTTCATTTCTGTGTGTGCAATCACAGCACCCTCTACTGCCTCCCGCTGAATCTGCAAAAGGACCGCTAGTAATTGCGGTCTCTAAAA
Source organism: Cinclus cinclus (assembly GCF_963662255.1). Taxonomy (NCBI): domain Eukaryota; kingdom Metazoa; phylum Chordata; class Aves; order Passeriformes; family Cinclidae; genus Cinclus; species Cinclus cinclus. Next base: position 30,682,663 of record NC_085051.1, read on the forward strand.
GCCACTTCTGGAGCGACTAGGCTTTCTCATTATCACGTGTAGTTTCATACACGAAACAACAACCCCACCATGAGAATGATAACCCCAGAAGGTATTTTAGTTCAGTCTATAGCGTAGAGCAGAGCCCATAAATGAATAGTATGAATTCCGCAGGGACTCAAGCACTTATCAGCCTGAGAGTAGTTTTTCCTTTTAATCTGTAAGGCATTATCTCCCACTTTTGTTAGGTCCGTGGAGGAAAAATAGATCTATTTTCCTAGTGATGAACACGAAAAGGCACTAAGTCACGGGCTGCTTCGGGGTGCTCCCGCACCGACTGTCACGGGCCTGACATAAAGCCCCCGTCACAGAATCCGCTCCTCACGAGCTTCGGGTGTCAGGGGTGTGAAGTGCTCTCCCGGCCCTGACGGGCGGAGCTTTCGCCTCTGCTGTTTTTGCACAGAACCAGGGCTCTGGCTCGTTTACTCTCAAATCCCGCCCTTCGCCACCAGCCGCGCTCAGCGGGGCCCCTTTGCACCAGTCCCGCCTCATTAGGGGCGACGGGCAGGTCCCAGGTGAAGCCTGCGAGCGACTCCCGGCGCCCAGGAACGAACACCGCGGCACGTGGGCCGGGGAAAGCGCTGTCCAAGCACCGGGAGCGGGCGGAGCCGCCGGAATCGCGCTCGGCCCGGCCCGGCAGGGGGCGGGGCTGCCTTGGGCCGTCGCGCCCCGAGCCGCTGACGTGGCGCTGCCCCCGCGCTGCGCGTGCGCACACGGTCCTTCCGGAGCGGAGCAGGATGGTGCTGCTGGAGAGCGAGCAGGTGCGGGGTGCGGCCCGCCGGGAAATGGGGGCGAGTCGTGTGTGCCGCCGCTGAGGGAGAGGGAGAGGGAGAGGGAGGAAACCACTGCGAGGGAGGGGAATGGGAGCGGATCGGGCGTCGCGGTCCGCAGGGACTCTCTCTCGGCGAGGCAGAAGCGTCGGGGCCGCGGGAGGTCCGGGCGGCTCAGAGTTCGTGTTCAGAGTCAGGAGCGCGGGTAGGGCCGGCCCCGGCTGGGACTTCGTGCCGTGGAGCTTCAGCGTGGGGAACGCCGAGAATCGGCCTTTCCTCGGTGCTGCCTCCCGCGGGTGGAGAGAGGCCGGGCCAGGCCGGCGCTGCGCGGGGAGAAGAGCTTGCTCGGAGCTCCTGTAGTGGCTCCCAGCCACGGGCGCGTCTCTTTTCTCTTGCAGTTCCTGACGGAGCTTACCAGGCTCTTCCAAAAGTGCAGGACTTCCGGGAGCGTTTTCATAACGCTGAAGAAATGTAAGTTTTGAGTCTGTTACTGGATTAAAGAGGTGTTCCTATAAATCTGACTGTTGTCACCAGGTATTTTAAGCGATACAGTTGTAATCCAGGGCATCTGAGGACAAGAGTGGTCATAGTGACAAACCTGACAGCTGGAGCACTGATGGTACCACTGTTATGTTAGTTCTACATCTGTTAGCTGTAGGACTAATAGTTAGTACTAGTACTGTTAGTACTAAGAACTTTTGAGTAAGACTGTATTTCAAACTGCAGGAAGTAGTGGAACTTTTTGTTTGTTAAACAGTAAGTGAAAATCGTTAGTTTCTGTAAAAGGAGAGTTCTGATGTTGTTTTTGTGTGTTCATGTTCCTCTGGTTCCTAGCTAGGTGGCACTACTGGAGAGGCCGTCTATCCAGGCAGCAGGGTGACCTGCATTTAAAGCATACCGCTGCTCGAGCGGGCGGGGCATACAGCACCTTTTGGGGTGGATTTACTTCCATCTTTTCTGGCAGATACAGTTTACAGAACAAGTCCTTCCGGGGTCCTAGAGTAAGTGCAGTTTGGCAGCAGTGCTAGTTCAGTTGGCCTGAAATTCCAGGGTTTTTTATGGATCTGTTCACGAGCAATTTTTAACATCTCACATCAGAAGGCACCTGTTGATTTTAATGAAATACTTCTTTTTCAATACAGATGATGGCCGAACAAAACCAGTTCCACGCAAAGGCCACGTAGAAACTTTTGAACCAGCAGACAATAAGTGTCTCCTAAGAGCAACTGATGGAAAGAAGAAAATTAGCACAGTGGTAAGTGACAGCTTTTAAGTGAGAAAGATTAGTGTCTCTGTTGTTTTTGATTAAATGCTCCATATTTTAAGTGAAACTTGAGAAAATGTTAACTGAAAGTTGAAAACCTGATGTGTGTGTACTTTGAACGGAGGATTGGGAAAGGCTTTAGCTGACTTTAGCTCTGCTCTGTGATATGACACAAGGAAAAAATGTTACTTTGAGAAATAGTTGAAAATCTGAACTGCAGCATTTTTATGGGTCCAGAAGTGAATCAAACCTTTCTTTGAATGCTTTTTCACATTATTCCCATTTGACAACATGTGACTTAAGGATTAATAGCCTGTAGAAGGTTTTGTTGATCAAGGAATGTTTTCAGTTTTCTAAGTCATTCAAGTCCCATGACAACAATACAGCACATTGACCACTGAATGTGATAAAAGTTGATCCAACTGCTGCTAAAAAGACCAGATGGTAATTGGTGGGTAAACATGTATTGGTGCTTGGTCTGTAATAGAAGCCAGTATTTTCGTGGTTAACCTCTAGTATTACTTTTGTAGGTGAGCTCAAAGGAGGTAAATAAATTCCAGATGGTAAGTTTTCTGTGCCTTTTATCTTCCTTTTCTGTAAATAGTACAAGTAGTCTGTTTGAAGTACTGGACAGTTCTGAACAGGTTGATTCCATGCTGAACTGCCACAGAAACTAACTTAGACTACCCCTTTATCTTAATCTGTTTTTAAAAAGTCCTTTTATCTAACCTTGTAAATTGGTTTACAAACAGTATTTTAATGGTGCAGAGTGTAAGAGCGTGCTTCTCTGGAAAAGGCAGATAATTGGCCATTAGTAATAGATAAAATGTTACCTCTTGCATATTGTCATTTAAGTATTTGGGGTTCTTTTATATGGTTCATAATTGTTCTTTCAGGCATATTCAAATTTGCTAAGAGCTAACATGGATGGCTTGAAGAAGAAAGACAAGAAAAGCAAGGCCAAGAAGAGTAAAGCAACACAGTGATGGGACAGTGTGCTGCCATCACTATAATAGACTTGACCCTTGCTCAAAGCAAAGTCCATTTCTTTTTGTTACCATTTGTCTTTGGCTTTCCTTCCAGCAGGATAGTGGGATGTGATCAGTACTTTTGTTTGAACTGGTAGCAGAGCTGCTGTCTTCAGGTTGTTATATGGCAGGAGTATGTACAGCATTATACTGAAATAGCTTTACACTCAGCTGATCTGTACTTACA